>NC_062969.1:4302554-4495862 GCF_023119035.1 Salvia hispanica | reverse complement strand
ACCCAATCCTCTTTCCCCTTTTGCCATCCGCCACCACCACTGTCTCTCATTGCTTCTTTTTTTTTCCCCTTTTTAATGAGATTGGGGAAGACTAGCATGCCTTACAAAACCCATTCCCCTTTTTTCCCAAAAAAAACATCCCCCTGTCAACCCCCGCCCCCCCCCCCCAAAAAAGTCGTGGGGGATGGGCCCCCCCCCGGGGCGGAAAGACCAAGCTCTCCATCGACCTCATCTCCCGCTTCTTCCCCTCCTCCGAAATCATCAACTCCGACAAAATCCAAGCCTCCGCGGCCTCGACACCCACCACCAACAAAACCCCCCTCTCCGACCCCCGGGGAAACATCCGCCACCACCTCCTCGCCCACTTCTCCCCCCCGAATCCCACCCCGAGTTCACCCCTCCGACTTCCCCCCGCCGCCCCCGCCGCCGTCCCCGGACATCCCCCCCGCCGCCGCACCCCCTTTCCTCGTCGGCGGCTCCAATTCCCTCCTCTACGCATTCATCGCTAGCAAATTCGACCCGGACACCGACGTCTTCCCCTTTCTCCTCCTCCTCCCCCCTTCTGCCGGGAGCAGCGCACCCTGCTGTTTCCCTTTCCCACGTCGACGTCGCGCCCCGTGCTCAACGCCTACCTCGTAAAGCGCGTCGACGACATGCTCGACACGGGCATGTTCGACAAAATAAAAAGAAAATTTTCAGCAGCGGCGAGTGCGACTCGGTGACCCGAGCGGGCAGAAGAAGGCCATCGGGGTGCCGGAATTCGGGGGTATTTTCGACGTTTCAAGGATGACGTGGAGGCGTACGGGGGGCGGTGGGGGCCATCAAGGAGAACACGTGTCAGCTGGCAAAAAGGCAGGTGGCCAAGATCCAACGGCTAAAGGGACTGCGCCGGGGGGGTTTCGAAAAAGGTGGACACGACGGCGGCGCTGAGGGCGGCGGTGGAGGGGGCCGGGGGGAGGAGGGGGCGGGGGGGTTTGGGAGAGGCGGGTTTTTTAACCCCAAGCGTGAAGATTGTAAGCAGTTCTTGATGGAGAGGTTTTCCATATTTCCAGCTAAATTGGACTTTCCCCCCCTTTTCCTCTCTTGTTTGTTAAGACTTGAGATTTTTTTTTTTTTTTTTTTTTTTTAAGTTTTCTTGTTGTAAAAGTTTTGGAATTGAGGGGGAGGGGGCGACCAATTTTGTTTTTTTGGGGATGAGATGAACAGGGAGAAAGAAAAGGGGGGCTGGCCTGGCCTGGGCTGGTACATTCTGCTAATTGCCACTAACTCATAAATACAAAAAAAAACCAGTCAACCAAAAAATTGTATGCTTCTCCTTGTTTTCCCAAACCATTTTTACTCATTTTGTTCGTACCAAAAATTTTCCCCTATTTTCTGAAATCTAGCAACATAGCTAGACTGAGAGTTTGAATCCTAGGTTTCATGTGATCGAAAACCAACAAAAATTCCCCTTTATTTACCTTTTTAAACATTTTTTGGGGGGAAAACGACACCTTTGGAGCTTGGGCTTTGAATGCATTAATTTGATCAAACCCTGGGCCTGCCATTCCATGGATAGTGTCCTTCCTTATAACACTAGTCCATTTTAATCTATTTAAATATGCTATGCTCGGTTCGACGTGTGGTAGATAGCATATTAAACTATTGTTAGTTTGTTACTATTATTAATAAAATAAGGAGTACTCCTTGAGCAACTTTTGGGTAATTATCTATAGAGTCAAAGCTACGTAAACTCTGCTTGATGAGGGGTATTATGGAGATTTTTAGCCTTTCGGTTTTTAAAAAACTATTTTGGGAAAAAAAAGAGAGAGAGAACTCTGTAAACCTTTCTTTTTGGCGTTGTGAAAGTTGAATTAAAATTGTTTTTCAATCATAAATGAATTTTAAAATTGATTTTAATTTTATGCCTAATTAAATCTGAGAGTGATACTAAACAGTCAGTCAGAACAATGTTGCGGCTACCTACACGCTTTTTCTATTTTATTTTTGAAAATTTTTAGTTTTATTAGTATAATTTAAAGGGTATGCTTGCAATAATAATACTAATAATCTATAAGATTATTTCCAATCATACTCTAAAAATGAGTTTTCTATAAAAATCTTCTCCAATCATACACCAAACCAAACCATTTTTTGGTGTTCTGAAAAGTTGTGAGACAAAAACTGGTGTAAATTTTAAATTTGATGTAAATAATTGGAATAAAACTTCTTTTAATATGACGTTCACTGAAAATGGATTTGAATCGATGTAAATGGTTAGAGATAGTCGTGGTTGTTTATACCCAATAGCCAATACTACACCGTTTTAAACAAATAAAAACCATATTTCCTATTTTCATCTATTCAGTAAAGTTAGTATTTTGTTTATATGATAAATTTCCCGTTCTTATAATGATATGAGTTCCAGTTTCATTTTTCAACCATTTGCATTATAACAATCAGCCCTATTTCTATACACATTTGAACTTAAAATGTGCCTCTTAATCTCCATCAACAACTCTGCAGTAAATTCGATCATCATAATTAAACTCTGCGTTCAATACATATAGACTCCACGCTTTAATCATAGTCTTCCATTTATCTGTTTATAGTACTTTTGTTTCCTAGATAATTCATATACACATTAATGTTTAGGTGCGTAATCCTATAAAGGTGGTCCTATTCCATCCTAATATGCATACACTGCCCCCTTTCACTTCTTCCTCTGCTCTGTAAAACAAGCTCCCAAAATCAAGCTCTTCTTCCTTGTCACATCATCACATCAACATCCTCCCACTTGTTTCTTATTCAAAATTAATAACGCCTACGTCCTTGAAATTTCTTTAATTCTATAGCATTTTGGAATATTTTATACAGTTTAAGAACTAGATGGTTGGCATACAACTTTCAATTAATTTCCATTATCATTGTAATTTAGTTGGGAGAAGCTATAATTCGAATTCTACACAAAAACAAGACACTTTTGCGGGTATGTTGGTTAAACGGTAAATTGTTAATGCTTGCGTCCAACTATCTAAGGTGTCCACAATAAGGCGGAATAGCCACGTCACAGAAAAAAAAAACTTGTCGCCTAGTCAACACAACAACAAAAACTTGTCCAGCCACAATGACAACGCCAAAGCCACAAATCACATTATTTTATCAATTGTTGATATATTTTAAATTTATACCAATAAAAATAATTGGACAAAAAATGAATTGTGAATAGGTTGTATTTATAGAAATAAATTAAGAATTTTTTTTTTAAAATATGCAGTTGCGGCTCTTCCACTCCTTGCAATAGGTGTCGCGACCCCCATTGTGGACACTCCATTTGTTTGAGTCCGTCGAATTTCAAATTTAATTTTATAATTTCTCAATGAAAATAGCATTTTATTTTTGAGAAAATAGTCAAAATTAAAATTTGTATAATGAAATAGAATAAAATATTATAACAAAACAATTTTGAGTATTAATTAAAAGATTAATTCTATGTATCCAAATATTCATATGAGAATAGGTGTTGAGATGCAGACAAAATGAAAAACTTGTGTACACTTGACTTGGATATCACATTTATATTATAGTAATATGACTAACAAAATTCCAAATTCACCTTTATAGATTAGATTTTCAGAATCCATATAGAAGATCATCCCATCAACTAAATCTCTGGGATAAATTCGTCATATTAAAATAATTAGGTGTTAGAAAGTTGTAACAATGCGCCTAGCCACAAGTTCATACCACGGCATGAACTAACTCGTGAATGTACCGATTTTTATAAGTCGATAGCAAGATCATATAATTAGATAACTGTCAGTGATGTTTGGTACATAATCGTAGTATGATCTTCGAATATCTATTACTACCATATAATAAAATATTCTACAAATAATCATATATAGATGATCATCGAATATATATTAACTTTCCATTCTATCCCTTTATTTTGACCAGTCACCATAATACTTTTCTCTCTCCCTCCCCCTTTCCAAGTGAATTTCAGCCATTTAATATATACATAATAAAAGTATATTTTAGGCTAATTTTTGTTACTGACTTTAATAAATATGAATTATCTATCATATCAAATTGTCCTAATTTTAAAAATTGCGGTATGCTTTTTGTGTGTAAAATGTGAATATGATTTATGTAAATAAAAAGTGACCTTATTCTATTATACATAAAAATTTGTTTAGGTACCTAATGTATATTAAAATTTGTTAAGGTACCTAATGTATATATAGCGGAGATGGATCCCCTATTGTGCTCCCACCACAACGGGAGTGTTGTGCTCTCATAGCACAATTTTTAAAAAAATACTCCCTCCGTCTCCTTTGGAATCTCGGTTTAGTCGGACACATGTTTTAAGAAAAAAATATTTGAGTGTGTAATAAATAAATATTGTAGTGGATGTTGAGGCCGCTTTTAATTGAGTCTCAATAAATAAATGTTGTAGTAGATGTCGGGACCCACTTTTAACACTTTTTTATTAGTTGTAGTGGATGTTGGGATCCACTTTTAACATTTTTAACACTTTGTAGACATTTTTTATTAATTTATCCCAACTGAACTCCTAAGCGGGGCCCAAACTGATCAACAAAACTCCTAAAGCGGACAGAGAGGAGTAATTAATATTTTAAAATTTATTTTATTAATAAAAAATTTGGGCTATGAGAGCCAAAGCTGGAGCACATGAGGAGATCCATTCTCATATATAACGCAGGACTTAAAAGTCGATCATTTTAATGTTCTCGAAGCAACATAGAATGAGTAATCATCACTGTATTTATATGGTAATAACAAGAGTTTGATGTATTATGACGATATATATATATTTAATGAACAATATGATGAAGTTATGCTAAATATTAGTGAGATAAAATTATTTTTGAAAATTAAATAGAAAAACATTTTATAATTTATTATAACATGACCAACACTAATTATTTTTATCTTATTGCTGCTAAATCAAAAAACTATTGATGCACACTTTAATCCCTTAAGCATGAGGTAATGGGTTCGATATCTCTCTAACAGAAAAGATACATTATACTACAAACATACTCGACCTAAAACAGAGTAATATTATAATAATTCACAAATTGGTACTCCGTAATGAATGAAGAAAAGGCGCATGCCTTCAACCATGTGTATTTACTCTAGGAACATGCTTAAACTGTCCACATAGTGTGATTTTAATTAATCATATTTTATACACGCACGAACCCATATATCTTAACTGTTGAATATTGATCCCAAGAAAAGAAAGACAAAAATCTAGAAAATAGAGCAAATGAGTGCATTGGAAGCATTATGACACCACCTAGGCAAAAATATTTTACTATCAAAGTACCAAAAATTTAGGGTTTAGGATTATGGATTCGCGTACTAATTCATTACAGTATAATTTAAAATTGTTGCCGTCTTGATCAATTTAAAATATAGTTGCAGTAAAAGTTTTAGTTTACAATAGTAGCTACTAGTACTACTACTACTAAACAATTAATAATTTTTATTTATAAATAATGTGTATTAAAATAGTAGTATGACATAGAAAGGAATGAGTCGACGCATGCGCTTTCTGCTTGTGCGCGTGATCCTATAAATACAAGCCCACATGCTTACAACAACATAATGTATTGTGTATTCTGTGTGTATATTTTATTAATATTTAATTAATCAATTAATATTTTATTAATCTGTATGAATAATATAATGGATAACTTGCTAGGCCAATTGATCACATTCCTCTTTCCAACACATTATGGTACAATTGTCTTATATACAGAAATACAGCATTTAGCTTGTTACAGAGCACAATGAAGAAAGTTGGCATTTTTCAATTGCTCCACATTTTCATTTTAGGGTCAATGATAGTTTATGTACATTCAATTTGATTTTTGTGTTGTTTGAATTTTTAAAAATTATTTAAGGCATTTATAATTCACAAACTATCTAATATAAAATAACACAAATCAACAAAATGAAAAGAAAAATGATAGGTCGGGTTTTAAAGCTCAAAGTCTCTGCAATTTAAAATCGAACCCTCGAATCAAAAGTACTTTAAGCGGCCCATATGGTTTGTAAGGATACTCACACGCCATGTAACTTGTAAAACTCAAGAATGGAATGTTTGAAAGTATTTTTTCCATATTTTACCTTTTTATGTTCTTTCTGCTATCAAAACTCAATAAACTCATCAAATAATTGAATTATACAAATATATAGGAAACATACTAAACAACAATTATGCTTATCAAAGTCTAGATTCCCTTTATCGGAAGAATAATGCTCATGAAGCCTGAAGGAGCAATAACAATAACAGCCCACAAACAGATATTCGATCAACGTTAGCCCAGCCTAATATAACAATTTAAGGTCCACAATTGCGTGACAAGGTTTCATTATTCAAAGACCATTAGGCTAATTTACGATAATTTTAAATAAAAATCATTTGTCAATTTATTCAAAGACCATTTCTTTTCATCATATTGTTATAGAAACCGAAGGGAAACTTTATAGCCTAGTTATTCAATTCTCTGGGCTGTACGGCACGTTTTTAGATTGAGTAATGTAACAAGCACTCCAATATATCAACATGCAAATCGTACTAATTATGAAAAAATAATTTATAATCTCTCGTTCCAAAAAAAATAGTTTTTCTATTTCACAGGTTCATAAAAGATATTTTCTATGTTTCTTACTTTACTCTCTCACCACCCTAGATAGTATATAATTACTCTCATTTCAAAACGAGTGCTATTTCTCTCTTATTTTACTCCTTACCACTCTAAATAGTATTCCCTCCGTCCCAGAGAAGTTGGCATACTTTGAAATGCATCGAGATTTTAGGAGGTTTTATTTTGTGTGTTAAATGGAGAGAGAAAATATAATTTTTATATTCATGTGAGAGAGAACTTTTTCCAAAAAGGGAAATCGTGACATTTTTTGGGGACAAACTAAAAGGAAAGTGTGTCAACTTCTGGGACGAGGGAGTATATTATTACTCATTTCAAAAACGAGTGCAAAAAATGAAATGAAATGACTCAACTACTCAGGAACATAGGAAGTATATCGTAATGGAAGAAGAAAATGTCGTATCACTTTTTCTTTTGACGAAATTGTTAGGTTTGTGCTCTTGCACAACTGAAGACTGACAAAAACAAATAAATCGATACGATCTATTGACGATTATGATTAATCAATTCACATGTTAAACATTATTGCATGATAGAACGCAAATAATTCATGCTCATAGAAAGTAAATCCTAAACATGATTTCTACTTTAGAGTTACCGATTTGATTCTCCAAAGAATCGACGATTCTCGCGCCTTCTCCACGTGATGATCTTCGATACTAGACCACGGATCTTCTCTTTGGTTCCCGAACCTGTATCTCGATATCGGGTGGGCTGATCTTATCAAAATACTAGGACTCGAATAAAGAAGAATGAAAATTCCTCATCGGAGGAGGAGCTGAAAATTTCGTCTCCTTCCTAGAGAAGGACGAAAATTTCATGTGAAAAATAAATTAAATTATATGTCTCCTCCTTTATTCTCCTATTTATATTAAGTTCCTTTTGGGCGCAAACAGGATCTATGGAAGGTTTTGGATATGGGCTCCCCAATTAGCTTTTACTAATTAAATTGAACCCAAAATTTAATACAAGCTTTAATTGGAATATTACGAGAAACTACAGAAGTAATATTGAACTCTCCCATCCAAATCCGAAATTACAAGTAATCCGGTTTCACTTTGTTTATTATTTATTTCCCGCGCTTAAGATATAATGTCCATTAATTAATTAATATTTGATATGGACTTAATTAATTAATATCTTATTAATTCAAGATGACTTAACAAGAAACATTTATTTTTTATTCATAGAGTAATAAAACTCCAACTCGACCGTTTCCGAATAATAAAACCTTGTTCGAGCTTCTCTTGAGGACATTATCAAACGAGACTCATCTCGCGCACGTTTCAACATAATAGCAATCCTAGCACCGCTAGATATTAATCACCACTACCCAATATATCGATTATTGTATGGAAAATCCGCACCATTTGATAAGTCAAAGTAGTGCATAATCAATACGTATGCTCAATACTAACATATGTAGATTAAGAAATAATATTTTATCAAGACCTAGTCTTTCGTAGATAGCATAAAGACACGTCTTGCTGTTAGATCCGTTCATGCTATACCACACCAATGTCATCTTATTTCATAGGCTTAGAAATATGCGGATCGACATTGCAACCTTTCACGATAGGTAGCCAAAGCCTATCTAGGTTGTGAAATTCTTCTTTTCTTTTGCAAAGCATTGCATAGATCGACCGTGTTACCTTAAAGTGGACGACGCCCACAACCGGTCTACTAAGCAAAAGACTTAGACTTTGTTTGCTTCTTATACATTTAAATGTTTATAAAACATCTTATAAATGCACAAACAAACACAATGTAATAATATATTGTTTCTATTCGTGTGCAAACGCCGAATAATCGAATCGAGTTAAAAGTGGATTGTAGAGTTTTGAAAGGGTTGGCAGTGGAAGCTCCATATAAATCAATTCGTATAATTCGCATCTATTTAGCAGGATTATTTAGACAAATTCTATTCGCGTAATTATCTCACGTATCATGCTCATAACTCAAATAATAACATGCTTTAAATTAATTGAAACCAAAAACATGCTTTTCAAGGTTCCCCAAAACCGACGATTCCCCAAAGACAAGATGGAAAACGCCCTCACGTGAAGATCTTTAGTACAAAACCACGGATCTTCCGGGGGGGTTCCGGCGGACGATATTGAAACCCCCCGCCTCCATGGCAATAAATGGGGGCCCGCTCCCCAAACGGACCCCAAGGGGTAAACATGGCTGGGTTTCATTTAAAGGTTTTGCCCAAAAGAATTGAAAGAATTACGGGGTATTTAAAGCTTTGGAAGCAAAGGGAAAGGGGGTTCTTAAATAACGATCAAATCTCAAAGTACGAATAAAACAAGATGGAAGTCACAAGAAAAGGGGAGGCCTAAGAATCAAGATGCAAATATCCCAAAACAAACCCTAAGTGTATAAAAAACCGGGAAGACGAAAGAGAAAAAAAGCTATGTATGAAGACAAACTACGCTTGAAGTTCAACATATCCATTTTAATTATTTACCCCGTCCCCCGCCACCTTTTACTCTTACTCATGCATGTCTCAACACTTTTTTCCCTTTTCCATTGATTTATCTTATCATTACTAATTAATCAAGATCATGTTTATCCCACAAGAATATTTAACCATCACACACACACTCTACACAACACAACACACACACACGCCACACACACACACGCACACACGGCACACACACACACATGAACATATTCCCACATCCCTTTTATCCCACTTTCACTCAACTAAGATGCATGAGGGTTCAAGAAGACCGATTAATCGGTTAGAAAGAAGAAAAAGAAGTAGAAGAAGAATACGAAGAACTCATAAACAAAATACCTTTTTAGAGAAAAACAATCGGTAGAAACAAAGTAGAGACTTGGTTCTTCAAGAATCTTGGCGTTCAAACTCTAAATTCTTCTCAAAGGATGACAAAATATTTGTGTGTGGAAGAAGAAAATTTGAGAGAGTGGGGGAATGGTGGGGGCCGAAAATTTGGGGTCTAGGGTTGGGGTCTTCTCTTATTTATAGTGCTCAACAAGATCTTTAGGTAATTAGAATAGAATATTTGGTAAGATCTCATTCTCCACAATTAAATAAATAAATATTGTGAAGTAGGGAAGAAGAATTAACAAAAATAGATCCTAGGGCAAATCTCCCTAGTTTTCGAAAATTAGGCCTCTCAAATTGCCAAGACTTTGTTTTGGTATATTTTCGGAGTAGAATAAGATATCACGGAGCAAAAATAAAAATAAGAATTCTCCTAACTTGGAGTAGAAATAAGCGTCCCTATGCCTATTAAATAAGGCATGGATTTTTAAATATTGCCTAGAATAAGGTAAGGTAAGATCTCTTGAAGTATGGAAAGATTTGGTAGAATAATTAAATTCTAGGTATGGAAGGAAATCAAGTAAGGAACCAAACAAAATAAAATAATTCTTTCGTTCCCCAAAATAGTGATTTTCGAAAATCACTTAAAAACAAAGGGCTCGATTTTTCTCTCTTCAAAAGGAAAATAATTAGGTCTTGGATTTAATTTGGATAAACATCCCAAGAATTAAATTAAATCCGGAAAAATAGAATTCCTTCTCCAAAAAGGCCAAGGGGTCGAAAATTTCAAGAATTAGGGTGACAAGTATTTATGGAAATTTTCTCTAATATTCTCACTCACCCTTAGATAATTAATTTACCACATAATCTCATAAATTAATATATCACATGCCACATCATTAAATCAATAAGTTTGACTTTTCAAACTTTCAACGCAAACCCTAGACTCAACTCGACCATATCATCACATGAAATAAATACATTCTCGATTCCACGTCATCACTAATAAATTCTAAGGCTCTAAAATTAGGGTTCTAAATTCCGAGATGTTACAGATATCAGGGTGTGCTGATCTCACCAGTGCACTAGGACTTAAATAGAGAAGACAGAAATCCTTTCCCTCGGAGGAGAGAAAATTCGACCACCACTAGGAGTAGGGGGGCCGAAATTTTTTGGAGAAAATTTAAGTGTATTTTCTGTCTCCTTTATTCTCCTATTTATAATAAGTCACATATTGGGCCCAGTCAGGGATCTATGTAAGGCTTTGGATATGGGCTCCTCCAATTAGCTTTATTCTCATATTTATAATAAGTCACATATTGGAATATTACGAGCAGCCACTACAGAAGTAATATTGCACTCCCCATCCAAATCCGAAATTATAAGTATTTCGGGTTTCCAATACTTTATATTTATTTCTCACGCTTAAGATAGAAACATCCATTAATTAATTATTGTCTGCTATGGACTTAATTAATCAATATCTTATTTATTCCAAGAGAGGACTCAGCAAGAAATTCTTATTTATTATTCATAGAGTAATTAAACTCCAACTAGCTAGGTTCCGAATAATAAAACCTTATTTCAAGCTTCTCTTGAGGATGTTATCAAACGAGACTCACCTCGCGCACGATTCAACATAATAGCAATCCTAGCACCACTAGATATTAATCACCACTACCCAATATACCAGGCTTATTGGGTTGTGAAAAAATCGCACCATTTGGTTAGTCAAAGTAGTGCATAATCAATACCGTATGCTCAATGCTAACGTACATTGATTGAGAAAAATAATTTACGAGACCTCGTCTTTCGGTAGATAGCATAAAGACTGTCTCGCTGTTAAATCCATTCAGTGCTATACCACACCAACGTCATCTTATTTCAGTAAGGCTTAGAAATAATCGGACTGACATTGCAACCTTTCACGATAGGTAGTCTAAGCCTATCTATGTTGTGAAATTATTCTTTTTCTTTGTTTAGAACTGACCGTGTTACCTTAAAGTGAACGACGCCCACAAACCGGTCTACTAAAACAAAGACTTAGACTTTGTTAAGTTACTTATACATTTAAATATGCAATAAACATCCATTAAATGTAAAACATAACAACATTATGACAAAAATAATCTGTTTATTCATTTGGAAAATAAAATAAGAGTTTTAACAGTATTCAATCACTCGAAAGGTGATTTCTAGTATACAAATTCTAACAAGTTTTACGTATACAAGCAAGATTCTATTCGCGCGAAACTTGCTCGAAACATGCTTTTCAGTATACCAAACCTAACAGAAATGTGCATAGCTGTAATATGAAACTCTTTTTTGTATATATACATTATCTCATATATTATAAACCCACATATTGGTGAACACAAATCTAGCCGTTGAAGGGGATTATTGATTAAGGCGCAATGCAGCCATTGACACAAACATGCATATATATGTTTGATTGAATTTTGATCTGAATTATAAAAATGCTTCATAACCATTTTTGAGTAACCGCAGAATCATGTACATCACACTCACCATTATCCAACCATTCTTCTCCTCCACCCACCGAAAAATCCAAATTCAATCCATCTCCGATCAAGCCCCTATTATCAATCCCACTAGAAAATGTTGGAATATATAAGATATATGTTGGAAGAGTAATTTAGTTTGGAGAAAATATTTAAAAGGAAAATGGTGGAATATGTGGGAAATGATTTAGGAGAGGTTGGTGATGTGGGAACACAAAAGAAACACTTTATTTCTCAAACTCTCTCAAGTTCACAACTTGTTCAACTTCTCAACTACTCAAAATGGTACAACTATGCCATATTTATAGGCATACATCTCATATTCTAGAATTCTCTACTAGATTCTTTAGTATTTTATATCTAGATTTTTTCTCCATAAAAATCTAGGGAATTCTTCTTAAATATCTAGATATTTTCCTAACATCTAGGGAATTCTTCTTAAATATCTAGATATTTCTACTAAAAAATCTAGATATTCTCTATATTCTAGAGAAATTTTTTTCTAGTTAATTCTACCAACAAATCTAGATATTTTCTTCTTTTTTTGGTAATTACCAAGGGTATCCACCGGCGGGCTTAGTGACTATTTCCCGCACTGATTAGTAGGTACCTCAATGGGTTATGCCTATTCTAGATAATTCTACATAATATCTAGATATTTACAAAATTAAGTTTACATTTTAATATTCCAACATCCCCCTTAAACTTGATTTGTCATTCCGAGCAGCGTTCTGATCTTGATAAAGTATTCGTACTTGAGGGGCTTTGTGAAAATATTGGCAACTTGATCTTGCGATTTCACAGACTCTACTTGGAATCTCCTGATTTGCAACGCATGCTCTGATGGTAGCCGGTGTCGATGTGCTTGCTTCGGTTGTGGAACACTGGATTTCTGGATGGCGCAATCGCCGACTTGTTATCCACACAAATAGTTGTTGGCTCCTTTTGTGGCCACCCGAGCTCCGACGTGTCATTCTTCTCTATGTCTTTGATCTCTTCATCCATCGCGACTCGCCAATTTTCACTTGTTTTAGCTTCTTCAAAGCTAACTGGTTCACAATCAGCAGATAAACAAAATAAGGTGAGATCTTCTAAACTTTCGGTGTCGTCATTCACTTCACCTAAAATTCTGCGTGTTCTGTGGCTCTTTCATTCAAGTAAGATG
Source organism: Salvia hispanica (assembly GCF_023119035.1). Classification (NCBI taxonomy): domain Eukaryota; kingdom Viridiplantae; phylum Streptophyta; class Magnoliopsida; order Lamiales; family Lamiaceae; genus Salvia; species Salvia hispanica. The sequence goes on along the minus strand of NC_062969.1, from coordinate 4,482,695 downwards.
GTGGTGAGTTTCTGACGGTTGATGCAGGAGATGTAGATAGAGTTGTTTGTTCTTGTTGTACCTTTGTCACCGGCTCGATTGTTCCTTGATCTCCAAATGGAAGTATGAATGTGTAGTCATTGTTTGAGCCGAAATCCCATACTCCTCTTCATCGAACTCCACGTCTCGGCTAATCATGGTTTTCTGCGAAGTTGGATCATATAACTTATAGCCTTTAGTGTTAGAGTCGTACCTGACGAAAATGAATGGTTTGCTTTTGTCATCGAGTTTACTCCTCGTCTGATCCAGTACATGTGCATAGGCTTTGCTCCCGAACACTCTCAAGTGGGCAATCCCTGGTTTTCTTCCGTTCCAAGCTTCTTGAGGAGTCATTCCCCACACACTTTTTGTTGGAGACCTATTAGACAGGTACACCGCGCACGCCACTGCTTCTGCCCAAAGCTCTTTAGGCAAATTTTTCGTCTTCAACGTACTTCGAGTCATCTCAACGATGGTCATGTTCTTTCGTTCAACCACTTCATTCTGCTGGGGGGTTCTCGGAACTATGAGTAGCCGTCGAATTCCGCTTTCTTTGCAAAATTCCAGAAATTCCGTGGATGTGAATTCTCCACCTCGGTCGGTCCTCATTGCTTTGATTTGTAGACCGCTTTCTTTCTCGACAGCTGCCTTGAACTTCTTGAAGGCGTCAAATGCTTTTGATTTCTGCTTCAAGAAGTATACCCACGTTTTTCTTGAAAAATCGTCAATAAAAAGTAGGAAATAATTATTTTTACTGAGGGAGGTTGGCTTGATTGGTCCACACGTCTGCATGGATTAACTCCAATGGCTTATGAGCTCACGAACTTGACTCCTTTGGGAATGGCTTTCTGAAGTGCTTCCCAACTAAGCATCCTTCATAGAGTTGATCGGGATGCTCGATGGGTGGTAATCAATGGCGGATCCAGAAACCAAATATCGTGGGGTCGGACTAGAAAATAAATATTTAAATTAATTATTTTTATAAATATATATTGTATTAATATAAATAATTAATGTGAGAATTATCAATATTATGAAAATAACATACTCTCTCCGTCCCAAGATAAGCGAGACATATTTCTTTTTGGGATGTCCCACTATTAAATGAGTCATTTCTCTTTTATAGCATAAAATTCTAACTTTTACTCTATTCCTCACATACTTTATTCTCTCTTTACTTCTCTATTTTTCTGTCTCTCATATTTTACTCTTTCTACTTTAACTATTTAAATATCAATTCCTTAAATCTCATGCCCAAAAGAAGTAGGTCACTTATCTTGGGACGGAAGGAGTATAATTTTTTCCTTAACATCGCAAATTTTGAAAATTTAATTTGAATATGAAGAATAAGGTTGAAATCTACATTATAAAATAAAAAAATATGAAATTAGGGAATATTGACTCTATATTCATTAAAGTACTATGTGTTTATTTTAAATAAGTTTGATTTATTGATACGTAAGAAATATATTTAACCTTAATTGAAATTATTTGATGAGAATTTATTTGAAATGAAATTCTATTAATTATTACAAACAAAGAAAGAAATTTTCACATCCTATTTTACAGTTAAGATACACCATAATTCAGAGTCTCGAGATATTTAATCTACAGAGTACTCCATTAACTTTAGTTAAATTTTATTTTTAATTTTTTTTATGAACTTTGTAAATATTGGGAAAAAGAATGACTATACAAATACTTTTCATATTTCATTCTCTCTCCTCTTCTTCCTCAAAAGCGCCAAACCCAGTTTCATCTCTCTCTTTATGGAAACAAACCGAAAGAATTCTCTACATCTCTTCATTCTCGATAATCGCCGTCTCCCCTGCCGCGAGGCCGCCGCTGGATTCCGGGCTTCATCTCACCCTACGTTGGTGGGTCGAAGATGCGAACGTTGTGGGTCGGAGGCTGATGAATAGAGCTTTCCGGCGGCACTCTGGGAAGGGTGGTGGGGTTGGCCGACCCCACTCGACCCCACCTGGATCCCCCGATGGTGCTAATCCTCATACCATTTCTTTATCTGATAGCACTTTCAAGCTACCAAAATTCAAGTGCCCAAATCGAAGATGCCATAGCCAAGACTTATCTTTATAACATGCTTGAAGGCACTTCACCACATCATTTTGAACATTTAATAAAAACATCCTATTCTTGGACATTGACACTTTGGCAACTAAATCATTTTTGCCATCTTCTCTAAGAGTTGTCCAAGACTCAATATATTGTTTCTCATATTGGGCACGTAATATATGTTTGAAATAAAATCATGAGCTCCATTTTTCAAACGAATTAAAATCTTGTCTTTTCCTTTAACTGGAGTTTTAGATTCATCACCAAAGGAGACATTAACACTTACTGATTCATCAAGCTCCACGAACATGCTCTTGTTCCCGCACATATAGTTGCTCGCTCCTATGTCGAGCTACCACATATCATCTTTTCTTCCAGCTTCTCCTTTATAAGTTAGAAGAACACATCCATTTTCTTCATTTTCTTCATTTGTATTCTCCATGGCCTTTTCTTCAACTTTTGATTTTGTCTCTCTGCACTCAGAAGCATAGTGCCCCCCTATCTATGACAATTATAACACTCTATTGAAGATTTATCATACCTCGACTGTGGATTGCTCCTTCCTCGTCCTATACTTGTAGACTCCTTTCTTTTCAATGTTGGAAAAATGGTGCTTGCACTCGAGATCTTCTCGAAATCGTCGTCCCCTAAAGCTTGGTAGATGAGATAGAAGCCTTCTTGTCTCTCTTTCTCGCATCTCGCAATCTATCCCTTTGTTGTTGGGATAGACCGGTCTCGTCTTGCGGCTCCTCGTAGTCATTCTCCACGATCTCCCAAACGTCGTGGGCTCCCAATAACGCTTTCATCTTGATACTCCAATTATCAAAACTGCTCTTGTTGAGCATGGGGACTTGGAACGACGGCAAGTTAGCCATACTACAGGTAGGAACTTATGGCTCTGGTACCACTTTGTTGGAATATATAACATATATGTTGGAAGAGTGATTTAGTTTGGAGGAAATATTTAAGAGGAGAATGGGTGGAATATGTGGAATATGATTTAGGAGAGGTTGGTGATGTGGGAACACAAAAGAAACACTTTATTTCTCAAACTCTCTCAAGTTCACAACTTGTTCAACTTCTCAAAATGGTACAACTATACCATATTTATAGGCATACATCTCACATTCTAGAATTCTCTACTAGATTCTTTAATCTAGATATTTTCCTAACAGAGAATACATGTCGCATTGTCGCTTATATGTGAGTATGAGAGCATGCGCTGATAAATGATCACTCACACATGTTTGTAAATGAAATGTGAAAATTTTCTATTAAAAAAACTCACAAACTCTATTTTTTTTGTTACAACAAACTCAAAGTATATCTGAAATTAACTAAACCCTAGATTTTGACTCATCGGAAGCCAAGGATGCATGGTTGTGTTGACTGTTGTGTATATGGCAAAAATTATTACAATACAATTCCCCACTAGTTTCATTTATTAGTATTATTTACTTATTTAAATCTGGATATGTTCACTAGAAAATATCATTTTAGTTACAAGAGTTCTACATTTGAAACGTTAAGAAAGATGGATAATCAGGATCTTATAACTGATTATTTAATAAAAATATGTGAAAAGTTACGTGTAAACCATAGATTATTAATCTCTAAAATGTTAGGCTATGTCACCCGCCACCGAAAAGAAGGCAACAAAAGTGAAACAAACCACTCTTTCTCAACCATTACTATCACTATAAACCCTATGATTCCACCACCTCAACATTTTGTTTTAACGGTCAGAAATCGCAGCCATATATATCAAACTCCTATATAAGGGTAGTACACTTTCACTACTTTTACTTATCATTTGAATTTCAATCACCTCTATATATAAGCAGCAGGCAGTAGACTTACACCACTTTTACTTATCATTTTTAATTCTATCACCTCTACACATATAAGCCCCCACCGATCCCTTAACACAAAATCTAAGAAAAAAAGCCACACTTTGATTAATTCTTTAATTTGATCATTTTGACAACATGAAGAAAGGAATGAGCCCTAATTTAAATTATAACGGCAGTGAAGTCGCAAGGGGAGTGAGCAACACTCCACGTCATCCGATGCGAATCAGCAAAGATTCACACGTCATCCAAAAACCCCCTTCTAATCACCAACCATCCGCCGGCGCGAAGCCGCGGCAGCCGTTGATCATATACACGCACTCGCCCAAGGTCATCCACGCCGCGCCGAGCAACTTCATGAAGCTGGTGCAGAGGCTCACCGGCCAGTCCGACGACGGCGACGGGGAGGCAGCCGCGGCAAAAGTGGAGGTGGAGACGCTCAAGGAGGAGGACGAAAAAGTAGACACGAGCAGCGGCGGATTTGGCAATACCGTTGGCGGCGGCATCGCATCGTACGACGAGAATTATGAAACGGCGTCGTCGGTTGATGATCGGAGATTTGTGGCCGACGTGAATCAGGAGGCGATGTACAGAATGCCGTATTTGGTGGAGGCGGAGCCGCAATTAAATGGATCGAGTGATTTCTATTGCTCGCCGCGGACGAGCGCGATGTTCCAATCGGCGATGGCGGCGACCGCGATCTCACCGTACATGGATTACATGAAGCCGTATACCGAGTACTAACCGTTGGATTCATTGTGGTGGATGAAGATTTATTAAGAGGTGAAACTATTTCATTTTTGTTACGATTTAGGTTTGGGTAGACAAGAGATTTGGATGAAATTATTTCATTATTTATGATTTAGATTTGCCTAGAGAAAACATTTTAATTCTTTAATTAATCAGCCATGTGTGAAGGTTGATTGCTACATCCTTTGCATATTTGTGCTGCTAATAAATTTTGCAGACAGGTCTACACATTTATTTGTTGAGTTAATTAAATTCTATTCTCGTTGTATGAATTTTTACTCATCAAGCCAAGTTAAATTACTTAAAAATATTACTCCCTTCATCTCCATAAACGAGACATTTCTTTTAAACATGAGATTTAAGAATATGGTATTTAGATAATTAATTATAGAAATTATAAAGTAAGGAGAGAATAATCCTATACTAATTTAGCAAAAAAATGGCTCACTTTAAATTGGACATAAGCAATACGAGTCTTATGGTGGGCAGATGATGTAATAGTAATGTTATTTCATGCCGGAACCAAAATGCTAAATAAGCTTTTCCCGTTTGAGCTATTAAAATTTGCACCATTAATTTAGTTATATTTACTCATAAAAGGTCTTCCTACTGTACAGTGGCGGATCCAGAACTTTTGACTTGGGAGTGCGATAAATTTTTACATGAAGTAATAGCCGTTATTCAGAAATCATCTTTTACATTATTTTGAAAAAGTTTCGGTGAAAACGTAAACAATATTGGTCATCATTTAGATTACCTTAACATTCTATTTTATTTTTCTAAACCTTACTAATATTTAATAAAAAAATCTCATTTTCATATAATAATTATTAAATATAATAAAAAAAAGTAACAATTGTTACATAGAAGTATATAATTATAAAATATTATTGATAATATATTTCCAATGGTTACCATTCTAGACACCAATTTGTTTTAATAAGATAAGAAAATTAATTTGGTGTCCAAATAGAATTGAACACATGATCTAATCAATGAGAAAGAAGAGCAATACCACTAGACCATTTGACAACTTTGATATTAGTTAATCTCAAATAGTACCTAATAATTCGAGAATTTTGGGGTAACCACCGTCCCCCCTTTTCCTTAATTGGCTCCGCCAATGCTACTATATTGTAGAAATTAGAATGGATGTCATAAAAGATCCTTTGCAACGTCAATACAAGTAACTTTTAATCTTGGATGACTGGCAAAACTTCGATTTAGTAGAGTGGCAAAACTTTGATTTAGGATCTAAGAAATGGCAAAACTAGGACAAAAGAAATGGCAAAATGATAGTATTGTTATTTTTAGAAATGGAACTATTTTTGTAGAGTGAGGGAATACATGCTACTCCCTCTCTCCGCGAATAGGAATCCCATTTTTTCATTTTAGTCCGTCCGCAAATAGAAGTCTCAGTTCACTTTTACTATAAATGGTAATAGAGTCACACCTTCCACTAACTCATTTCACTCACATTTCATTTAAAACTATTATATTCAAGTGGGACTCCTATTCCAATAACTTTTTTCTACCCATTTTTCATAACATTTCTAAAAACTCATGCCGCCCATAAATGAGAATCCTAATGGCAGACGGAGGGAGTATCTAGCTAGTAAGAATTAATTCTGTTATAATAAACTTTCAAAGCTCTAGCACATAATACATCTTAAAAACAAGAATTAAATGAAATAAAAACAGTGTCTTGATTGTTGGTAATTCAAATATATTAATAACAAAAATAATTCTCCACCCGTTTCTCTATAGTAAGAGAGAGAATAATGGAGAGAAGAGCATCATAGCCTACCAAAAATGCTATATTTTCGGTATTTTTTTTGATACCGTAAGTCTGACATTATGTTATTTTGACATCTTTCCCCACCCCAAGTTACAAGCCCTCATACATAAAATTTAATTTATAAGTTTCAAAGTTATGATATAAGACAAAGATATGGGATGGGATGGATCTTTGATAAATCTCGGCAACTTCCCCACATAAAATTTTACCTAAAGTAAAAATGGCCAAATTTTTACTCAAAGAACCAATTCGCCCAAAAGAGGAATGCAAAATCAAAAATAAATTAAAACCTTATATGTTGAAAATAAAAATTTAGTATTCATTTTAAAACAATTTACGCAATCAATTAAATACAAATAGCATTAACTTTTAGCTTTATGATGTTAATTCTATCAAGTTTATACTAGAATTTCACTTTCTCCTGATTGACAATCTAGTAACACAGCAAAGAGTAGTATAGGGGTCTCAATATGTTGCTCCATTGGGCTAAACTTTTAGCTTTTTTTATGAACAAATAAACAGAAAATATTAATACCATGTCATGGTGAGCTCAAAGCCAAATCCTTTTACCCATGATATTATTGGCTATACCACAAGAGCAACACACATTTCTGCTAAAGAGGCGACGTTCATTTAATTATAATGCTATACAACACATGCCTATAAAAATATTAATAAGTGAACCATATAAGAATAACATAATCAAACTCAGCCGGAGACAATAATCGTCTTAAATAATGATGATAAGTAGAGAACTATTTTTTCTAAAAGCCATAGGCATAATTTATATTCCAGCAGTTTTGCTACCTAACCTATTTGAGGAACCAACTGAGGACTCAAGAAAACAGAAGCAGGAATGAGAATTTACCCAGTGGACTCACCGCGCATCGATTCCAGGGGGTTGCAAAACACAGCACATTGTAGAAAGAGGATTAACCAATTCTAAATTCTTCTAAAATACAGCACTAGAATTAGTAGTAGTTTCATAAGAGGGGAGCACTAATGGCCAACAACATACCAACTTGACGACGTCTCAGAACGCGTACAACATACACAGGCATGTTTCTGAAAGTTTTAGAATGGAGTTCTACATGTAGACAGTTCCCAACTTAACCACATTTACCACAGTATAACTGCAACTAGCATCTTAACCAAAACAACGCAGCTTAGAACTCCCGTTGTTGACTTGCATTGTGCCTTGCCAACTCAACCTAGACAGAGCGCAAAAATTTATACTTATTATCTAACCAGTAACCACAATGGAAATGCAAGTATTCATAAACCAAAGATGGATACAGCACATGACATAGCGAAACAAGACGCAATTGCCAGCGTCAATAACCAAAGAGAAATTACTACATGGAGAGAACCAGCAGAGATAGGCAGGACTAATACATGAGATGCATTTGACAGGCGATGTATCACTAATGTCACGGTAAAAGAACACTAGGAAGATAGTATTACCTCAAATGTGTTCTTCAAATGATCGAGTTCCTTGTCCAGATCATTGATAGCCTGATTATATGCCTGCATTGGTGAAGATTGGCTCGTGGTTTGGATCTGCAAATTGGCCAGCCAAAAAATATCAAACACATAAAAATCGAGAGAGAAGTCACCAATTACAAACAAGTTGAGAGAGAAGACTTCAAACTGATAGAAAGAATTGCAATTAAAGTTTCAGATATATACTTTAACATATGAAGCCAATGAGCGACAAAAGACTCGTAATTTTAGACCCCAGAAAAAGAAACACAATGTTCTACAAACTTAATTTCCAAAGCTCAATTTGTATGCTCAGATGCAAAAATAGAAAAAATGGAACATTTTCAAAATGTTTCAAAATGCACAACTTAGATAAAGACAATATGAGATCCTCAGCTCTAAGTTTCCAACATCTACACAATTCTGCAAAATTATTCTTCAGTATAAACTGCCACACTAAGCTTACCATATTGCTATTGCCAAGGATTTTACAGTAATCTAGCACAAACAAAACAATATAATTCCTAAATCGAGAACCAAAAAATGAATTAAACAATCGGAGTGATGAAAAGAGAAACTCCAGAAAGAAAAGATACAAACCCTTATAAGTATTTTGTACTGAAGCGGGTGCGGCAGCTTGTATCCGGCAAACAAAACGTTCTCATCTCTGTGCAATTGCCTGATTTTGGGGAAAATAGGGTTCAATAACGCAACGCCGCGCACGATCAAACACCGTGAAAAGGAAGGGAGAAAATTGACATACATGCGGAGAATGTTGCCGATTGTGTGGTCCTCACGCTCGACGGTGAACGTCGCCGCGTTGATGATCTTCGTGTCCCTCTCGTACGAAACCCTTATGCAACCAATTTTAAAAATCATTACCAAAAAATCAAAAAAACGCAGCAGAGATCGAATAGTGTAAGCGACAATATATTTAGAGGATGAGAGAAAGAATACTTGGAGACGCCTTCAGGGACGACGAATCGCTCGTAACGATCAGGGGCATTCATCTTTCACCCTTCTTCTCACTGTTGCACAGCTGAAACTCAAAACGACGAAGAGGTGAAATGACAAATGGGCCCAAAAATGGGGGGTTTTATTTGTAGAATTGGGCTTATTATTTTATTGTCGCATTCGCTCTATATAACATATTCATGAGCCCACACTTCATCATATAAATGAGCTAATTAGATGATAGTATAAATTACCTTGCAAATATAAAAATTTCTACTAATTAAAAGATTTTTATGCTTAAATTAGAATTTATGGTATTCGATTTATAAGTATTTTTTTTTGTGCACAAATTATCAATATATGCAGCATATGTTAGCGAGTTTGCTGACTAGTCCGGATAAGTTGTGATTACAATCAAGGGGTGAACTTCAAAAATGGTCCTTAGACTATGGGTTTATCTCGAAAATGGTCCCTGAACTTTAAAAATATTACCAGCAGTCCCTGGACTAAGGGTTAGTATCAAAAACGGTCCTTTTGCACTGTTTCGAAACGAAAATGCCCTTTTGAAGGGTTTTAGGTGGTTTGGACAATTTGGTCTTTTTACACTTTTAACATTTTAAATATGGTATTATTTCAGTTATGTACTATATCTGATATTATTTCAAAATTATCATTCTTCTTCTCTTTTTTCATCCTTCACTTTGTTTCTTTATTTCAATATTAGATTTAATTTTACAAAATTAAATTTTAAATTTCAGTTTTTAAATATAAATAAAATTTTTTAATTATAAAAATTATTAAATAACAAAAATTAATAGTCATAATCAACATTTGATAGTGTCTAATATTTAATCAATAAGATATAACTACGCCTTAGTTTTAATCAATATTTAATAGCTTTAATCATATATAGATCATATAACACGATTTATTCTGAAATAAATATGCATCTAATGTAAAACTAATATAATTTTCATTTATTAATTTGAAAACAATCAAAATGACTAGAAAATTTCAACAAAAATACTGCTATATAAAAATTTTAGTCAACTTCATAATATTCAATCACAAGCAATTATAACAACCGAACGAAGGCTAAATAGAATAGCTCTTATTTTTCCATCATGATTAATATTACTTTTCTGTACTTCTTCAATTCAGCTGAATATTATATTAAATAACAAAAATTAATAGTTTTAATCAATATTTCTAGTGTCCATGAATTAATAGTTTTAATTAAAAAAAATTATTGATATTTAAAAATAAATTTTAAAATTTCATTTTATTAATTAAATCTAATATTGAAATAAAGAAACAAAATGAAGGATGATAAAAGGGAAGAAAAATGATAATTTTGAAATAATATCAGATTTAGTACATAACTGAAATAATATCATATTTAAAATGTTAAAAGTGTAAAAAGACCAAATCGCCCAAATCGCCCAAAACCCCTCAAAAGGGCATTTTCGTCACGAAACAGTGCAAAAGGACCGTTTTTGATATTAACCCTTAGTCCAGGGACTACTGGCGATATTTTTAAAGTCCAGGGACCATTTTCGAGATAAACCTATAGTCCAGGGACCATTTTTTAAGTTCACTCTACAATCAAATATGACTAGGGGTGGGTAGGTACGGTAATACCTTACCGAAACCATCATACCGTATACCTTACCAAAAATTCGGTATGAGAAAAAATCATACCTTTACCTTACCAAAATTTTCTGTATACCTTATTCGGTATGACAAATTTCAATACTGATACCATACCTTATTTTCAGTATGTCGTACCTAAATTCGGTATACCGTACTTTTGGGGTATGCCAGTGTTTTACGGTAAATCGGACTACGGTATGACGTACCAAAATCTCATTATTTTGTAAATAATTCTAAATAGTAAAACAAAGAAAATAATATTTCAAAATACTTAGAAACACATTAAATTTAATCAAACTCAAACATATTCAAATAATGTTAAAAAAACTGCAACAATTAAACTCCACGCAATCATACGACGTTCAACGATATTTGTTTGAAACTAATTTAACTAAAATATTAGTATATTTGTTTGAAACTAATTGATTCAACGATATCTAGTTTTCCTAATTGAGTTCATTTGATTTTATATTTAATTACATGATTAGCCGACAACTATAATGAGGCAATATTTGATTTCTACAAGTAAATATTTATTTGTTTGGTAAAAGTACGAATTTACTTGATATAATTTGGCATATATTGATATCGGTATATACCGAAAATCACGGTATACACCTAAAATTACGGTATGTACCGTATTTTCGGTATACCCCGGTATACCTCGGTATAGGAAAATTCATACCGTTACCGTTACCGTACCTTGGTATACCAAAAATTCGATATTTTCGGTATTTTTTCGATACAATAAGGGTGATATTTCGATATTTTTACCCAGCCCTAAATATGACCGAGATTTAAAAGTTTGAATAATTGAGGAGTCACAAATTTGTGCAAAGGTCATAAATAAATAAAATTACAAAATACATTGCGTAAATTTTTTAACTGGTCAACGTTATATAAGGAAGTTAAGTCATTGTTTCCAATGTATATTTGTGAATTTCGTCGGATGATAGTAGTACATAATTATTTCTCATATATCCTTTTCCGGACTATATTCTCAATTTATCATAGTTGTGCATAAAAAAGGTAACTAGAATTTCACGATGGCGAAATTGCTAGTAACTTTTTAGATTACATTTTAATGAAAGAAATATTAGCACTCCCTTTTTAACAAGAAAATAACATTAATCCACCAAGGCACATTAAAAAATAAATAAACTAGCCCTATTATTTACAAATTGAGTAACAAATAATCAACAATTTTTTATTGAAATTATTTACGGAGAGCATAGTTTTCCATCTCTCGATTTCTTCTAATCCGGTCCAAATCAGTTGCCGGTTCTTTACCTAGACGCTATAACGGCGTCAGCTTCCCACCACGTATCGCCTTTTGACTTTCCCGCACTCCCTAACGGCCTCCTAACGTTCCTCACATCACCAACCGTTACCACCCCGCTGACGTCATTCTCCACCGGAAGCTTCCACTCCGCGACCAGCGCCGCGACTCTGCTCCTCATCCTCCAGTCGTAACCACCTAAAATCACGCCGTCTCCCTTCCCGTTGCTCTCCGCCATCAGCAATAACGCCGGCACCGGCCAGATATCGCCGCGAATCTCGCTAGATTTCTCTTCCTGGTGGCGATTCCACGTAGAAACAATGCTATTCGGATCGAAATTGAATAGATAATCATCAATTTCTAGGCTAAACCCTAAGCTATCCCAAAGCTTAACAACATTTTTACCACAGGCGAATTCCGGCCACACGCCGCCGCTGCTCCGCCGCTGGCTCTTGAAGCTGAGGATTGAACCTCTCACGCCAAAATCTCCATCAACGCGGTGTTGATCTCGACTTTTCACTTCTTCCTCTTCCTGTTCATCATCCGAAGACGCTAGCGATACGTCGTCGTCTTCGTCGCTGAACTCGAATACGTCTTCGGTTTGACTAGAACACGGTTTTACAGTGTGGAAACGAATGAAATTGAGCTTAATTCTTTTAATTATGCTGTTGAAAGTAGCAAAAATTGCCAAAATTAAAGCGCCATATTTCCACAAGGTTGGAATTGAAAATAAACGGGAGATTGTTGATGGATTTTGCAGGCATTTCATTCCTGCTTCGAAGTTGCACATGTTTATCTCTGGAATTACCATAATTTCTTCAATTTCGCAAGATTTTGTTGAATTGAATTTCACAGCTGGCTAAATATGTAATCTGTGTTTGTGATAGTTTGAGGTAGAGAAGGAGATGTTCCGGGAAGATGGTATGGTGTATATTTAATAAACGTGGAGTAATATTTAATTATAAAGATGACCAAAAAAATGTGGTAGTTAGTCAACATTGGATTGATTAGTGTGGTGGAGATGATTGGATTATTGGATAAAGATTCATTATCTAAATTTCATAAATTTATAGTATGACTCAAAAAAGGGAAGCCAAACACTCTTTCTCTCTAATTGGAATTTGACTTGGAAAACGAATGTGCGCTTATCTAATGAAATTTTATTTGGGATATTGACATCAATGGCACATATGATACCCAAATTTTATCTAAATACTAGGATGGCATAAGATTCTCCGGCAATAGAAGTTTTATTATCATTCCAAATATAACTCCATCCAATATTATAATTGACATTTCTTTTTAACATAAAGATTAAAATAAATATTTATCAAGTTAAGAAAAAAAGTAATAAAAATATGTAAATAGTTTATAACTCAACTATAGTGAAACATTTCAAAAATAAAAATAATTCAACTATGATATAACGGAAGATATATAACATTTCATATTGTTGGATTACAAACTCATCCTATAGTGCATGAGTGAGGGATGTTGCAAGCTATATATAAGTGTTGTTCAACTTCAGTTACTTTAAATTTTTTTAAAAACGACCAAAAACAATCCGTATAGGTTTAACCATATGCAAAGCGAAAAATATATATCAAAGTAATGTATACAATGCTACAATCCCAACACAAATATACTTTTATATTAAGGTTCTTCCAATTATTCATACTTTTACCAACCATGTCCATAAACTTTTATTTAATCAATTTTGTTTTATATCAAGTGAGTAATTCCGAGCCTCATTTTCTTGTTTCATATCTTACGATATTCTTATGAATTATATTTACATGAACTGCTAATTTATTGAGAAAACTCCATAAATATTGTGGAAGCAAAATTATATTCCAACCATGAACAGGGTAGTAATTGCAAAATTCTTTAGTCGCATAAAACGAAATTGAAACTGGTAAACAAATTACTGAATAAAACTAAAACCATCATTTATTAATCAGGTCTGTGTATATTGAGTTAAATGATCTGTGAAAATATTAAAATAGAAAACAAACATTATTTACAATACATGATTACATAATTAATATTGCTGCGTGGAAAGAGCATAAAAATTAGATAATTGACTAACTCACCCGTGACTCAGCAGTATCATCCCAAATTCATGGTTAGTGGCGTACATTTTTTCGGGGATTTAATCTCACAAGACGCGATCTCTCCAAAAACAACTCAGCATTTTCAGATTTTGGATTATTTTAATTTGGTTTTCATGAATTTGGAAATGTTGATGAACTCTGAATTTAGCAATATTTTATGTTTTATAATTACAGTCTAATTAATTTGATTTAGCAGTGACAATATTAGAGATGTGGTATCCACGATGATTTCTCTCAATGACCCCTTCCACGACTTATTTATAATATTGCATGATTTATTTATTTTCCTCTGATATCGCATGCGAACACAATTGAATAAAAACAAGTCCAAATATAAAGCCTTTTAGAATAAAAGGTGAATTGGTGATTACATCATCAATATAAATTCATTTATCCGGCTTCTTTGAAAAAATAAATAGATATGGAGATGTTAAGAAGACGAACGACATTTAGAATGACAACATGCCACTAATACACCATTAGATTTTGAAAACGGATAGCACACAGCCTGCCACCTGGCAGGGGAAATTCAATTAAAAAAAATGATATTTCATCGTGAAAGGGTAAAGAGGGCAGATACATTTTGGAGCAGTTATTCTCATTCCTTAATTTACGTTATTTTCATTATCTTCCTCCTAATTTCAAGTCAAATTTATTCACAGAATCTTCTTCTTCGTCTCTAGAAAATCAATCTATAATTTTTAACCAACATAAGCAATTCACGATTCCAGATTTCTTATTATCGATCAATGGAGATAAGTGATGCTATATTGGAGATCAGTAATTTTTCATTGACAAGAAAGCGGCCATGATTTTTTAGACGATCTGGAATATGATATCATTAATGATAAAGAGTTGAAGAACTGTTAGGTTGTATGGAGATCAGTAATTTGTAACTTTTTAGAAGGTAAGCAATTCCTAATTTTATAAAATTGAAGAGGGGATTGCTTTCTACGATTTTTCAGCTGGGATGGAAGAGGTTGGGCAAAGTATTGAGAGTTACTCCTCAACATTATCAGCAAGTGATAAGAGGAAAAGAGTTAGGGATTTTTGTTTCATTGAAAAACCGTATGTAATTTAACGTAGTTTGTTTTGGGCGAACATAGTTTGATTAACAGATTGCTTATGAATATACTTGACATTGCTTGTTAGTAGTTTGCTTATTACATACTCTGTATTTTAAACCATTCGCTAAAGCACTCAATTTCATTGTTGTGTGATAATGCGTATTAGATTGCAAAATTCTTTTATATTGCATATTCTTTTGTTGGTTTTTGCTTCTTTTCTTGGGGAAGTTTGCATGCTCATTTACATATATTTAATAGATTGTTGATTACTACAATTTATGTTGCTTGTTTAATATTTAAGGTTTGCCTACCACATTTTGAAACTATTTTATAGTGCATTCAGTTTCATTGTCGAAGAGTATGACTACTAGATTACATATTCGTTTGTTGGTTACTGCATATTTTATGGTGTAGTTTGCATGATCGTATTTAATGCACCAAATGTGAAGATTACATATGTTTAATAGATTGTTGATTAAAACAATGCATTTTTTTTGTTATGCAAAGTGTGCATACTACATTTTTAAAAACATTCCACAATGAACTCAATTTTATTGTCGTAAAGAATGACTTCCAGATTGCATGCTTGTTTGTTGGTTATTGCTTCTTTACTAAGGAAGGTCTGCACTCTATTTTATTTTAGTAACACCTGTATTAAAAACGTATCACCCTCTGCTATATAACGCTTATGTTTTTGCATAAATCCAGATGATGATAAATGTCATAAAAAACATGGTCAAACTATGAAACCAAGGTCAACAATAGTCTAAAAACATTATATATGCAACAAATCAAAAACCAAGGTCTAAAACCAGATTGCTTGCTTCGTTATATGAAATAACATATCTTGTCATTAATTCCATATTCTTCTTTATAATTTAATTGCATCACATATTGCATGTCAATTTATCATTTAGTGCTTTGTATTACCAAGGATTTAAACAGATTAGTGCTTGAAGTTGTTTGTACTCAACTCAGAATTTGTATTGCAATTTGCTTGCCAATGTGTCAAATATGTTAAAAGAGTTTGTTTTGTTTGTCAATGTGTCAGAATTTGCTTACCATTGTAAATAATGAGTTATGCGTGTTTAACATTCAATGTCTACACCAAACAAAAAGTAACCCAAAAACCATCAATGTATACATCAAAAGAAACAAACAGTCATCTACCATCAAGAGTTAGTTTCCTAAAAAAAAATTTTAAACAAAACACAATAACGTTCATCCTCCTAAAACATCATTCACCGTTCAAGGTCTGTGGTACTTTGCAACTATCTTTTCAGCATCAACGGGTCCCTTCTATTGCGTCTCTTCAAAGTGGTGTGTTGTTGTACTCATTACGTCATCCAAGAACTTATTTTGAGCTTCTACAGATTTCCTTCGAGAGTCCTCTTCTGCAGCTTTGCGGTTACCTTCCTCTTTCTAACCATTGTTTAACCGTGTCATGTATTGAATGACGAAAACCATTACGCTTATCATGTATTAACAAGCACATTCTCAACCATTAATAAGCAAATTATACACATGCCTTTAGACACACATATCCAATGCTTTATTAAAGCAAAAATTAAAGGAACAATTAATAAGCTTGAACAAGTAATTCTCACTCTGAACAAGCAACACGTTTATCAAGCAATTCTAACACTCTGAACAAGCAACACGTTTATCAAGCAATTCTAACACTTTGAACAAGCAATTATACCATGCTGAAAAAGCAATACCTTTATCAAGCAATTCCAATGACCAGACAATTCGAAATAGCTAAATAATAATGTACTTAAAAGCACATTCCACGATTGGTAAGAAATGCCTTTTGAGCCACATTTTCAATGCGTATCAAGCAATTCTAACTCAATGAACAAGCACTTTGTTTAACACGCAATTCTAACACACTTAACAAGCATTTCTAACGCATTGAATAAGCAATTATCAAACGAATTAGATTCAAGGCAAGCAATATGTATTATGTAGACAAGCAATTAATCAAACATAGTGAAGCAATTCACTACTATTTAAAGAAATCCATAATGTTTAATCAAGCAATTCACCAAACCCTCGTCAAGCAATTAATGCATAAGCTTAATCAATCGCAGTGAAGCAATTCACTACTACTTTTTTTTACCTAAGCATAGATAAAGCAATCCATAATGTTTAATCAAGCAATTCACTACACACTCGTCAAGCAATCAATGCATAAGCTTAATCAAAAAAATTGCATACATAGATCAAATAATTGCATGTACAGATAAATAGCAAATTGAAAAAATGCATACTCATCAATTACCAAACGATTAGAAGGAAATGGCGATTCATAAAATTGAATACATATCAATTACCCAACCATCACCAACTAATCAGAAAATTGAATACACATCAATTACCCAATTACCCAACAATCAACAGCGATACTAAGTCAAAAAATTGCATACACAATTACCCAACCTGTCGCGTCGGAGTAGGAATCAAGAGCATCATACGGGCATCTACGAATAGCAGATAGTGCCGCCCTCCACCAGATGCAATCATAAACGATGAGAGAGCAAGGTTGGATAGATTTCAGCAGCGGCGCTCTTTCTTCCGTGGACTGCTGCAACGCTTGGATGGAGGCGAAGAGAGTTAGTGGAAAGCAACGATTTCTTCCTAGGGTTTCTAGGTTGAGATCACCGATTAATTGCAGAATAGGGGAAAGAGAAAGGTGTGTGAGAGAAATTCTAAATCAGAGTCCAAATTAATTGTGATTTTCAAATCTGTATCAGTTTCATTTATGGTCAAATGACAAATATACCCATACAAGCAATATTCTTTTAATAGGCAAGCAATTCGTACTCTAATCTTACAAATCAATCTCATCCATCTAATTAAGAAATCGGACGGTGTATAATGATGTTAGGTTGTCATTTTAACTATGGTGTCACCATAGTGCTCCCCTAAATAGATATTTAACAACTAAATAAGAAATATACTACTTTTACAATTTATTACTTTGACTTGTCAACAAAAATAAATTATAATAAAATATTTTGATTAATTAATTTACAAAGTTTATACGAATGGTTGATAATTTCATTACATCGACATCCCGGATAAACCCTGCTTCTATCAATGTAATAAGTGATCAATAGTCCAGTCCTCCGTAGTGTGACCTTTAAATGTATGTTCATTCATCCAAAAAAAATAAGAAGACATCGATTGTTCGATAATACAGAGAGAAATCAAATTCTCCAATATTCAGCTTATCGTAGGAGTGGATGCAGAAAATAATATCGATAGAGGTATATTTTCTAAATTTTATTTAAAATTGCATTATTGTTTAATTTAGATTATTAATAGAGGCGATACAATACTATTAGTAATTTATGTTAAATTTGGGAGAGAAAAAAACACTGAAAAAATTGTTTTATTGAGGGAAAAAAAATAGTACCATGGTTCAGGCTGCAATCCTGATTATTATATACACAAACTAAGAGGCCGAACAGAACCGAGGAGGGTACAAATTAAAAGATGGAGACTGTACTAAAATATTTTCGAAATTTTGTTTAAATCACAAATTGGGTCAAAGTTTATTCATAATTGGGCTATTATTTTGTATACCATATCTGAAAGATTTGAGGCCCGGAAAACGAAGTGAGACTATTTTTATACTTCACATGGTTTGAAACGTCTAAAAATGAAAAGTCATACATATCAAGTTATCAACCAAGGACCCAAACATAAAAGAAAAAGAAGAAAGAAGGAAGAAGAAACATGAGATTCAATATCCATGTTTAGTCCTCACATCCTGTAATAGTACAAAGTTTAACAACATTCCAATCATATCCTCTGTTTTTGTCTCTCAGAGCAGTAGGAAAGTTTACAGTTAATTCCCTAAACCACAAAACTCATCAGCTTCTCTCGATGTTTGGCAGCAGCGACACACCATTTTGACGGCTGTTGAAGACGAATGACCATGAAAACAAACTCCCACGGTTTAAACGATGCTGAACTAGTTAAAGAAATACTATCAAGAAAATTATACTCACCACCCAACACCCATCTTTTGACAATGTCATCCCATATCTCACCACTCTTGGGGTATAGACTGTAACACTGCCAAAACACAAAAATTTCCACGGTTTCCTCTCAAAATCTTACCAGTTTGAAATCAATTTGTATTTGGAGCCATCTGCAAGATAGTTAAGCACTTGTTAGTTAATAATGCACACGACCAGAGGTCTCATGTTCGAATCCACCATATTGCCATCTCTAAATTTGACGTTGCAATTATTACTTTCTCAACCCATCTTTTATTTCATGAAATGTCTTCAATCAAGAACATCAACATATAATCAACCATTGCTAGCATTATATATTCAACAATATAGATCTTGCCTTTTTAAGCTTACTCAGTTCAATTCTTTCATTCACCAAAATCAAAATCCACCTCTGCTCTGTAACTAATATGCATCTCTGACCTTTAATCTTTCCACAAATCCATGTTAATTTGTTACTCCACAACACAAATATTGATGAGCATTTGAAAAAAATAGTTCTGTGATTTGCCACAACAAACCGGAGACATTCATTTCAATATTCTAATCAAAATTTGGCATATCTCTGCTTTCTGCCAAATAAAAAACGCTGGCATTGATTGTTAATTACACCAATTTAATCTCATAAATGTCACAACAACTATTCTCACAAACTTTTACATTTATTGTATTAAGCAAAGTAGAAATACTGCGACCAATAACTTGGATCATAAATCTTGTTCAGCTGTAGACTGTAGTCACGAGTTGACATTCAATGTCGACAGCAGATTCCATTATCATACACCGTCCCAATTTTTATACAATCACATTTCGAAATTCAGCTCAGAGGCAAAACAAAATTGTAAATGTGATGCGCTGGTAGTGATCAATACTTTTGCGAAAGGCATTATTTGTTTTTTTTTCTTCTTCAGACATGTGGGAGAGGGGGTCACAATTTATTAATTGCACAGCCGCCTATAAATAGATGGGAATTAAAGATTGGCCTATTTTAATTTAATTCGACGAATTGCGTGTGTGTACTTCCTTTATCGAATTTATTGAAGATCCACGCACTAGTTCTCGATACTTCTTTTGGCATTGCAGAAAAAACAAAATAAATTGATTAGTATAATTTGCCAACTCAAAACATGTCTTTTTCCATTTTCCCTTGAGTTGGGCTAACGCAAAATCCGATATACACATTCCTGAATTCCGGCTGTCAAAAATTACAGATATCAAACTAGTACTACATACTATTTACAGATATCAAACAATAGTTGTTGTCATGGTTGAGTTAAAAGTTGGATGCATAATGCACATTTATTTCTTGAAAAAAATGTGACCTATGAAAGTAAGTACACGGAGATTTGGTGATGTTGGTAGATATATTATAGAAACTCCAAGAGAATGGGTATATGTGGAAGGTGTATTTACCCTTCTCTTCTCTAGCTAGGCAGAAGGTAAAAAGAAAATGGATAATTAGTTCATACACAACACCATCTCTTACTCATCCCTTAACCATCTCATCTCTTAACTATTCATGTGTCCCATTGTACTTTTCAGCCTATCTCTTAACTAAGAGACATTACCTGCATCCCTCCATCTCTTAACCATCTCATCTCTTAACTATTCATTCAATTTCATTTTTTATTTTTAATTCCAACAAATTCAATTAATAAAAACACACTTCATTAAATAAATAAAAATTACAATTTAAAGGCCTAAAAAATAAAAAAATATACATAATTAAAATCCTACAAAAAAAAAATACATAATTAAAATACTCTAAATTAAATTATAAAAACAACTCCGCTGGCGAATCATCCCCCGAAGTCAGTGGTGGTGCACCCAAGTTAGATCGAGACCGAATACCAAGTTGAGTTTTCATATGCTCAATTCCGTCCATATGGGCTTCAAATTGGGGAGGACTCATTTTTGAAGTGTCAGCCATCGTGGCGAGCAAGTACATGGACATTAGGGTGTTCGAGCCCGTGCCGGAGCCCAAGCCCGAGCCCGCCTGGCTTGATTCGCCGCGGCCCCTCCCCCTCCCTCTCCCCCTCGCTCTAGCCGCCTTCGCCGCCTTGGTCCCTTGCGGCCGACGTCGTGAACCGTAAGACCCCCCCTGCATCATCGGTTGACGTGCCCTCTTGTGAGGTGTTGCCTTCGCCACCCTCTCTAGACGAGTATTGGCCACGCGTCGTGTGCTTCGTGCATTTCGAGCCCGAGCCCGACTGGACACCGCCAGCTCACCTTTCAAGGTGGTGGACTTGCGACCAAACATCGACATGCTTGAAATCTTTACCGATGTCGTCTTTAAAGAGCCGCAACGTCGCTCTCAGAATGTCGGCTCCACTGGCTCCGCTTTGGTAATTCGCCTCTTCTACCCTGTATATCGCGTAAAATTTTTTGACATCTTTGTCGCATCGGTCCCAATGACCGCGGAGCATCTTCAAGTTGCGGGCAAAGGTCTTCTTCGACCTTCGTGCGTTGTAAAGTTCGGTGACTTTTTTCCGGAAACACAAGTTGGTTTGTTGATTCCCGATGACATGATCGTACGAGACGGTGATCCAAGCGTCGTACAGAGCCAACGTCTCATTTTGGTTGTATGGATGACGGTCGTCGTTCACCACAACCTCGCCGTCGCCCTCTTCCTCCTCGGCCACCTCGGCATTGACGCCGATCCGGGCGGAGCCTCCACCTATCGGCCGGTATTCCAAAGTGCGTTCATCCGGAAAATTCTCCGAAATTTGGGGTAATCCTGGGGATTGCCCGTACCTCTGAGGGGAGGGATGATAGTATGCATCCACATCAAAATGTGGTGTTTGGTACGCCGGCGGAGTCGTCGAGCCTTGGGTGCCCGGCGACGAACCGGTATCGGTAGTACCCAAAACGTTGTACATGCCCGCCCAATCGCCAAACGAGTTCAACTCGAACCCGCCGAAAACCTGGCCGCCGGAGCCGAGTTTCCATCGCCGGACATTTTTCAAAAATTGGAGAGAAAAGAGACAAGATATTTGAGAGAAGAATAGATGAGTGTAGTGTTTGTGTGTAGAATGGAGAATGAAAGAGGAATGGAGTATTTATAGAATAATAAAAGAAAAATAAAAAAAAATCGACCGTTTGAAATTTTTTTTTCAAAATTTCGAATTAAAAAAAAAAACAAATTATGACGTCATAAAGCGCCAGCGCGCACCACGTGGCGCTGGCGCGTGGCGAGACAGCTCGTGGCCGGCCCCTTCCGCGTGCGACGCCTGACGAGACGTTCTGTCTCTTCAGGACGAGATGCGTTTTGCAACGCGGTCTCGCCGGGACGAGATCGAGCCGGTGGCGAGCCGCGCTGCTGATGCTCTTACTCGTCTTCTCTTAAATATATAAGTAATTTATAGTAGTATAAGTATTTTTGTTATTTAAGATGAAATTTATATCAAAATTTAGTACTCCCTCCGTCCCAGATAATTCGATCCAGTATTTCATTTCGGGTTGTCCCACATAATTTGTCTCATTTCACTTTCACCATTTTTGGTAGTGGACCACATATTCCACTAACTCATTCCTACTCACATTTTATTATAAAACTAATACTTTAAAATTAGGACCCACATCCCACCAACTTTTTCAACTCACTTTCCATTAGATTTCTTAAAATTCGTGCCGGGTCAAAGTGTCCCAAATTATCTGGGACGGAGGGAGTAATGTAGTATTCCCTCCGTCCCCGATTAGGAGTCACACTTTGATCGGGTACGGATTTTAAGAAATGTAAAGAAAAGTTGGTTGAAAAAGAGTGGAATGTAGGATCCATTTTTTTATATTGGTTTTATAATAAATGTGAGTGAATTGAGTTAGTGGAATGTGAGACCACTTACTATTTATGGTAAAAATGAAGTGTGACTCTTAATTGGAGACAAATCAAAATGGAAAAGTGTGACTTTTGATTGGGGACAGAGGAAGTATATATTTAGTTTTTATATTTTCCATTTTACCTTCCCTTGGAGGAGTTCTTTTTGGGACTAGAATTCCTTACTTGTAAAAAGGATAGGCAATATAGTAACATCTTAATTTGTCCTTTGCTCTTTAAATTACATGAAACATTTTTTGGCCTTTAAAAGTTGAAAACGAATGAAATGACAACCTTAAATTCTAGGTTACTTATCCAGATAAAAAAAACTGGTACATATTCCGAAACTTAGTCAGAATTATCTGACAATATCAACTTATATATTTATTCTCTATTCTATTTAGTTAACTTTGTTCCGAAATTTCTAACAAATTACAATTATTTGTATTTATGATATTTAAACTTTATAGTTGAAACATAAGGTACATTAGATTTAATGCATAAAATTAATATTATTGTTTATCCTTTTCTTTATGATCGTCCATAAATAAATGTAGTTCGTACAACTAATCCTATGTAATAGTATTATATTAATGCAAATGCAAATAATTTAGTTAATTGATCATTTAATTGGGGTTATTGTTTAAGGCCTTTTGATTGACAGATTGAATATGTCTGACAACTAATTATTACCATTTGCATTTGTATTTTGTGGTTATCACCTTTCCTCTTATTTTGTTGAGATGTTTTAGTCAAAATAGTATGTTTAGCGCTACAACGTGATTCAAGTTTCTTGAGTATGATATCTATCTGTTACGATAGTGTCATTTTATGATATTGGATACATGCAACTTGCATGAAGAACTTAGATTATCCCAGCGAATTCATCTTATAAGCACCTAGAATTGCAGACGTAATATTTGCATCAGAAAATAGTTTTAAAATTTAGGATGCAAAGAAAAACATTTTTATGTTAAGGACATATTGTCAGTTAATACACGTCTTAATCTATTTACACCTCTTAATTTTAATTAAACGCCAAAAATGATACTACTACTTATTGAAAAACTTAACATCCTTAAATGAATAAAAATGTCTATTAACCATTATCCATTTGAAGTTATATAAATACTACTATGAAATTATCTTCTCACTTGTAGTGTCTAAATCACCGTACACACTACACAGACAACTCTTAAATTTAAGATCAAAACTCTAATTAGCATAGATCCAGATGTCCAATTAAAACTGTACTCCATAATAAATAATTGAATCAAAGATTAATTACCAAACAAACTGAGAACATTTATCCTATGACCTTTCTCTTTAGAGGACAATATCCTGTGACTGTTAATATAGTAAAATACAGTTAGCACCTTAAATTAAATTAGTAATTGAATCAGTGATATGCATGATTTGATTATCCACATGACCACAAGTTGCAAAAAGCAACTTCCTGTTGAGTCCATAAATGCAACTAAATCTATTGATGAGTGAACTTGAGCCCTCCAACCGTGACCATCCATTTGTGGGGATCAAATCGATCGAACAGTTAAACGCAGCCCTGCATCAAAGTTACTATTAATTCCCACTATTATTTGAGCAGTGCCAAATCATAACGACTACGATACCTAGCTACTCATCTTCACAACTATATCCTACACTTCATTAATTATTAATCCCACCTCCCATCTCTCTCTCTCTCTCTTTAAATAAATCTTTAAACAACTAAATCTCCCTCCATCCATTTCCCACCGCCATGGCTCAATCGTTAAAGTT
This sequence comes from Salvia hispanica, assembly GCF_023119035.1. Classification (NCBI taxonomy): domain Eukaryota; kingdom Viridiplantae; phylum Streptophyta; class Magnoliopsida; order Lamiales; family Lamiaceae; genus Salvia; species Salvia hispanica. Next base: position 4,458,036 of record NC_062969.1, on the reverse strand, counting down.
ATGCTACCAATTCCTGGTAAACAACTTCTTCATACTCCTCTTGATACCATCAACACTAGCTATTTCAATCAAAATTCTATTTACTAGTCCGGAAGAGATTATGAGTATGTATAATTCCATGCACTTGACCCCAGTGGTCTTACTGTGCGCCTCATTCTTCGTCGTCTACATCCTGACCTTGTTCGTGATGTGGCGGCCGCGCCCGGTCTACCTAGTCGACTACGCTCTCTTCAAGCCCCCACGCAGCTACCGCGTCTCCTTTGCCGGCTTCATCGAGCACGTGCGGATGGGCCGCCTCTTCTCCGAGCCCAAAAGCATCCATTTTCAAATGAAGATTCTCGAACGTTCCGGGCTCGGGGAGAACACGTGCCTTCCCCCAGCCCTGCATTACATTCCCCCGACCCCAACCATGGCGATGGCGAGGGAGGAAGCCGAGCTGATCATATTCTCGGCAGTGGATTCTCTGTTGCAGAAAACCGGAATCAAGCCTAGAGACGTGGACATTTTGATCCTCAACTGCAGCTTGTTCTCTCCGACGCCGTCGCTCACGGCGATGGTGATCAACAAGTACAAAATGAGGAGCAACATCAGAAGCTTCAATCTCTCCGGCATGGGGTGCAGCGCGGGCTTGATCTCCATAGATCTAGCCAGAGATCTCCTCCAGCGCTATCCCAATTCCAACGCCGTCGTAATCAGCACTGAGATCCTCACCCCAAACTGCTACAAGGGGAAGGAGAGAGCCATGCTCCTCCCCAACTGCCTCTTCCGGATGGGCGGCGCCGCCCTGCTTCTGTCCAACCGCCGCGCCGATCGCCGCCGCGCCAAGTACCGCCTGGCGCACGTGGTGAGGACGCATAAAGGAGCCGATGACAAATCGTACGGATGCGTGTCGCAGGAAGAGGATTCGGAAGGAAACGTCGGGATTAAATTGAACATAGATCTCATGGCCGTCGCCGGAGAGGCGCTGAAATCGAATATCACGACGATCGGGCCGCTCGTCCTCCCCGCGTCGGAGCAGATCCTCTTCGCGCTCTCGCTCATCGGAAGGAAAATCATCAATTCGAAATGGAAGCCATACATTCCCGATTTCAAGCAGGCGTTTGAGCATTTCTGCATCCACGCCGGCGGAAGGGCGGTGATCGACGAGCTGCAGAAGAGCCTCCGCCTGACAAACGAGCAGGTGGAGGCGTCGAGGATGACGCTGCATAGATTCGGAAACACATCGTCGTCATCGCTGTGGTACGAATTGAGCTACATTGAATCCAAGGGGAGGATGAAGAAAGGGGATAGGGTTTGGCAGATTGCATTTGGGAGTGGATTTAAATGCAACAGCGCGGTTTGGAAATGTAACCGGACGATCAAGTTGCCGGTGGAGGGGCCGTGGGCGGATTGCATTCATAAATATCCTGTTCATATTCCAGAAGTTGTGAAGCTCTAGTATTTTCAGTTTGTTCTTCTTCATTATTATTTCACTCTTCCTTGTTATCTTTTTTTTTTTTTTTTTTTTTTTTTTTTTTTTTTTCTGTTTTATGTTGTGGTGCTGTAATTTACATGCCAATAAACACATTATATAATCTTCATTTGTTTAATAAGCTTACATTTTTAGGTGTATTCATGTAATTTTACTTTTAAATGTATACTTATGTGGTTGAAAAAATTAATGAATGCAAATCTCATTTTTATATATTTTTTAATGCTCCAGTTAAATATAACTAATGCTAGTATGAGTTAATAGAATATTATATTATAATAAAAGTGAAATTAGATATTTAAAAATAAATATTTTAAAATGGCAAAATTAATAAAATTCAGTTATCAATATTTGAATAGAAAATATTCTTATTTTTATGGAAATGAGGCACAGTTGTTTGCCCCTAACAACAGTCATCTTATCCATTTAATTCTCCGTGCAACTTATAAGGTTTCATCGATCCCTCGCTGTATTATTAATGATGCCTCGGACACCTGTAAAGACAGGTCAGGAATATATGGATTATCCCATTCATTGCTACATTATCGTGTTATATTTTAGCATTATTGTTGACGTGGTCGTCTTTCTATTAAACATCACTATTAAGATGGATAATTGCATTAAACTGACAAAACGTTATCTTGTTTAAATAAGTTCATAATTTGACTCAATTATATTTTCATCAATCATAATAATATAATATTATTACTTTTTTTCATTTATTTTTACAACAATTTATAGTATTAAATTACTCCTGATAATCATTATCATCCTAATACTAAAATTACGACTTAGATTTTTTTTAACCGCACAGATATTAAATAAAATAATTATATGTATAATTCTCATAGTCATGTTTGTCGTAGTACTATACGTAATATAGTAGTTGGAATTACACCTTTATTTTTAAAATCAAAATAAATATTACTAACATGGACTGACGAAATTGATGCATAACATAAAAAGTGCAGTAAAATATATTTCTCAAACTCTGTATAATCATATACAGGAGTAAGAGAACAACCAACCTAAAATTTTGGCAATGGTATTTAGGTGGGAAATTGATTTAAAATTACTTTGTTGCTTTTGATATGAAATCTAACTACATAGTATATGCATATTCAACCGCGGATACATACAAATGCTAAACAACTCATCAGAATACATGCAATGTGTGGTTATGATCAACGTCAACAAAACCTTTTGAAAAATCTAATTCAAATGAAAGAGATGGTCTCCTTTTTGTCTGATTAGAAGAAAAGCAGCATCGTAAATTACCTAGAAAAGAAGATCGACTTCACCATAATTATGAAGTCAATGCATCAAGTGTCAACATTAGGAAATTAATAATGAATTAGTTGGAAAAATCTGTGGATTTGGAGCTGAAAACATCGAATAGGTTGAGTTCGACCTTAAATCGATGTTAAAAGAATTAAAAGTACGTACAAAAATGTAAGGTAAAATTCTTTTATACTCTATCTATTCACAAAATATAGTCTTATTGTTGGACGATATGAATTTTAATGCAAAATTGATAAAGTGTAGAATAGATAGAGAAAAGTCGATAATGTAAGTGAGAAAGTGAAATTATCGATAAAATAAAAGAAAAAAGTAAATAAAAGTGAGTAGTAATTTAAGAGTAATTTTCATTTTTAGTTTGGGAATAATGAAAGTGGAAATATGAGGACTATTTTTTATGGACGTAAGGAGTATGAGTTAAACTACAAAAGGCCTTTGGTGGACTCATATATTTAATTCACGATAATTAGTACATATATCTTGAAAACTAAAAAATAAATACATTTGCAAATAGTAATATAACTCTAAACAGGAAATAAAAAAACAGAAAATTAGGTACTATTGTCATTTTCATTATATTAATTGCCTTTAATTTGAAAAGGAAATGGTAGCGGAAACCTAACATGGATCTACTTAATTTGAACTGACTAATCTAACTGGAAGATGATAGAAGCTCATTATTAAATTTCTGAATTGGATAGGCTGCTAAGTATAGTAGTGCTCTCATTTATTACTAGCTATCTTCCAAATTAAGTGGGTGTTGAGCTAATTCATTTTAAAGAGGTTCTAAGAAAGAACATCTTATAAAATATAGTACTAATGTTTAAAAAACTCATAATTTTGTAAAAGTAATTAAATACGGAGTATAAATTTAACGTAGTGAAAGAAAATCATAATAAAAAATTAGCGTCTGTTACAGGCTTACAGCCCGCTGAAACAATTATTACTTCGTCAATAAATCATTCAGATTGGGCTCTACTTTTATAATTGGGCCTTAAGAAGAGGGCTTCAATGTACTGGATATTAATAAATGCAGTCAGCCCACGCATCATGGGCAGGCTTTCTCATGCAGTTTTTTTTCTTATATTAACTTCACATCCAAGAATTTATTAAAGCTCATACAAGTATAGGAACGAGATCAAATGCAAACTCTAAATATTGTACAAACTTCAAACTATAATCTGTTCAATTAGAAAATACAGTGTCAACGGTTGATGCTGTGTTGATATTGTGTTGATATTTTTAGTTGCTACTATTTTGTCACCTGTTGATATTTTTTAACGGTCCAGATCATGGTTTAGAGTTTGTACAATATATGAGTTTGAATTTTATCACTACAGTAACGAATATTAACTATGACTAAACTACTAAAGCTTGATGATGTGAGGAATGTAAAGCGGATATTTATGAATGCAATCGGCCCATGCCCCCTCTACCGGCAACTTGATCGTCCGGTTACACTTCCAAACGGCGCTGTTACACTTAAATCCACTCCCAAGTCCAATCTGCCAAACCCTGTCCCCTTTCTTCATCCTTCCCTTGGATTCAATGTAGCTCAATTCATACCACAGCGATGACGACGAAGTGTTTCCGAATCTATGCAGCGTCATCCTGGACGCCTCCACCTGCTCGTCTGTCAGGCGGAGGCTCTTCTGCAGCTCGTCGATCACCGCCCTTCCGCCGGCGTGGATGCAGAAATGCTCAAACGCTTTCTTAAAATCCGGTACATACGCCTTCGATTTGGAATTACAGAGTTTCCTTTTGATTAGAGAGATAGCGAATAGGAATTTCTCCGATGCCGGAAGGAAAGTAGGTCCGATTTCAGCAATATTCAATTTCAGAGCCTCTCCGGCGACGGCGACCAGATCGATCCCCAATTTAGATCCGAGGAGTCCTTCCGAATCTTCTTCTTGTGATAGGCATTTGAATGATTTGTCATCTGCTCCAGTATGCGTTCTCACCACTCGAAGCAGTTTATATTTGGCGCGGTGGCGGTCGGCGGGGCGGTTGGATAGTAACACGGCGGCGCAGCCCATTCTAAATAAGCAGTTAGGGAGGAGCATGGCTCTGTCCTTGCCCATATAGCTGAAGGGGGTGAGGATCTCAGTGTTGATCATCACAGCATTTATATCAGTGTAACATTCTAGAATGCCTTTGGCCAAATCTAGAGAGATCAAGCCGGCGCTGCAGCCCATACCGGAGAGATTGAAGCTTTTAATATCTCTCCCGAGTTTGTACTTGTTGACGACCAAGGACGCCAGAGACGGCGCCGGATAGAAGAGGCCGGAGTTCACCACCAAAACGTCTATGTCTTGGGGTTTTAAGCCTGTCTTGATTAGAAGAGAATCGATGGCGGAGAATATGACGAGCTCGGCTTCTTCTCTGGCCAGGGCCGTGGCCGGGTCGGGAGGGATGAGATGGGAGGCGTGGGGCATGGAGGTCTCCTCGCCGAGGCCGGAGCGTTGGAGCATTTTCATCTGAAAATGGACGCTTTGGGGGTCGGTGGGAAAGGAAAGTCTGGAGTGCTCCAAGAAGCCGCCGGTGGGGACTCGGAGGCAGCGGGGAGGCTTGCAGAGGGCGTAGTCGATGAGGTAGACGGAGCGCCGCGGGCGAAACATGAGGAGGAAGTAGTAGTAGGTCAATGCAGAGATGGTGATGAGGAAGAAGATATTCAAGGATGGAAAGCGGAGCGATGAGGTCAACAAATCATGAGTTGAATTCGAGACATGGATGATTGCTTGTGGTTCACTATGTAAGGCTTTGACGCTAAGAGAAATCATGATTGGTAGGCTGAATGAATTGTTTTACTACTCCTATAGTTGTTTGGAGATGGAGTGCTTCAACTTCGTAGCTACAAATCTTGATATTTATACACGATACTAGTTATGACAACCTTCTTTATCTATGACTTTGATTTTCAAATGTTTTTCTTAATTATCTCATCCCATAATATTACTCACGATTTATTGAATAGGTCTATAGTCCATGTCGGAATTATGATATTACTAACTGCTAAGTAGTTCGGAAGTCGAATTAAGAATAAATTATGGCCTTAATTTTCTGGACGTCTAAATAATTATGACCATATAAGTAACATTAAATGTGAGTAAAGGCCAAAATTGATCCTGGACATATGACAATTTTACGTTTTTGGTTCTAAACATTATCTTTTGGATTTTTTGGTCCTGCACATATGAAAATTTTATCATTTTGATCCTCCGTCAACATTTCCATTAAAAACTAATGGTCAACGGGTTTAATCCATATTTTGACCAAATTAAACTTTTAATTCTGATTTTTTACTCCCTAATTAATTCTTTAATTATTTTTATAAATATTCTCCGTAGCATTTAGTTCAAAACAAAACAGAGCAAGATAAAGGGATTCTTGATGAATTTCCCACTTACATAAACCTATAATCGGTGGCAGATTTGCTAGCTTTGCATAACTTATCCCCTGTATTTCCCAAGAACAAATCCCTAATTAAAATTCTATAAATTGAAATCAAGAAAACTCAAATTTGCATGAAAAAATCGATCTTGGACGAGAATTTTCAATTTTTGGGAAGAAATTGAATTCTTAAAATTAGGGCACCTGGGAAATGGCGAGGCTGGCAGTGGTGACGCCGGAAACGACGTCGGATTTGAAGAGCTGGAAGGTGTAATTGGGGGCCCAATCGAAAATTGGGAAGAAGAATTGCAGCGCCAAAATCAGTTTCTGAAACCACGACTGATCCTTGAACTTGTGGAGCGGGTCGTCGAGGAAGAATATCTCGGAGAGGCGGTGGCGGAGCTTCTGAGAGGTGGTTCTCGGCGGCGGTGGTTGTTCGACCTGGCGTCGCCGGAGTCGCGGGCGGAGGCGTCGAAGAAGCTGGAGTGGATCTGGGGTGGTGATGATGGGTTTAGAATATTTACAAAAACAACAAGGAATTAGTTAGGAGTAAAAAATCAGAATTAAAAGTTTAATTTGGTCAAAATCGAGATTAAACTCGTTGACCGTTAGTTTTTAACAGAAATGTTGACGGAGGACCAAAATGATAAAATTTTCATATGTGCAGGACCAAAAAATCCAAAAGATAATGTTTAGGACCAAAAACATAAAATAGTGATATATTTAGGACCAATTTTGACCTTTAGTCTTAAATATATAGACATAGGACATCTTAACTGAACCCCATGCAATTCACTTTTTTAATCATAAGTATAGTAAGACATGCATTTACAATTTTTTATGTCATAATCAGCGATAGTAGTATTAACACTTTATTGTCTTAATGGAGTAGATACTTTTGAAACAGACTGATTTTAATGCATTAATTGGTATTTGGGATTGAAGTTCTCTCATTTGAAACAAAGTTTACCAAAATAGAAGTAACTATTTTTATGAAATGGGTGATCATTGAAAAAATGCCTATTTTTATAAGACGAAAATGTTTTGCGAGCACAACCTGAGCACAACCTGGTGCTAGCAAATATTTGGTAGCAACCAGCGCCTTTTTTTGTAGTGGTGGTTCACCCTCAGACGTATCTGTCGTATAAAAGCATACTAAAACCTTAGCCAGAACTGGAATATCGTTTATTGCATTATCCTTCGAAATGAGAAAATGTTTCCACGACCCAATAATTTAACTCGATCAATAGTTGTATTTCTATCATTTTTCATGGAACAATCTGACTTCATTTTTTATGCAATTTTATTTATTCTTATATATTCTCTTCACATCGATCCAATAATTTAATAAAGCAAATATTGAGAGAAGTAGAAACAAAACTAAGGCTTAATGAGACGAGGAATGTAAACCGGATATCTATGAATGCAATCGGACCACGGCCCCTCAACCGGCAACTTGATTGACCGGTTACATTCCCAAACCGCACTGTTGCATTTAAATCCACTCCCAAATCCAATTTGCCAAACCCTATCCCCTTTCTTCATCCTTCCCTTGGATTCAATGTAGCTCAATTCATACCACACCGATGACGACGAAGTGTTTCCGAATCTATGCAGCGTCATCCTCGATGCCTCCACCTGCTCGTTTGTCAGGCGGAGGCTCTTCTGCAGCTCGTCGATCACCGCCCTTCCACCTGGGTGGATGCACAAATGCTCAAACGCTTTCTTAAAATCCGGTACATACGCCTTCGATTTGGAATTACAGAGTTTCCTTTCGATTAGAGAGATAGCGAATAGGAATTTCTCGGATGGCGGAAGAAAATGAGGTCCGATTTTGGCAATATTCAATTTCAGAGCCTCTCCGGCGACGGCAACCAAATCTTTGCCCAATCTAACTCCTTGAATTCCTTGAGAATCTTCTCCCTGTGATAGGCATTTGTATGATTCGTCATCTGCTCCTGTGTGCGTTCTCACCGCTCGAAGCAGCTTATACTTGGCGCGGCGGCGGTCAGGGCGGCGGTTGGATAATAACACGGCGGCGCAGCCCATTCTGAATAAGCAGTTGGTGAGGAGCATGGATCTATCCTTCCCGAGGTAGATGAAGGGAGTGAGGATCTCAGTGCTGATGATCACAGCATTTATATTGGGATAACATTCCAGAAGGCCTTTGGCCAGATCAAGAGAGATCAAACCGGCGCTGCAGCCCATCCCGGAGAGATTGAAGCTTTTTATATCACTCCTGAGTTTGTACTTGTTAATGATCGACGCAGTAAGAGACGGCGCCGGATTGAAGAGGCCACAATTCACCACCAAAACGTCTATGTCTAGAGGGTTGAGGCTTGTCTTGGTTAGAAGAGAATCCATGGTGGAGAAGACAACGAGCTCGGCTTCTTCGCTGGCCAGGGCCATGGTCTGTTGGGGAGGGATGTGATGGGTGGCGTGGGGCATGGAGGTCTCGTCGCCGATACCGGAGCGTTGGAGCACTTTCATCTGAAAATGGACGCTTTGGGGGTCGGTGGGAAAGGCAAGTCTGGAGTGCTCTGTGAAGCGGGCGGTGGGGACGCGGAGCAACCGGGGAGGCTTGCAGAGGGCGTAGTCGATGAGGTACACGGAGCGCCGCGGGCGAAACATGAGGAAATAGTAGTAGGTCAAGGCGGAGATGGTGACGAGGAAGAATGCAATGTGGAGTGATGAGATCTTCAAATTATGGATTGAATGATTGTGTAGGGCTTTGATGGTGAGAGAAAGCATGATTGGTAGGATGAGGAAGACAATGAAGTAGTATAGTTTCAGGTGTCTGAGCTTTGCCGATTGACAAGGTTCCGGCGGTGGAGCATCCATTATGGGAGAATGAATTGTTTTAGATGTTTAGAGATGGAGTGCTTTTGATTTTTATAGACGATACTATGCCCACTTTCCTTGTCAATGACTTTGATTATCAAATGTTATTCTTAATTATCTCATTTCATAATACGGCTTGTCTCTTTTCCCTTATAGACTCTAATTTGGGGGAAATTATATATGCTTTTGGCAATGCAAAATATTCAGTTATTTAAATAATTTATTTAATCAATTATGTCTTTAATTTTTACATATGAGCAATGTTATTCAGTGACTTCATTTTTTTATGATAGTATCTCACCAGATGTAAAACTGTTCTTCCACTCTGGTGTTTCCAAACTATTGTGTCCCAGCAAAAATAAAAATATTTGCATTATATTTTGCTTCAATATTAAATGCTATTTAAATGTAAGTGCTTAGATAGCGTGAGAAAACCTAAGATTTGACGGAATATATCAATTACTCATAATTTAATGAATAGGTCTATAGTCCATGTCGGAATAATGATACTTACTTAAAACTACTACTCGTAGTAGTTGGGGGGTCGAATTAAAAATAAATTATGGCCTTATTTTTCTGGACGTCTAAATAATCATGCCATATAAGTTGCACCAAATTAAATATATACGTAAGACATCTTAACTGAATCACATGCAATTTATCTTTTAATCATAATTATTATAAGACGTGTATAAATTTTTAATGCCATAATCAGCTATGTATAGTCAAATACTCATTCCATCCCCAAAAAATAAACAATTCCAAATTGATATGGATTTTAATGCATAATTAATAAAGTATTAAAAATATAAAAAAAAAGTAATTAAAATAATATTAATGAAAAATGAAGTCCGCCTTGAGATAAAATAAATTATAAAAAATACAAGTGATTATTTTTTTGGAACGTATGTTCTGAGAAAAATTGTCCATTTTTATGAGAGAGGATGACTGGATGAGTAATACAAACATACAAGCGTGGGGGTGCAAAATGATGTACATTAGCATGTCATTAAGCTATGCCGATGCACATACGTACCATTCGTATGACGAAATAAGTGGGAGTGTCAATTAGAAATTTATTATGCGTATTTATTTGACTATGATTATTTTTTACATGTACATTTTAACCGTCCTCCTATTTAATGTAAAACTTTATTTTCCTTAATGGGATTATAGAGAAAACACATTATTCACCATTTAATGGTTTAAGTAAATATAAATATGAGAACACATAAATGTACTTTAAAAATATTAGATTTTAAAGTTCGCAACTTCCCACCAATATAGGTTATTTGATTTCAGTTACGGACGCATATGATTGTGCCACGTCACCCACTTGGAATTTCATGTAATATTCATATTTGTATGTACGAAGGGTAAGTTTGGAATGTACATATTCATTAGTTATTCTAAATCCTAAACTGCCGTCATTTATGCGGGAAAAATAGGAAGTTACAATCTTTACTTTATTTACTGTTGAATTAATCATTCTTCACCAAAATTTCATCTTTTCAACAGTTGAAGAATATTTATATAATCTATATAGTCGAATACAATCTCTACACTGCCGAAATCTACATTCATCAAAGAATGACATCAATGGAATTAGATAATTCATATGAAGGTCAGTTTTTTGTGTTGGTTGATTCACGTTCAGTTGGTGTTCTAATTCGCTCTTCATTTTTTTCACTTCTGTGATTACACTTAAATTCCAGTTTTTTATGTTTGTTCATTTGACTTCGTTGATTGAATATTGATTCAATATACAACACAAACAGGTATCGTCCTTTGCCTAATTTTGCAATTTCTTTGTGAAGATGTTGCTTATGTTGCACAAATGTTTGCTTAATATATATATAAATATGCTTATGTGTTCTGTCAAAATTTGTTAATATTGAGGAGAATTCGCTTATGTGGTACGGCGAATTGCGTACTGCTTGAGTAGCATCTTTGGTAATCCCAGTCACATAGATTAGGTTAGTATCTTTGATGTGTTTAGCTATTTTCTTTTATGACTAGTTGCATATGTTGTTTATAATATTGCATCCCGCCATGTCGATTGTTGTATTTATCGTATTGTCACACGATGTATGACGTGTTGCAGGTACTGCATGGTTTTTCCCCCTTTCACTTGGAAAGACAATCACGGAAAGCATGTGATATTCGGTGCTGCATGGTTGTCTTGCGAAGGGACGGAAATGTATTCCTGGCTATTCAAGCAATTTGTTTTACTTGCTTAAACTATATAAACTATATAGTTTGAAGAACAATTATGTTTTATTATATTAACATTGCATACGTTGGTTTAATTATGCATTTTCGAACACAATTGTATTGTACCAATGCCTCTTTACGTTCAACAAGTATCAATTGCATTGTACGGTAAAAAGTTGCTTCACAACATTGTATCCAATAGAAAACAACAAGTGCTTGAAAACCATAAACTCTCGTGCATGACTATTTAGAGTACGTTGCTATCATTTTCTCAACATCAGTTGGCCCTTTTTTCTTCTCTTTCTCATTGCACTGTTGGGTAAGATGTAGGATTTTATATATGACTGCGTTTGAATTCCCAAATAGCAGCTCTTTGTTTATTTTGGCTCTTAGGTATTGCAATGACAAAGCGTTTCTAGGAGTAAGTCCGCACTTCCATTTATTTGCTTTTTGGCCCATGCATTTCTTCATGTGCCTCATTACGTACACTCCACTATCGACCTTGTTTGATGTAGTCGTCCACTCTATTGGCAGCACTGTTGGTGTACATCAGCTGGATTCTTTCCTTCCCATCGCTTGTGAACTAAAGGTGTACAAAAAACTCGATTCAGACTAGTATAGTAAGCAATTTTTTGAAGTAAGCAAAGTATCTCAATAAGTAAGCAACATTTCGAATAGCTTAAGCAAAACTTTTTGTAGCCAAATTAAGCATAGGTAAACACAAAGTAAGCAATCTTTTGTACAGAAAAAACAACATTTCAAATTGCACAATAAAAAAATTTCAATTTACAAAATATCAAACAAAAATAAGCACATTTTACAAGAAATTAAGCATGTTCTCGAATAGAATAAGCAAAATGTCTAACAAATTAAACACTGTATAGAGTGAGCGAAAACTATTTTCGTATCCAAAATAAGCATAGTTTTTTGCAAATAAGCAATCTTTGTACAAAAAAAAAAAGCATGATTCCGAATATCATAGGCAAAAAATATCAACACACAAATATCACACATGAATAAGCACATTTAATACGAAATTAAGCAAACAAAATAAAAAAAAATTAATCACATTTAAACATAGTTAAGCACAAAGTAAGCAATTTTTTTGTAAAAAAAAAAAAGCAATATTTCGAATAGCTTAAGCAAAACTTTTCAACACACAGATATCATCCATCAAAAAAATTAAAGCATATTTATCACGAAATTAAGCAAACAAAAAAGAATTAGATGTAAAGCGGATATTTATGAATGCAATCGGCTCATGCCCCCTCTACCGGCAACTTGATCGTCCGGTTACACTTCCAAACGGCGCTGTTACACTTAAATCCACTCCCAAGTCCAATCTGCCAAACCCTATCCCCTTTCTTCATCCTTCCCTTGGATTCAATGTAGCTCAATTCATACCACAGCGATGACGACGATGTGTTTCCGAATCTATGCAGCGTCATCCTCGACGCCTCCACCTGCTCGTTTGTCAGGCGGAGGCTCTTCTGCAGCTCGTCGATCACCGCCCTTCCACCTGGGTGGATGCACAAATGCTTAAACGCTTTCTTAAAATCCGGCACATACAGTTTCGATTTAGAATTAGAGAGTTTCCCTTTGATTAGAGAGAGAGCGAATAGGAATTTCTCTGATGCCGGAAGGAAAGGAGGTCCGATTTTGGCAATATTGAGTTTGAGAGTGTAACGCCCCACTTTTTCAAACCCTAATTTTTGGGTTATAAATTTTTTGCATTAAATGCCTTAAATGTTATGATATGTGGATTAATTGATGAGTGATTAATTACATGATGTCTTTGTGACCTAATTGTGTATGGGAGTTGAGATTGAGTTGAATAGTCAACTTGTTGAAAATATGACGTGGCTATTAAATAGTCAAAGATGTGGAAAATATGACGTGGCCGTTGAAAGGTCAATGCATTGAGAAAAAGAAGAGGAAGTAAAGAGATGATTGATTTGGTGTGAATATTTGATGCGGAGTAATATAATTGTGGTGAATTATTTTCCTAAGGGATGAGTGAGAATTAAATAGGAGCATTATTTAATCATGTGGAATTTTCGATCCCTCCTATTTTTATTGGAGAAGGAATCCTATTTTTCTTGGATTTAATAATTTGCTTGGGATAATTATCCGAATTAAATCCAAAGTCCAATTATACTTTAATTCCACCTTGGAATTTTCGAAAACTCCACCTTTGATTTCCATGAGATTTTCGAAAATCTCATATAATAGGGAAGAAGGAATTGTTTATTATATTATTTGATCCCTTATTTATTCTCTTCCATGAATAAATATAAATATGCTAGAATATCTTACCATATCTTGTCATATCTAGGAAGATCTTGCCATATCCTAATTTAATTAGGATTTTATTAAATTCCCTTTTGAAGAAGTCAAATTACACGCCTATTTCCTTTTATTTGGAGAGGATTTAATTATTTTATTCTGCTCCGTGATATCTTATTCTACTCCGTGAAATATTTGAATTAAATCATAGGCTAATTAAATAGCCTAGAATTTTCGAATTTCCCTTAATTCTCTCTAAAATCACGCCAACTACTATATTAAAATCTCTCCATATCTTCTAAAATCTTTAATTTATTTAATTAAAGATATTATTTTGGCACTCTATAAATACATGAGAGATCCTAAACCCTAGCAACACAAATCACGCCCCACTCCTCCCTAATTTTCGAAATCCCTCTCTCACACTCTCTCCAAAAATTTCTTCTACTTTCTTCAAGATTTCTTCATCAATTGAGAAGAATCCAAGTTGAAATTCAAGAATATATTGAAGAATCAAGGCTATAACTTGTTTCTACCGTTCGTTCTTTTGGAAAAGGTATTTTCTATATTAATCTTTCTTCTTCTACCGATCAATCGGTATTCTTGAGTCCACATACATTTAGATTGAGCGAAGGGGAAATTAAATTGATGAATTTGGGATGCATGTGATAAGTGTGTGTGTGACCGAGTGTGTATGTGTGCGTGCATGCCTCGGAAGGCGTGCACAAGTGTTGTGTTCGTGTGTGTGTGTGGTGCGTGCAGAACACTCATGCGTGACACGATTTAATGGTGAATCTTGAGTTGTTATTCGAATAAAAATGATATACTAATCATACCTTGATTTTGGATGATGATATTAAAGATTTATCGATGGGAAAAAGGGAAACGTGGGAACATGCATGATTTGAAATCAATGTTCGAAACTGATTTGTGATACGCCTAATTTAAAGGTGATACTTCGCGCTCTCAGCGTGATAAACGAGGAGAAGAGAACACTTTCGAGCTAAGCCGACAAAGTGGGCTTTCTTTTAAAATAAGGACATTGTCCTAAACTGATATTGATGAGAATGAGATATGTGTTATCATGCCTTGATTTGTTTTGTCGTGCCTATCCCTCGTGGCTATGCCACTATTGATTTAATCGAATTCGGATCCTCGTAGAGCCGCAAACTCTACTTGGATTAGTGTACACCAATGTTAGACCGAGTGCTGGCGTACGGGTCGGCCGGTCTAGTAAAATATGAAAACTTGTGATTTTTTGATTGGGTTGAATTCTTTTATTTCGTGGGAGTATTTTGGATATGAAACAAATGAGATTATTTTGGAACTTTTGCTATTTCGGAGCATTTATTGTGATAATCTTTTGTTGGATTTCATTGCTAAGGCATTATTCTTCCCCTACTTAATTGTTCATTAAATGCTCTAGTAAATTACCTTTAAATGAGACCCTAGCCTATGATCTTTGTTGCATTTAAGTCTTCCTAGATAGCGATCGCCATTATTATTGTACCCTAAAATGGCGGGTCGTTACAGAGAGCCTCTCCAGCAACGGCAATCAAATCTTTGTCCAATTTAACTCCGATAATTCCTTGAGAATCTTCTTCTAGTGATATGCATTTGTATGATTGGTCAGCTTCTCCTGTATGTGTTCTCACCACTCGAAGCAGCTTATACTTGGCTCGGTGGCGGTCAGCGCGGCGGTTGGATAGTAACACGGCGGCGCAGCCCATTCTAAATAAGCAGTTAGGGAGGAGCATGGCTCTGTCCATGCCCATATAGCTGAAGGGGGTGAGGATCTCCGCGCTGATCATCACAGCATTTATATTAGTGTAACCTTCTAGAATGCCTTTGGCCAAATCTAGAGAGATCAAGCCGGCACTGCAGCCCATCCCTGAGTTTGTACATGTTAACGACCAAGGACGCCAGAGACGGCGCTGGATAGAAGAGGCCAGAGTTCAACACCAAAACGTCTATGTCTTGGGGTTTGAAGCCTGTCTTGATTAGAAGAGAGTCCCGGAGAAGATGACGAGCTCGGCTTCTTCTCTGGCCAGGGCCGGGGTCGGGTTGGGAGGGATGTAAATGTAATGGGAGGCGTGGGGCATGGCGGTCTCCTAGCTGAGGCCGGAGCGTTGGAGCATTTTCATCGGAAAATGGACGCTTTGGGGGTCGGTGGGAAAGGCAAGGCTAGAGTGCCCCAAGAAGCCGCCGGTGGGGACTCGCAGGCAGCGGGGAGGCTTGCAGAGGGCGTAGTCGATTAGGTAGACGGAGCGCCGCGGGCGGAACATGAGGCAGTAGGTCATTGCAGAGATGGTGATGAGGAAGAAGATATTCAAGGATGGAAAGCGGAGTGATGAGGTCAACAAATCATGAGTTGAATTCGAGACATGGAGGATGACTGCTTGTAGTTTAGTATGTAAGGCTTTGATGGTAAGAGAAAGCATGAGTGGTTATTAAAAGTAGTATACATAGATTATTTCTAGGTGGGGCATTTACCCTTGTGAACTCCAAATAGATCCGTCCCTGAGTGGTAGCGATAGCATGAGGAAGACAATCAAGTTGTTTTAGTTGTTTAGAGATGGAGTGGTTCAACTTCATAGCTACAAATGTTGATATTTATAGATGATAGTACCATGAATTTTAATTACTATATATTTTTTTCTTGGTAATTAACAAGATATACGACGATCTAGTGATTATTTATCGCGCTGATTTATAGGCACCTCAATGGATGAGATAACTGACCCAAGAACTTAAGGCCGCTTCATATTCAAAGGCAGCAATACAAATTGATAAAAGTTTCATGCCACTTGACCGCAACCCTTAAGTTTAATGTTACTCCCTCCGTCCCACATAATTTTACACACTTTGACCCGGCACGGGTTTTAAAAAATGTAATGGAAAGTGAGTTGAAATAGTTGGTGGGATGTGGGTCCTACTTTTAAAGTACTATTAGTTTTATAATAAAATGTGAGTAGGAATGAGTTAGTGAAATATGAGGTCCACTACCAAAAATGGTAAAAGTGAAATAGGTAAAATTATGTGGGACGGTCCAAAATGAAATACTAGGTAAAATTATGTGGGACGGAGGGAGTATATTACTTCTTCTGTCCCTGAAAATTTGTCACTTATTTCCTTTTTCGTTCGTCCCTAAAAATTTGTCACTTATTTCCTTTTTCGTTCGTCCCTAAAAATTTGTCACCTTTTATTTTTACCATATTTGGTAGTGGATCCTACATTCTACCAATGCATTCTCACTCACATTTTATTATATAACTAATATATAAAAATAGAACTCGCGTGCCACTAACTTTTTCCATCCACGAGGGAGTAACTAGTAATTTACTTTAAAAGATTATTTTTTTCGGAAACAAGTTTATATATTTGGGAATTGGGATATCCAAAAGCGGAAAACAAGTCTAGATAATTAGGACGAAAAGAGTATTTCCTTTTCTTGTTTAAAATTGAAATTTTTGGTATTTCCTAACAAGCAAAGAACTCCATATGGAGTAGGAGTATTACTTAATAACTTGCAAAAATAAAATTCATTACATTATAAATGTACATGCGAAAATAGCGTGAAGCGCACATCCAAAAATCTCACGCTGTTTTAAATTTCATAGTATACCAAAGCGGAACTTATATTTGGAGTTGCATTTTTAAAATAATTTATGGAGTACTACTCCCTTCTTTCCGCGATAGTGGAGACGTTTCTTTTTAGCACGTAGTTTAAAAAAATTTGTATTAAGTAAGTTAAGTAAATGAAGAATAAACTAGGAAATGGAAAAGGAGGAGTGATAAAGAGAGAATAAAATATGTGAGAAAAAATGTGTTGATTTTTACTAAAAGCGAAAGTGACTCTATTATTATGGAACGTACCAAAATGGCAAAATGACTCCACTGTCATAGAATGGAGCAAGTATAATTTAGTGAATATGTCTTGTCCGTGTCGGAAAAATGATACTTACCAACTACTATTAAGTAGTTCGGGAGTCGAACTAGAAGTAAATTATTGCCTCAATGTTATGGACGTCTAAAATATGACCATATAACTATATAAGTAATATTAATTGTATTATTGAAGACATCTTAACTGAACCGCATGCAATTTACTTTCTTTATAAGGTATATTTACATCCTTCACTTAGATTCCTTATAACTTGAAAAACGTACTCCTTATCATGATATGCGAGTTTCATGATTAATGTTCACTTGTACAAATCATTACACTCTCAACTCGTTTCGCCATTAATTGCTATCATAACCCCAAAATATTAGTATTAATTAAGCTAGTTTATAGAAGTAAAAATCGATCATAAAAACTTAATTTAAACAGAAGCTAACTGACTAAACAGATTTTTACAACTCAAACATACAAAGTACGTAAAGCATAGGCCCATTTCAGATCTGACAATAAAAATCTCTTTTTAACCCTTCTTCTTCTTAAGTTAACAAACGAAACAAAGATTGAGATTCCATTTTTTAAACCTCAAACACAAATCTGAAATTGACTACAAATTACGCACACGAAGAAGTTAGCCGAACACCAAATTAAATTTGCAGAATGCGAACATGATGTCAATTTGCATTAACCTTACGTATACGAAATCAGATAAAAACGAATTAAGAAACATTTTCAAAGCTTTAGCTTAATAAACTGAAATTATATGATATATACTGATACGAAGCAGCCCAAGCCCAACGTCGACACTCAGCCCGTAATCCACAAAGGCCCAACTACTTGAAATAAGACTTCATCTAGTACTGTTGACCAAGTCGTTATCTTGTTAGATTAATTAGCATATCTCCACTTCTCCATTATCTCCACTTCCATCTGCATTAGCTCACGTTTCCCATTTATCTAGTTAGTTGCAAACTGCTGTTTTTGTTTTGTATAAATAGGGTAGACATCTTTTGCATTATTATCATGAAGTAAGAAAAGCATATTTCCATTTCATTTATATTGTTAAGTTCTTTAAATTTTTGTAGGTCTTCTTCTTTGGAATTAGAATCCACTCAAAGGGATTCAAGTCTATAACATTGGTGCTTTCGTTGCTACTACACCATGACTACCACTCCTCCTCCTAAACATAATCACAATCCCACTCCTCCCAGCCACACACCCACGCCATTCAGCCACGCTCCTACCACACCTCCCAGCCATACCCCTACTCCTCCTCTTCCCGATCACTTCTCGGCTCTTCCCCTCCCGATCCAGCAGCAATTTGATCGCCTACAACTCTCAACTGCCATGCAAATGGAATCGCTTGCGTCGTCTTTTGCCCAACGCATCGATCAATTAATCTCTCTATATCATGCCTCACCACCCCCACCTCCGACTTCATATGCTTCTTCATCTCATCACACTCGACCTCTTACAGCAATTCCTATCCCCAACACTCCACCCCCTCCACCTCCTCCTCCTTCCTTCCACACCTACATCTCTCCCCTCGAGTTTGGTTCTTTCCGAGGCACCCCACTCCGTTTCGATACGGCTCCTGGCAATACTCCAGAATTTGGTGCTTTCCGAGGCCCCCAAATCCGTCTTGATACTCCTAAATTTGATGGAACGGACCCCGCTGGGTGGCTCTATCGTATTGGTGAATATTTTGACTTCTACGCCACCCCTCACAATGAGCGATTGCGTTTGGTGGGGCTTTGCATGGAAGGTCAGGCTTCAGACTGGTTTAGATGGACACGAAATAACGGTCTTCTCCATTCTTAGGAGGATTTCTTTACCCAAGTTCAGGTGCGCTTCGACCCAAACCATTTCGAAGATTATGTTGGTGCACTTTCGAAGCTTCGCCACACCACTACTGTTTCGGCTTATCAATCAGATTTCGAGCGCCTTCTCAACAAGGTTACCGGCGTCTCCGAATCTACTCTCGTTTCAGTGTTCATTTCAGGGCTGAAGCCACAGCTCCGTCGAGAACTTAATCTCCGTCGACCAGTTACTCTTACCATGGCTTTTGCTCTCGCCCGTGAACTTTCGGCATTGCACGCTGACAATGGCACCAACTCCCAACACTCCTCCACTCATCCGGTTGTCACTCCCCCATCTTCACATCCCAACGTTCTTGTCCATGAGACAACCCACCAACAGCACGCCAGCTCTAGTCTCACACGCCCTGACCTTCCGATTCGCCGTCTCTCCTTTGCAGAGAAGCAAGTCAAGGATGCACAAGGCCTTTGTTATAATTGTGACCAGAAATGGTCTCGAAATCACCGTTGCGCCTCTCGTTTATTGCTGCTCCTCGGTGATAATGATGAAAAAACTCCTGCAGCCGTTTCAACAACACCTCTAGATGAGGATGCGACCATGTTGTCAGCCGACTTATCTTACATTAATAGCCTCTACGGGACAGGCCACCCACGCGCTCTTCGAGGTGAGGGCAACATCCTTAATGTTATGGTGCATGTCCTTGTCGACGGCGGAAGCAATAACAATTTCGTGCACCCTAGGATCGTCGAGAAGCTCCGTCTCCCAGTCACCCCAATTCCACCATTTCGTGTGTATGTTGGCAATGGTGAGTCTTTACCTTGCACTACACAATGCACTGCCGTACCCTTATCCTTGCAAGGCCACACGTTTGAGGTCGATTTGTATGTGCTACCGGTGCACGGTCCTGATGTATTGCTCGGCGTACAATGGCTCCAAACACTCGGCCAAGTATCGCATGATTATGCAAATTTAAAGATGGAATTCTCTTGGGATGGCCAACAAATATCTCTCCATGGTGATCATCAAAGCCCTCCACCCAATCCTCTACATTCCATCGATCACATTCATAACCATTCGTCTGAGTTACACCTTGAGGACAAGGTGGTTCCACAAGTGGGGAAGGATGATACGAAGCAGCCCAAGCCCAACGTCGACACTCAGCCCGTAATCCACAAAGGCCCAACTACTTGAAAGAAGACTTCATCTAGTACTGTTGACCAAGTCGTTATCTTGTTAGATTAATTAGCGTATCTCCACTTCTCCATTATCTCCACTTCCATCTGCATTAGCTCACGTTTCCCATTTATCTAGTTAGTTGCAAACTGCTGTTTTTGTTTTGTATAAATAGGGTAGACATCTTTTGCATTATTATCATGAAGTAAGAAAAGCATATTTCCATTTCATTTATATTGTTAAGTTCTTTAAATTTTTGTATGTCTTCTTCTTTGGAGTTAGAATCCACTCAAAGGGATTCAAGTCTATAACATATACGTGAATCTCAACCAACACATATACATGCATCCAAGCTGAAATTGTAAACTAGATCCAAACTAAAACCTATTTTGCTCGTTGATCTAAAACTGAAAAGAAGCGAAAACAACAAGATCAACAACAAAACTAATAAGAGCTGAGCCCTTATCAGAGTCAGAGCACCTGTTTTGCAATGAAATATGCAATGGAAACAGAGAGCGGCGAGTGAAGGATTTGTAGAGAAGTAGGGTTTCGAGGAAAAGAAGTTTATTTCTTATTTCTCGATGACTCGATCTATGGGAATTCTATAATATATATAATTCCCCCTGCTTGATTCGGACTTACGACTCGGGAAAGAATCAAGAAGAAAACCCGAGAAGATTGACTCAAATCTATTCTAAACATAAGTTTGATAATCATGGAAATAAAATAAAGTAACAAACCAATCTAAAAGATATGCGTAAATCATCAGTAAGTGACGAAATCCCGAAAACGCGCAGGTTTGAACACACGGCGTTTTGGTTGATCCTTTCTTCCTTGAACTCGCTCTCTTCCTCTGCTCTTCCGACCATCTTCCTCTTCGTTGGACAGCTCTTTTGCATGGCTGGTGCCATTGTTGTCTTGAGCTATGGTGGAGTCTCTATCAACTCCCCCCTCGTTGAGAACAACCTTGATCGTAGGAAAATGTTTCAGAATATCCTCCTTGCTTTCCCATGTCGGATGCTCTGGATCAGACGACCAGTGAACGAGCCATTAGCAAAGAGGAATACCATCAACGATAACAGTCTGTTCCCCAGAAGCCTTAACTGGACTATCAATCGGTCGGCTGTTAAGGAAATCAGTTGGCAGCTGACTGGACGCCGAATCGGAAAGTGGAGGGACGAAAGGCTTGAGAAGCGACACGTGGAACACGTCGTGGATGCGGCTACCCAGTGGGAGCTGTAGACGATACGCCACTTTCCCTATTTTCTCCTTTATTTCATAAGGGCCATAATAGCGGCGGGCCACTTTAGCAGAGACGGGACGACTCACGGAAACCTGACGATATGGCTGCAAACGTAACAGTACCTTCTCCCCGACCTGAAATTGTAGGTCCCTTCGGTGCTTGTTCGTATTTGCTGTCATTTGCACTTGGGCCCGAGACAAATTCTGCTTCAAGAGGGCAAGTAAATCAGTTCGGTCGCCCAGATTGCGAGCCACTTCGGCGTTCTCCGCAGGCAATGCCGGTGTACAGAAAATATTGGGAGGATCATGCCCATATAAGGCTTTGAAAGGCGACATACCAATGCTGACATTCGTGCTGCAGTTCATCGCGAGTTCAGCCCATGGAAGAAAATCGAACCACCTCTTTGGTTGTTCGAAGGTGAATGCCCTTAAATATTGTTCGAGACCCCGATTAGTAAATTCTGATTGGCCGTCCGTCTGGGGATGGTATGCCGTTGTGAATTGCAACTTCGTGCCACTCAACGTCAAGAGCTCCGTCCAGAATTTGCTCATAAAAATTGTGTCTCGATCTGATAACAACTTGTCCGGAAAACCATGAAGCTTAACGACTGTATTAACAAAAAGCTTAGCAACTTTAGGTGCATCGAAACCTGGCTGCAGGGCCCCAAAATGGGCATATTTAGATAGACGATCTATGACAACCATGATCGTTGTATAGCCGTGTGATGGCGGAAGTCCCACAATGAAGTCCATTGATGCCGCAGACCACACGGAGTCGGGGATCGGCAGGGGTTGCAACAGCCCCGAAGGTCTCTCCGTGATATACTTTGTAGCTTGACACACAGTACACGCTGCTACAAAGCGCCGAACGTCACTCCTCGTACCAGGCCAATAAAAGCTGGTTGCGACCCTATCAAAAGTCTGTTTCTCCCCTGGGTGACCCGCCATCTTAGAGTTATGAACCTCCCCCAAAATATCCAAACGAACTGAGTACTCCCTGCTCAAGTAGACCCGGCGTTTGAAGAAGAGAAGCCCCCCGGCAGCTGATATGTGAGCGGGAGTTGAACCAGCAACCACAGCCTGATAGAGCTCGAGTAAATCAGGCAGCTCGGCATTCTCTGCCCTTATGCGCCCCATAATTGACGGCGACAGTCGAGTATAAAGGGCCAACACCGACGCCACCTCAGACAGCAGCTCCTCAGGTTCTCTCCGTGACAGCGCATCTGCCACTCTATTTGAAGCGCCGGACTTATACTCGATCCTAAACTTGAATCCCATTAACTTTCGTATATAGAATTGTTGGTCTGGTGTCTGGACTATTTGAGATAGTAGATCCTTCAAGCTTCTCTGATCGCTCCTTATGATGAACTCCCGGCCTAAGAGGTATTGTCTCCATTTTTTAACGGCCTCGACGATTGCTTATAACTCCTTATGGTATGTGGAGGCAACCCTTCTTTTCGGACCCAATTTTTTACTGAAAAAAGCTAGAGGGTGCCCTGCTGTAACAAAACTGCACCGATCCCATAGTCCGACGCATCCGTCTCAATGGTGAATGGCAGCTCGAAATCGGGTAGGCGCAGAACGGGTGCCTCAGTCATGGCCTTTTTTAGGGCCATGAAGCTATCATCCGCCACAGAGCTCCACTGGAAGGACTCCTTCTTTAATAAATCGGTCAGCGGTCCTGCGATCAAAGAGTAATCCTTGACGAAACGGCGGTAGTACCCGGTCAATCCTAGGAATCCCCGCAACTGTCTAACCGTGGTAGGGGTAGGCCATGCCGTCATAGCACTGAATTTAGAGGGGTCCGCACGCAACTCCCCCGCGGATATGATGTGTCCCAAGTAGTCAATGGTGAGGACCCCGAACGAACACTTTGAGGGCTTGACATAGAAACAATTAATGTGCAAAATGTGGAGCACTTGTTCAAGGTGGGCAGCATGGTCAACCATAGAGGCGCTGTAGACCAAGATATCGTCAAAGAAGACGATCACGAATTTGTGTAGGAAAGGCCGGAATATACTGTTCATTGCAGCTTGGAAGGTGGACGGCGCGTTAGTCAATCCAAAGGGCATCACCAAGAACTCAAAGTGGCCATCATGAGTCCTAAATGCAGTTTTGTGGATATCCGCGACGTCCATTCGGATTTGGTGGTAGCCAGAGCGTAAGTCCAGCTTCGAAAAAACTCGAGCTGTATGGAGTTCATCGAACAATTCATCTGCCGTCGGGATGGGAAAGTGGTCAGGTGTCGTAGCTGCGTTTAAAGCTCTGTAATCAACGCAAAACCGGAAGGTTCCATCCTTCTTCCGTACCAGTAACACCGGGGAGGAAAAGGGGCTTGTGCTGGGTTGGATAACACCTTGTGCTAACATATCCCGAACCTGGCGTTCAATTTCTGCCTTCTGAAAATAGGGGTACCGGTATGGTTTGACGTTGATGGGTCGGGTCCCCTCAGGAAAGTGGATCTTATGGTCCCATTTCCTCGGAGGTGGAAGGGAAGTAGGCTGGGAAAACACCGAGTCAAATGACTCAATAACCGCAGCGATCAGGGCGTCAGTGGGGGGTTGACCCGCGGCAGGTGCTGTCTGCTTGCCCTCAGCAGCTGACACCAGTTCGAAGACCTCGCAGTCCGGTTCCTGTCCAATCAAAGAGAACAGATTATTGTAGGAAATTCGACGAGGCTGAACGCCTTCTCCTTTTAAGCACACCATGCTTTCCGCCCAGGTAAATTTCATGGTCAAATCACGATAATTTTTAGTAACATCGCCGAGATCCTGAAGCCACTGTACTCCCAAGATCACATCCGGGCCCTCAACTTGCAACAGAAAAAGATTGATGTAGAACGTCTGTAAGCAAACATAATTGCAACGTAACGAAGCACCATTCCCAACAAAAACCCGAAAAGGGGTAACAGAGTGGATCGGAAGACTTAGCTTTTCTGCGATGGTGGGCTTGATGAAGTTGTGTGTACTGCCACCATCAATCAGTACGGACAACTCGGCCTCATTCACCTGCCCCGTCAGACGTATAGAGCGCGGTTTAACTTTTGGACCAATCACATGGATACTGGAGACATCACCCGCGATGACCATGTTCTCCCCGTCACCAACTTCCTCGAGGTGGTCATTGTCGACGAAATCGTCCTCATCGTCGGCGCCGATGAGGGCATAGAACTTGGTAGCACACACATGTTCGCGCGTGTATTTCTCGGGACAATACCAGCACAGATTACGACGGGTCCTCTCGTCGCGCTCGGCCTTCGAAATCCGAATAATCGGAATGTTTTCGCGGGGCTGCCCGTTAGTTTGTGGCCGGTGTGGTGGTGTTGGCGTGGCTGTGGGTGAAGTGGTCGTCTGCTGTTGCCGAGGTCGTGAGTCTCGGAGGGGCCAATTTGGGCGGTGCGCTGGTTTGGTGGCCATAGATAGCTTATGGCAAGCTGCTGACCGTTGAGCAAGGGCGAAGGTTTCGCTCAAGGAGGACGGTCTACTTAGGGTCCTGCAAACCAGCAATAAATAAGGAGATTAGTGTGTCCTCGCCCACTGCCGTCGTTTTCTACATCACATCTTCGAAGTCCGTCTGGTATGCCTCGACCGTCGTAGTCTGGCGAAGCTCCGCTAGGCAACCCACATGGTCCACGTAAAGCACCGGGTCGAAACGGTGCTTCACCGCGACCAAGAACTGCTCCCACGACTTGTGTGCACAGTATCCTCCCAATAAGTCAACCAATTAGATGTTGGGTGGTCAAAAAGGTAGGAAGTCAAATAGATCTGGTCTTGTAGCGGGGTGAAGTAGTGATTGTAGTAGCGCTGGATTTTGCGGATCCACTCTGTCGCGTTCTCACCATTGAATCGCGGGGCATCGGGTTTCACCTTTGGCAACGATTCAGCCTCAGTGCCTTTTGGGGGAACCACAATGGACGGCGGGAGTTTCCAGCGCGGGGGGATCGGGCCGAGATCAGCTGCATCGGGCGTACCGCGCTTCAGGCTAGTGTCGATTAAGAGGGCCATGCTCTCCTCAAGCTTACGGTTCGTGGCCTCCTGCCGGAGCGAAAAGGCCTCCAGATCGAACTGGTTGGAGTTCAGTTTTTTTGTCATACCCTGCGTAGCGAATCTTCAGATCGAACAGCAGCTGGGTGAGTTCCTCATTGGTGTAAACTGTTGGGTTGTTCTCCTCTGGAATCGTTGCGTCGGACGAAGGCATGATCGTGGGTGGAGGAAGAGAGCTCAATGAAGCACCAGATGATAAGAGCTGAGCCCTTATCAGAGTCAGAGCACCTGTTTTGCAATGAAATATGCGATGGAAACAGATAGCGGCGAGTGAAGGATTTGTAGAGAAGTAGGGTTTCGAGGAAAAGAAGTTTATTTCTTATTTCTCGATGACTCGATCTATGGGAATTCTATAATATATAGAATTCCCCCTGCTTGATTCGGACTTACGACTCGGGAAAGAATCAAGAAGAAAACCCGAGAAGATTGACTCAAATCTATTATAAACATAAGTTTGATAATCATGGAAATAAAATAAAGTAACAAACCAATCTAAAAGATATGCGTAAATCATCAGTAAGTGACGAAATCCCGAAAACGAGCAGGTTTGAACACACGGCGTTTTGGTTGATCCTTTCTCCTTGAACTCGCTCTCTTCCTCTGCTCTTCCGACCATCTTCCTCTTCGTTGGACAGCTCCTTTGCATGGCTGGTGCCATTGTTGTCTTGAGCTATGGTGGAGTCTCTATCAAAAACATATGTGAAAATATCTAACCAAGCGGAAACCGAACACATATAGCCATTTTATCCAAAATAAAACATCAATAACCCTTCAAAACATAAAACAATATCCAAACAACTTTAACTAACAGAATCCCAGCCCACGTAAAACACTTAAACTACGAGAATTCAAAATGCGAGAACCAAACAAAGTCTTCAGCAACCCAAAACGGAATCAAATGTAGCAAACACAATGGAACCATTGTTTGGTGGCGATTGGTGGAGTGATTCGTCCATAAATCATTCAGATTGGGCTGTACTTTGTAAATGGGCTTTGATGAGTGGGCCTCTATATACTGGATTATTTATAGATGCAGTCAGCCCACGACTCATGGACTGGTATCTAACTTTCTTTTGCTGTTCCATTTTTCATGTAATTTTATTTTTTCTTATATTCTCTTCAATTTATTCATGAGAAGTAGTCATTCAATGTAATCGATAAGGAAATAATATGTCTCCATGTTTATATCCCTACCTAAACAAGTAAACAACCCAATATTTTAATTCAATACTATATAGTTGTATTGCTATCATTTTGAAAAACTCTCTCTATCCATGGACCATAACAACAGACTAGGACTTCATTTATTTGGGCCCAAAGCAATCGAAAAGAAATTGCGTTTAGAAAATTGTATCTATAGCACATTTATAATAAATAATCTACTGTTTGTAAATATGGGATTTTCAGACAAAAAAATTCCAAGTAAAATTGAATATCCTCCAACTGTTCAAAAAGAATTTCAGAAATTTAATAAAAAGGTATTATGGCTAATTATTTTTCACAAAAATCAATTCTTTTATTACTCTTTTCGTCCCCAAATATTTGTCACCATTTGACCCGACATGAGTTTAAGAAATACTACTAATACTGTAGAAAGTTGATTGTAAAAGTTAGCGGATTGCGAGTCTAACTTTTATATACTATTAGTTTGACAATTAAATGTGAGTGAGAATGAGTTAGTGGAATGTGACGTCCCCTATAAAAATGATAAAAATTAAAAATGATAAATATTTAGGACGGGTGAATATGAAAATATTTGACAAATTTTAGGGCTAACTGGAGGGATGAACTATCATACTGAAATGATATATTGATTCATTATATACTATTATTAAATGGGCCATTTAGGTATGAAAACCACTTCTTGCATTTATAATTATAGATTCACACTTTAGCACTTTAGCCCATGCAGCTACGTTGAATATACTCCTTCCGTCCCCTGAAGTATACCATATTTGATCGATGTGAGTTTTAAGAAATTGTTTAACTGGATGGACAAAGTTATTGGAATGTGAACCCCATATTTAAGGTATTAGTTTTATAAAATTGTGGATAAAATGAGTTAGTGGAATATGAGATTCATTTGCCAAAAATAATAAAAATAAAATGAGACATTTACCAGGACCGTATAAATAAGGAAATATGAGACATTTTATGTTGATCGGGGGGAGTATACGATTGATACAACAACACTACCCACCTCATTAACTCTACCCTTTATTCAATTTTTCCACTACTATATTATTCTTGTTTTTTCAGATTCATTATTCCATATATTATTATTCTTATCTCATTCTCCAGAATATTTTAGTTTATTTATCTAACACCACACCCAAAATAATATACTTATTCTTAAATATTAACTTTGTTGGTGTTTTTAGTTATGAAAGGGAATTTTCCCCAGAACACAACCATGACGGCTTGAACCGCACAACTAATTCTGTAAAAATAATTTAAATAGTTTATCATATAATGCGACAAAGTAAATAAATTTACCCAAAATGCTAAAATGTAGCAGGAGTAATACTGAATGAACTGATCGCTTGGTGTATTTTTTCAAATTATTCAAATTAAACATGTAACTATATTATATTGTTAGTATACCTGCTTTCTGCTAAAAAAACAGAAGACTTCCCATTAAACGAAACTATTTATGCAATAAATTGGATACCTGTGACATTTTTTGCAACTTTGATATTTTTTTAGACCGACACCATCTATCTGTTCAAGAACTTAATTTGTCATATTGACATATACGTGGTACATATATGGTCAAACACACAACATCTATCTATATATATCCATGTATAATATGAGTTAGAGTCATATAATTTTTTGTCCTTAAATGGAATTAATTAACTACGAAAATACACAAATGCTACATTACTATCATAAAAGTTGCATTATTGTATATATAAAGACAATGATATGTACGCTTTGAATTCCCCCATAATAGAAAAATGAAACCACAATTAAATTGAAGGAGGACATAATAGAATGCATATGCATATGCAGTGACTTAAATATGGTGTCGGCAGATAGAGTCGGAGATGACAGAGACGCATAATTATGAAGGAGGAAGTGGTAGAGTGCTTGCATCTAATTCTCCAACTACACTTTCCCTCCATCTCCTTTAATGCCTTCATCTCTTCACCTTCACCTTCACACATATACATATTTCATACTCCCTCCATTCCATAGTAATGGAGGCGTTTCTTTTCGACACGGATATTAACAAAAATTGTTTTAGGTGAGTTAAGTAAAGGGATAGTAAGTAGAGAATGAAAAAGGTAGAGAGACGAAGAGAGAATAAAGTAAGAGAGTAAAGTACGTAGGTGTGGAAAAATGTATTGACTTTTACTAAAAAGATAAATGACTCTATTACTATGGAATGGAGGGTATATAATATTTCATCTCCTTTTCATGTTCACACATTGCTTGAGTGATTATTAATGTTTGGATCCATTTGTGCGTTAGTAGTATATCATTCACTTTCAATTATTAAAAAACTCACGAGATAATCAAGTCTCGTTTAAACCCTAGACTCATTACAAATAAACATATGATAAATAACTTATCTATCTTCAAGTTTTATGATAAAAAAAATGAATAAATGGTATCAAGTGGAGAAACAGAACATAAATAAGGTAGTGCAGTGCCCCATTTGCTACTGACAAAGGCCGAAGTGTGTTAGGTCGCTCTAGTTAAAGCACAGGACCACAGCATTTATAATCTGCATTTCAATTGCTTGTACTATGATTTTCCTAATTCAATTAGAATCCAAAACATCATACCAAAAGCATCAATTTCATTTGGAAACACATAAATCCGGAAACGTCGTACATCAATAATGGAATTGGAAAGCATATCCGAGAACAAATAAAATCCACTAAACATAGGGCACTAAATATAATTAATTTCATAATAAAAAACCTAAATCTTAATCACTTCAGGAATGTGAACCGGATATTTATGAATGCAATCGGCCCACGGCCCATCCATCGGCGCCTTGATCGTCCGGTTACATTTCCAAACCGCGCTGTTGCACTTAAATCCACTCCCAAATGCGATCTGCCAAACCCTATCCCCTTTCTTCATCCTCCCCTTGGATTCAATGTAGCTCAATTCGTACCACAGCGATGACGACGATGTGTTTCCGAATCTATGCAGCGTCATCCTCGACGCCTCCACCTGCTCGTTTGTCAGGCGGAGGCTCTTCTGCAGCTCGTCGATCACCGCCCTTCCGCCGGCGTGGATGCAGAAATGCTCAAACGCCTGCTTGAAATCGGGAATGTACGGCTTCGATTTCGAATTGAAGAATTTTCGCCTGATTAAGGAGAATGCGAAGAGTAATTGCTCCGATGCGGGGAGGACGAGCGGCCCGATCGTGGTGATGTTCGATTTCAGAGCTTCGCCGGCGATCGTCATCAGATCTATGTTCAGCTTGATTCCGATGTGTCCTTCCGGATCCTCCTCCTGCGCCACGCATCCGTACGCTCTGTCGTCGGCGCCTTTGTGCGTCCTCACCACGTGCGCCAGGCGGTACTTGGCGCGGCGGCGATCGGCGCTGCGGTTGGACAGAAGGATGGCGGCGCCGCCCATTCGGAAGAGGCAATTTGGGAGGAGCATGGCTCTCTCCTTCCCTAGGTAGCTGTTCGGGGTGAGGATCTCAGTGCTGATCACAACCGCGTTCGAATTCGGATATCGCTGGAGCAGATCCTTGGCCAGATCTACCGAGATCAAGCCGGCGCTGCACCCCATCCCGGAGAGATTGAAGCTCTTGATGTTGCTCCTCATTTTGTACTTGTTTATCACCATCGCCGTGAGAGACGGCGTCGGCGAGAATAAGCTACAATTGAGCACCAAAATATCGACATCTTTCGGCTTGAGGCCGGTTTTTTGGAAGAGCGAATCCATAGCCGAGAAGATAACTAGCTCGGCCTCCTCTCTGGCGAGCTGCATAGTCGGCCGCGGAGGGATGAAATGCATCGCTGGTGGAATGCAGGTTTCCTCCCCGAGGCCGGAGCGTTGGAGGATTTTCATCTGAAAATGGACGGATTTGGGCTCATCGGCGAGGACGATGCGGGCGTGCTCCATGAAGCCGCCGAAGGAGACGCGGAAGCTGCGGGGGGGCTTGAAGAGGGCGTAGTCGACGAGGTAGATGGGGCGGGGGCGGGACATGAGGAAGAAGGTGAGGGTGTAGATGATGAGGAAGAAGGAGCATAAAATGTGGAGCGATGTGAATTGCATGGAGTTCCATAGGTGGATTAGGTCATGAGGGTTGCTATGGATGAGTTCTAGGGTTAGGGCGACGATGACGGGGACGAGGAGGAATACGAGGAAGTTGTTCACTAGGTATTGGTACCCCAATTTCACGTACTTGAGCTTCACCGACTGCGAAAAGTCCGGGAGCGGTGGCGGCGGCGGCTCAGCCATGGTGATAAGAAGGGGGAGAGGTGTTTATGGATTTGGGGGTGAATTGGGTGTGGTGAAGGACGAGGACATTTATAGAGATTGTTGCACCGATGATTGAAATAGTTCAATTTTGTTAGTTCGGATTATAAAGGATAGTAGTTATTCTCTTTTATTTCGAGTTTGGTTGTGTATTTATTGTCAATTTCTTGTTGGAGAAAAGTTTTTTGTATTTGTTTCTTACATGGAATTGTTAAGTTTTATGGGTTTATTCACGTGGTTGTGGAAAATATGTAGGGTTTCGGCCTAGTTTAGGGGAAGTGGGGAGATCCGAAATTGTCTTAATAATTTTTAGTAGTACTATATTATTTTTTTAGTGTGTAAAATTAGATTGAGTTTTATAACGTTTCCATAATTTCCCCCGTAATTTTATGCACATTGACGTGTGTTTAACCTATTAAAGATATTATTTTGATAATATTTATTGTAAAAATAAATCTACGTGATCACGAAGAATAAAAAAACATATGTTTACTATAATTCCTAGTATTTCAATTAGGCCCAAATTATTGGATCACCATTGTCCGATGTTCGATCCATTCAAGCTTCACACTTCAATATTAAACCAAAATTAATAAATTAATACTAGCAGAGATTGATGTTTAGCTTCACACTTCAACATGTTGAACCAAAATTGATAGTACTACCTACCATAATTTATAACAGAGATTGATGTTTTAAAATAATTATATCCTGATTATTGAATATCAACTATATGAATAAAGTATTAAGTTCGAATGACCACCTGAATCTGGAGTTGACCACGGTCTTAACTCTTAAGAGTGATTAAGTTATAATTTCAACCTGAATAATAAATTGGACGATAGTGCATAAATAGTCCAATTTCATTCTAAATACATACACCAAAGTGGAACAGTTTTAAACAGCCAATTCAACCACTCAAAGATTTCTTGTTCTAGGCTTAATCAATCATGGAATATTTTGTTAATTGGTTCTGACTTTTGATCTTTGTGAAGCTAAATGAAGGTGATAAAAAAATAGTAATTGAATAATTCCGTGTCTTTATTTCATGCATTTTCCTTTTGGGATGTCATTTTTGTTCAAATAAATACTACAAGCACTCTTCTGTCCCAACTATATTGAGTCATATTTTTTTTGGGGATGTCTCAATAAAATTGAGTTATTTTTTTTAATAAAAAATAAAACATCTAATCACTTTTAATTTACTCCATCACCTACTTTACTCTCTTTTATATCTTCTACTGCTTTTTTTCATCTTTTCTATTTTAATTTCTTAATCTTCGTGTTCAAAAGAAGTGACCCAAATAAAGGGAAGGGAGTACAATATTTGTCTCGAGATTTATCCAAAGTGAATTTAGAATCAAAATAAAATGATAATATAGTACACTGTCTATCTTTTATTTATTTCCTATCTTTGTTATGATAAGCCTGTTTGTAGCGGTAGTATAGTACAGCAAGCTGGCATATATGCTGTGACCAATTTCACTCGGAATTAAATTCAAGAATTACTCCTTGCAACAAGCTGGCATTGACTAATTTAAATCGAATATTAAATTCAAGAATTACTCATTGCAACTACCACATGAGAGGCTCGTAATACATTACACCTTTTTCAGACCCATACATTACACTTATTTTAGACCCACCAATTGGCATGCAAGAGATTATGAAAAATAATCCAAACCGTAAGGAGAAAGGCCAAACTCAAACTCCAATTAATCTAAACGATCGCGTTGATGGCGAATTACAAATTCATACCACATCGAAGAATAGATGAAAGGTGGAAACAATATATAAATATTGTCCAATTTCAATTAGTTTGAAGTGGGAGTAATTCATAAACAAATCTGTGCGAAGTTGGCTTAAAGCGAACAGTATCAAATTAATGTGCTATTAAAGACTGTGTCAACTGCATAAACTACGGTCTTAAATGCAAAGCTAACAAATATGCACAGAAGAATTTTCTTGATAATATTTGTTTGAGATGTATGCAAGACTTTCTATTAATCACCTCATTAATAGTTACTTTGTTCGATGAATGAGATGTTATGAATGCAAATATTTTAGCCAATGAAGAAAGTGAAGCATATCTGGCAAACTTATAATGTTGAAGCTCAGTTGGATTATTCAAATGTTGAGGGAATAATACCCTAATTACCACTTAAATGTACTCCGTGCGTAATAATTAAGCCTAATGTGCAATATGCAAAATATGTACTTTACATTATTTCAAACAAAACATAAGAAATTACATTCCATGTAGAATCATAAGGACTTCCTTAGTCCCATCATAGGCAGTCACTTTCTTTTTTGGATTGTCCCATGGTGACTCATTTTCCTTTTAAACAAAAAAATCATCTATCTCACTTTATTTTTTCACCTACTTTATTATTTTAACTCTTCTACTTTTTCCTCTCTCAAACTTTGTTCTGTCCACTTTAACTCTTTAATTTCAATTTCTTAAATCTCATGCCTAAAAAGATGTGCTATAAGACGGAGGGAGTATTTAACAATGCACATAACAATAATTCTTTTTTAGTTAATAACTAGGGCAAGGGTATCGATGGCAATACCAGTCAATGACGGACCTAGGCAAGGTCGCGCGGGGTCGCCCGACCCCACCGCAGGTCCATGAGTACTGGCTTGAAGCTCAATAATCGGCGGCCAACTGAGGGCAACTCCGCCTCCCGACCCCACGAAAGGCAGCTTCATTTCTACTTCAGAGAAATGAGGAAGATAGTAACTAAAAATTTAGAGAAAAATAGAAAGGAAAGGAGAGAAATAAGACAAAATATTGCTTTAAAAATGAAGTAAACGAATCTAACTTGTGAGGAGAAATTTAAATTCAAGAACTGAGCTTGATGAGAAAGAGTTGGAGACGCAGGGAAAAGAGAAATGTGGGAGAAGAGAGAAGCCATTGTTTTGCGTTAGTAACCATGGAATTTCAATACTACTATTCATTTTTTTATTTAATTTATGTTATACACTAACTAATTAATATATTTAAGTATAATAACTAGTTTAATTTATATGCAATTGATTTAGCTTTAGTAGATTCCGTGTAAATTATTTTAAAAAACTAGTACTCCTTAGTTAGTATGGTAAATAGATTAATTTAATTTTTAGTTGTAGTTAAAATCAATAATAATATTTGTAAAATAACATAAATAAAAGCATGATTAGAACAATAAAACAATAAAATAACTACACAGCATCACAAATTAAAAATAAATTGAAATATTAAATATTTAAGATATGAATATTCTCATAGAAATCAACTACTACCCTAAATAATACTAAAACAAAAGTAATTTTTAAATTGTAATGCATATATTTTTTATAATAATAATTTAAATACTATATATATATTACTGATACGAATTCTTTATCCGACCCTACGATTACAATTTTCTGGTCCGTCATTGATACCATTGAGTCACCTTGGTGATTTGTAGGCATCACGCAACTAGTAAATTCTAGTGGAGAAGAAGCCACTATTAAATTAATTGATAAATTCTGTTGAGCTGCTAAATTAAAATTTAAAAAAAAAAAAAAAATTTATAACAAGCAAGTTCCTTCATCGGTTCATCAAAGCCATATTAGCAGTTTATTAATGGCTGAATGATCGAAAGAGTGAAGAGGAATTTAAAGGAATTATAATGGGTAGATTAATTGCAAATCAACAGCTATTTGTTTGGAAATTTAAAAATAGGGCAATGAACGAACCCTCTGGCCTTTTGGGCCATAAATCCAAAACTTTAAAGAAATAAGTATACAACAATGGGCCTTCCCCCAAACTCTTTAACCACGAACTTTTCCATTTAATTAAAGGAATAGGAGTACATTTCACTACAAGCATGGTTTTTTTTTTTCTCAAGTCAGCACTATAATCTATCTTAAATTGTTAATCATAAATTTATTCCGAGTTCGAATCATAAATGAATCTCTTAAAAGCATCTCCTTGTTCACTTTCTCGAATAAACAACCCTTCAAACCAATTAAATCAAATTTTACCATAGCAAAAAATCACTTTGCCGTACGATTCGATTTTCTAGCACTCGAATCATGCATTGCATGCTATGTAGATTCCTGTCAAAGCGAGTATCCAAGGAATTAATTTTTTAAAGTTAGCCCACATTATTAAAAGTTTATAGTAAAAATTAAAGAAAATCAAGAGTTGGTCAACAAGAAATTTAAAAGAAATGATTCTACCACTCTACACGAGACAATAAAGAAAATATATTTGAAAAAATAATTCAAAGTAACCGACCGACAATGATATTGGGCCAATCCAAAGAAAGTCAGCCTACAATTGCGCTAATAAACTCAAAAGCATCTAGAAAATACATAAGCTATGTAATTTATTTTCACATACTCTTTTAATCAAAATTAAAACGGCTAAAAGAGAATGTGAAGCTATGACTTGAATTCTATTGTCAATAATATATGCAACCGAATAAAATCATAATAAATGTAAAGGTAGAAAGAAAGTAAAGAGACATTATGAATTAATTGGATAGTCGGTGTCACAGTCCACCATTACAATAATTCACTTTATAATTTCTTCACAAACCCCACTCTCTGCCTGCATTGCATGAGTTTATTCCAACATTTAAACGCAATAATAATTTTCACAATTATAGCAACTTTTCCATGCCCACAATATAATACTATTGCATATTGGGCATGTCACATTTTGTTAAAATACTAATAATAGAGGACCGGAAATTCAACTCATTCATCTTATATGTTGTAGGGGTAGTATTTATTTAAAATAATAGTCAACCCACAACTCAATATGTATACATATATTTTTTATAAATAGGAAAAACCAACAAAAACATAAACTTTTAATACTCCAACACCAAGAAGCAACTAAAACGAACACATTAAAGCAGGTTCAAAAAATGCCACCAACTACCCCCATTGCCCATTCATAGCAGCAGTGGACACCTTTTAATTTAAGAGATGCAAAAATGGTACAAAGCCAAGAAGAAATGACCTGGCTCCAATCAAAACTATATTTCAAAGCTGAAATATATGAAACTATACATGATAATTATATGAAATTGTACTACTAATGTATATATGTTCATAAAATGTTGCTAATGTATTGATACTAAAAGTTGAAGAAAAATATTTTGTGGAGAATACTGTGAGAGCAAATAATATCCCACATTGGAGAATGAACGAGAGTTGCAAGCATATAAATGAGGCTTCCCCAACTCTATTAGCATGAGGCCTTTTGGGGAGTACCCCAAGAGCAAAACCTTGAGGGTTTTGCCCAAAGCGGACAATATCATACTAATGTGAAGTTCGGGTGTGCACCATCGATACCCAACAAATACCATAAAAATTATTAAGATAGTTTGAAAATTAAAACACACAAGTATATGAAGCTAAGCTTATTAATTAAAAAAAATAGTATATCAATAGCGTATCATCATCACTCTTTATCCACTATTAATAGTTTGAATAGTAGATTTTGTACAAAATTTATCAAAATTTGAGGTGTTTTTAATAGAGAATGAGCTTCACATTATGCAAGAGAAAAATTTATAAAAAATAGTGCTATAAGATAACTAATTTTTGCATACAACTCAAAATATAGAAAAAATATTACTCCATTGATTGTTGAACGAGTAATGAATAAATATTGTGATGAGTATTTTTCGAACAAACATAGAAATTATGAAGCAAGAAATAGGTACAAGTAGGCAGCCAGCTTGCAATGAGAGAAAGGGTTACATTTATTAACGGCCTCAAATTACAGATATCCTTTGCTTGGTCTTGGTAAATTAGATAAAGCCTACACAAAACAAAATGGCCCACGCAAACACACACTCACTTCACTTAGCAAACAACCAAAATAATTTTACCTAGATTAAATCATTATATGTCCTCAACCCAATAATAATTGTGTACTACTATCTAAAATCATTCTAACACCTTCTATTATAACTTTGCTTGAATTGTAGGGCTAGAAACGAATTGTACTAACAAACAATTTATTTTTAAAAAATACTTACAGTACTAGTACTATAGTATTTAACATTATATTTGTAATATGAGCCATAGGGGACACATAACTAGTACCAAAATCAAAATACCCAAAAAAATCATGAAGTTTGGTCAATTAATCACAGTTTATGATTTGTAGAAATTATTTATATTTTGGTAAAAGAAATACTATGCACAGAAACGGTTCGGAGTTTGATACACGTAATCAATCATCTCTTTAATCTTTACAGGTGCACATCCCAAGTTAATGAATTTTAAAATATAGCATACGAGAAAATTG
Organism: Salvia hispanica; assembly: GCF_023119035.1. Lineage (NCBI taxonomy): Eukaryota > Viridiplantae > Streptophyta > Magnoliopsida > Lamiales > Lamiaceae > Salvia > Salvia hispanica. The sequence goes on along the minus strand of NC_062969.1, from coordinate 4,420,603 downwards.
GAAAAAAAAAAATCAAAATTATATTATAATTGGCTATTTTTAAGAGTTGCATGAGATTTTTTCGCAATTTGCCCTATGATTAATAATGACATAGTTTGGAGATTAAAGTAAGATTCATGTTTGACCAAATTACATGGCAAGCAGCAAGAGTACAAAAAGGAGATGTGGAGGGATAAGCAATGGAATCACAGAATTAGGAATACATAACTTTCATACCCATGTCCATGAAACCAAGACACATGATTTAAACCCGTGGTGCAATTTGGACTACCAATAAATCTAATCACCTGGAAAACGATTTTTGATGTTACCGAATCTTCTAAAATCATAAAGAAAAAGAGAGAGTGAGACTGGTTGAAGAGAGAGAGTGTCAAGTGGATGATATTCCCAAACATACTAGAGTAGTAATAATAGTGACAAGAACAAAAATTGCGATTAATACTAAGTAGAGAGTAGTGTACTTAAATAAAATTTCAATAACATGATTTTACTATCTCGAATCCGAACCCCTTTGGACGGCTCAAAAAGCACAAGAATCAAAAACCAAAGGATACTCCGAACTCTTACAAAAAGAACTCTCACCTCTCAAAATAAAGCAAAAAATACTCTTAATAACAACATTTCCAGACTGGATTATCCAGTTATAGAAACATTGTTTCTCATAATTAAAACATACTTAGATAGTACTACTAAACAAAAATCCTAACTGCAAAACTCATAAGCATGCTATATTGAAAGAAGCCGCCCCTCCATTGATCCCATCAATCGGCATCGGCTCCTCCACCGGCTCATCGATCCACGACAGCACGTCGCCACAGGCCTCCTCCAAGTTGAAATCGAAATCAAAATCCGGCAAAGCGCTTCCCTGATCATCGTCACCAAAATCAAAATCCGGCAATGCACTTCCCCGATCACCGTCATCAAATCCAAAAATCGGGAAATCATCGTCGTTGAAGTCATCCAAACACGGCACGAAGCTGTCGCCCGCGAGGAAGTTCTCGAGCTCCGTATCCAAATCAATCTGATCCAATCCTCCCAATAATCCCTCATTCAGCAAATTAAATTCCTCACTCTTCTCATTCTCAACCACAGCATCCTCACTCTTGCAATCGAGGACCCAAGACGTTGTCGAGCCGACATCCGCCACAGCCGGCGTCGCAGACGAGGAGCTCGTCTGCGAAGCAACGCTACCGCTGCTCGAACCCTCGGACACGCAGATGAAATCATCTTTCCGGAGCTTCTTCCCGATGTGCTCAGCGCCGTTGCTCATCGCCTCAAACTCCATCCGCTTCATCTCATAAGCTCTAGAAGCTTCCTCAGCCGAATCGAAGGTCCCCAGCCAGACCCGTTTGTGCTGAAACGGGTCGCGGATTTCCGCAGCCCATTTCCCCCATTTGCGTTGCCGCACGCCTCTGTATTTTCCAGTAGTGGGATTCTGCGGAGTCTCGGAAATTGCCCTCTTCTTCTTCGAGCATTTCTCGAGATTGCCGGAGCTCTGGGATTCACAAACCTTCGGGTTCGGGTTCGGATTCACCACGACTTCATGAACAAAGCGCTTGACTCTCCTATCTCTCTCCACCTCCTCTCTCTCATCGTCGGATGAGTCAGTGGCATCCGGGTCATTGTAAATGATCCGGATCTTCCTAATCTGCTTAACGGGTTGGGGTCGGACCTTCGCTTTTCCGGTCAACAAAGATTCGACGTTGAACAAAACTGGCTCTGCCATCTCTCTCATAGTAACAAACAAATCAATAACCCCTCTAAAAATCAAATCTTTACCCCAAAAATGAACAAATCAATCAACCAAAAATCCCTAATTCAAGAATCGAAGCGTTGGATTCCTCACGTTAATCGATTTATCAACCGGTTTATGTGAAATCCCCCAAAACAAACAACTCCAGTACAAGTCCTGCAACACCAAAAATAAATACATTTAGACACGTTTTGAAACCCCCAAAAAATAAATTAAGCTATAAAGAGGAAAGGGGGATTGATTTTACCCACCGTTTGGGCCTCAAACGCATCGAAACAGTCGGGAAGAAAGAGAGGTCGCTCTGCTGAATCGAACAGCAGAGGGTTTTTCGCATGCGACGAGCACAAGTCAAAAAGGGAATCGATGAGAAACAGAGCTTGAACAGAGCTCCACACACAAAACCCAAATCAAAACTTGCCGACATAAAATCTCTTGTCCAAGCCGCCGTACCTAAAAAGCTTTCGCCTTTTTCTTCACACCGCTTCAGGAAAAAAAGAATTTAACCAAAACGAGAGGGGAAAAAATTCTATCAGCAATAGATTCAGAGAGTGAAGATAAGAGTGATAAGTGATGAAAAGGGGTTGTGAATAAATGGTTAAGATTACTTGGACAGGCTATTAGAACGTGACAAAGATTGAATTCTTGTGTGAAGGGTTTTGCAGAATTTGAAGAGAAACCTCCTGTGTGTGTAATGCCAGTGCGTGTAAATATAGAGTGGGAAAAGTAGTGAGGACAAAATTGGGATTTTTATTTTTCTAATCTTTAATTTGTTATTAGTACTAACAAAATCACCAACCATCAATTGACTGACGCAAATCTCAAGAAAAATGGAAAGAAACAAGAAATATGAAAACAAAGACCGTAAAAACAACCTCTGTGTTGGCATCGAATTTCTAAAACAAATTGAAATAAATGGTATTTTTGCCTACCAGCTTTGTTTTTCTTCCTGTATCGCAAAGATTGTCGCTTTCTCCTCACTGTTTGCTCTGTGTGAAGAAAAACTTTTTCACTTTTACACTGTTTTCTATGCGGTCAAAATGGAGTGGGTGGAGTGGTGTATTTATAGATGTACGTAGAGATAGGGGTATATACGTATTTTTATACATGGATGGGGATGTGCATACACATAGCATGATCATACTCATCATGCCATAGTTGGTAAGAGATTCCTATTCAATCGGCTGATACACCGCCTTACCTTTCGCAGCGCGTGATCTCACAGGGCTATTCGATTTACTTTTTCTTCGAGTGTGTTACACGCGCGAGTAACGCAGCGAATCGGCAACGTAAGCGTTTCTGACTTCTGCGAGTGGATGACAGCTCATCTCCTTTGCGGTGCGATTTTAGGGCCGTTGATGGGGCTTAATTACGCATGTGCCACTGTGATACTTGGAAACCAAGTAAGTTACTCTATTTGGAAATTAAATCTTTTATTATAGGTTATTATAATATTTTAGCGGAGTATCTTGTTATTCTGTTTTTATTTATTGATGAAGGATTCCCGTATCTTATTCCCAAATTTGGCGTATTAATTTATACGGTTTCATTAAAATTACGGTAAGTAATAAATTATTATTTGGATTTTCATGAAATAAAATCTCAGTAACAGCAAATCATTCATAGAAAACGACTTATTTTGAATTATTGGCGATGGAAATAATAAGAAATGTTCTTATTTTGAATTATTCTATAGGGTTTTACGGGATACGTTAACATCTATTGGCAACAAATCTAGAGAGTTGTAAGGTTTATTCGTATGAACAAATATTCTGTCAAAGCTAGAAAAATAAATTATTTATTTAGATTATGAATATCTATGCATAGAAATAGATGGAATATGATAAAAACTTATATTCGGAATAGTTTTGCATTTATTATGAAGAAAATAATATTCGTTGATATTGCATTCAACAATATATTTATTAAATATAATTGTGAACTTTGGGAAGTTGGATCCAAATTCCACATGCAATATGGTTTGACGACCAAGTGTTTACTTTTATTAATTATAATCAAAGGTTGGTTCGCCCGTCTTATTCATTGTCGTCTTCTATTTCATTTTTCTAATTCTTTTTGTCAAAATTATAATCTTGTCTAGGGGCGAAGAATAGACACCAAAATCTCGTTATATTAATTAATATTTTGATTAATTAAATCTCACTTCACTTCATATCTTAAAAATTAATAATTTCATCTGAGGTAGTCGGCCACTTGTGTATATCATGTCCGTCAACACTAGATTTTATTTTATTTATATTGGGTGCCTTGGATCTTGGCATGCTGCCAATCTCTGAAATTATAAATAAATGAGCCATGTTTCCTGCAAAATATTAATAAGGCAATATACATTTGATATATGTATACACACGTAAACCTGTTATTATATGGAGTAAGCTCTGTTCTGTGTAAGTGTGTTTCTAATACAACAAGTTTAAAAAATTAGTAGTACTAGTATTATTTTGCATTAAAAAACTACTAATGGAAATAGAAAAGGCCAAACACTATTTCAATATGACTGTCCTGTTAAAATCAGTTACATTAGACATGAGTAGTGGAGAATCATTCGTTTTTGGTCACTTTGAATAGATTTCCTTCATTCACTATTTATGCCACTATTTGACTCATATTAGTCTTCCACAAATATGCATCCCTTGGATATAACATGAATAAGGTAGTTTCAACATTTAAAAGTTGAAATAGTTTTAAGTATAACTAACGGGGCGAACACTAAATTTGGTTTTCACGTGAGCTGAATAAATACTTGCGTATTCGAATAGTTAATTTTTATGGAGGCTAAAACCCTTGTTTTGGCTTGTGTACGGCACTACTCACATCTTTTATCGTTAATTATTCATGTAACACACAATTCTTACTGACTATTTAATCACATAGTAAGTAGTACTCCCTCCGTCCCAAGATAAGTGACATGTATTCCTTTTAGGGGTGTCCCACTATAAGTGACTTATTTCCATTTTTAGCAAAAAGTCATATCTCTTATTTTATACTCCAACCTACTTTATTCCCTCTTCTCTCCTCTACTTTTCCCTCTCTCTACTTTACTCTCTCCACTTTAACTTATTTAAATACCATTCCTTAAATCCTGTGCCAAAAAAAAGTAGGTCACTTATCTTGGGACGGAGGGAGTATTATTAAATATGAATCGACACATGCAACATCAATTTAAACACCACTCAAGTGCATATGCTCAATATTTACATAAGTTTTTGAACGTATATATCAATTAAAGTTTTGTAATTATGTTATGATTTGTATTCTTTATTTATCAAAAAAACAAAAGAATTTTATCCCAGTAGACATTTTCAATCCCCCCTCAATTTGCTTTGAATCTGATTTCTGGGTAAGAATATAGGCACCGAAAGTCTTCTATATATGTTCATCATAAGTAAAGCCAAGTAGTATTATCATTACTCCCTTCAGAATTAGTAATAGAATTAAGGCTGAAATTAAGACCAAATGAATGCTAATAGTAGTATCAATTATGGAGCAGAACTCTCTCGGTCCCATTTGTAGTATCCGAAAATCTATTTAAGATTCTTATTTATGATGTTTCAAATCTAATAAAAGTAATAAAGACCTTTTATTTTATAATCACAAAAACGGTACTATTAGTACTAGTGTACCATAATATTAGAAAAATTGGGTAGTTATAATTGTGACATAGGGAATATGAATCATAAACACTCACACACATACTAAATATAGTGCATTAATTCCACTTACCTAATGTATTTCTTAATATTATCATTCTTATTCACAAAGAATATATACACATTACTCCTACTATTATCATTCTTATCACATACTCAAATAAATGGCATAGGACGGTAGGAGCGTCCTCTTCCACTAATTACTATATTAGGTTAATAATTAGTAACACTTACGACAAATAAAGCAAAATTATAATTATAATGATCACTTAACTAAATCGATAAAAGTCCACGTTCTTGTGGGTCAATTCGATATTCAGAGGCACACCAAACTCATTTATTTATCGATCAACTCCACGCCGGATCTTCCACACCCAAAATAAATAAATTAAATACAAATTCCCCAAAAATGAACACGTAAAATAAACTAATGACACTACCACGCACGCATCACGTGAGCCTGCTCTCTGCGTGACCAGCAGTGCGGAGTGACAAAATCGAGCGAGTCAAAAACTGCCACGTCATCCCCCGCCGCACCCAGAATCCGTACCCTTTCCACTACAGTAGCGACACTACTTAAAAAAAGCGGGAAGGAGCACGGTGCCCTTTCCTTGGTCACGTGATCGTGTATCCATAAATGCATTTAATAATTTTTTAAGATGAGGGTCAGTAGGTCACGTGACACTGGGATTGTACGTGTATTCATACGTTTCTAATTTATTTATGCGTACGTACACCTTTTTGACTATGTAGTAGTGTAGGTACTTCATTGCCGGTAAAAAAAAAACTATTAATAATGCTTTTACTAGAAATTAAACGTAAAAAAATAGGTATTGGGTCGGACAAATAATAATAACATCGTATTGAAAGCGTTGCAGCCATTATTATGTCACGTATAATTACAAAACAGCCACTGATGTCTCATAATGTTGTTGTAAGCATCACTCTTGCCGTTCCCCTATTTTTCTAGTATAATTTTTTTATATTTTAAATCTTATCCACCATTATTTATCAAGAAAAACAGTCTAAATTCCAACTCAGCGAGAACAAAATAAATTCCCTGGCCCCTGAATTATTTCAGTTTCGCAGCTGTTTCGCATCATTTTGCGTGATGCAGAATTTTCTCTTGTTTTCACTCTAAATTTATGGTGGAATTTGGAAAATGTATACTACTAATATGAACCCAAAGTAAATAGATGCATGAATTTCGTAACATGCATTTTTCTATTTATAAAAGTTAAAAGCTGTTGATTTATAAAAAAAAGAAATGTTCCATTTAAAGTGAAATGCCCAAAAATAAAAGAATAGGGCGTTCCAACTTACAACATTTTTGACATTTTCCTTTAATCCGCTCTTTGTTTTCTAATTTCTATTCGTGTACTATATGGTTTTCTTTCATCATAATTGAAAACAAAGTGCAGTACTATTATTTACAACTAGAGTAACCAAATCAGAATAGATTTTTAGTTAAGCTGTAATGCAGTTGAAGTGGTCACATATCACATGCTTAACATTTTTCCTGTATTAGACAAAGTAACCAAATCCGATTAGGTAACGATATATAATTAGGTCTCTATATAACGTTTGGAATTGGGCCCTATATTTCAAAAACCCAAACAAATTAGCAATCTAGTAAGTCAAATACTCTTGGGACATATTCAAGTGTGAACAATTGTGACCTTATTAGTATTTAATATAATAATATCATATAAACAACGAACAATCAAATTTAAAAATATATTAAATTAAATTTAAATATACTCTTAAATTTATTAAATTAGAGTTATATCAACCTATAATTAGTAGTAGTACTCCCTGTATCCATAAAAAAACCCACTACTGCATGCACATACATAACGCATAATTAAGTGATGTATGGCCATGCATGGTGATGAGGAGTTCAAGTAAGATACGCAATTGAAGGAGAAAAGGGCGCCGAAAAAGGGAGGTTGCTTCGTCTTCCCGCCAAATACGCCGCCGCCTGGCCCCCGCCCTTTTTTCCCGCCAAGAAAAACATTAGCAGCTGACACGTCAACAAGTAGACACGTGATCAACGACGCATTCATTACACCTACTTATTCTACTCCATTTATTTTATTCAATATAGTAGTACTACTACTACAACTCCCAACAGTCAATTCTAGTCAACTTATTTGGTTTTCCCATAAAAGTATAATTATACGTCAATTTTATTGATTGATTTAACATTTTATAAATTCTTATTAGACATTCATATAATCACAAGTAGTTACTCTATATTTTTTTATAAAAATTAGAACAAAAAGGATAAAATTTGAAAGTGTTCTTTGTCAATACTCCCTTCATTACTATGGAGATAAAACTTTTCGTCATGGAGATTAAGAAAAATTTGTGTTAAGTGAGTTAAGTAAAGAGAAAATAAAGTGAAAAATTAAAATAAAAGGTACAGAGATGAATAAAGAAAAAAGTAAGAGAGAGTAAAGCAGTACGAAAGAAGAAAGAAAAAAGTAAGAGAGAGTAAAACAATATGAAAAAATATGTTACTTTTACTGAAAAGGAAAATGACTCTATTACTATGGAACTTATCAAAATGACAAAATGGCTCTATTATTATGAAATTGAGGGAGTAGTTTTTATTGATTATAAATTGGATTGCCAATTTGTCATCGACTTATTTCGTGAAATATTCCCAAATATATTGGTAGGAAATTGCGAGATCAGAATCTGGTAAATGCAGTAATAGCGTCAAATCCCATTTTAAAGCAAATTTGTCGATAATTTGCGGTCAAAATGTAGTACTCGACGAAGTATGACTAGTACATTTAGATCCGAATCCAGTTCTTGATTTGCATAAATTAATTGCTGATTACCCGGGATTATTTATCACTATGATACTAAAAATTAAGTGATAATCTTATACAAGAATATCATATTACTGACTGAATATCATACTAAATTAACTTAATATCATACTAAATTAACTGAATATCATATTACTGGAATGATTTACAAGAATACCTGACTCGTGATTACTAGAAATCGCATGACCTTTTCAAGTTCCAACCTCATACAAGTTTTTTTTTTTTTTTATGATTTACTAATACATCAAAATAAAACATTATTTTTTCAGGATTTTTTATTATCAATTACTCCTTCCGTCCCACACTAAATGGAGCATTTCTAATTCAACACGAGATTTATATAATGTTGTTTTATGTGTATAATGGACAAAATAAAGTAAGAGAGAAAAAAAATAGAGAGAGTGATATTTTTATATTTAGAAGTTAGAACTGTGTCATTTAGAATGAGACATCCAAAAAAAGAAACTGTTTCACTATGAGTGGAATGAAGGGAGTATATTTTTTTTAAATAATGCTACATAATTAATTTAAGATATTATGAATCACTCCTTCCTTTCCACTCTAATCAGAGTATTTTTATTTTGGTATTAAATTTTATGCATTTTTTTTAGTCGGGTAAAACGAATAAAATAATAGGGAGAATAAACTAAAAATAATGAAGTTTTCTGTTTTAAAAATGTATAACTTAGAGTGGGACAGAGTGATACATTTTTAGCTACTACTAGTATTTAGTTGGTGAATTGTACAAACAACCCAATGATCAATTTCCATTTTAATTCCCTTTCAAATTTTACATTTCTAGTGGCAATCTATTGTCGAGATGTGATCGAACCTTTTACTATGATGTGGACAATGCAAAATCTAAGCTACGGGGACATGAAAAGTGGTTGGTTAACATCCATGGTTCTAGCCAATGCTAATTATGAGCAATGATGATAATTTGAGATCCAATAAAGTTCACATTTTACAGTTAAATAATGAGACTGCTTTTCAATTTATATTCTTCAACAAATTATTGCATCTCCCTTTTTTGTGCAGTGTAGAAAAATAAAGCTATATATCATGGAGCATGCTGGCATTGCTTTGGAATGAAGCGTTTTTGTTGGATTTAGTTTTGTAGGAGTATAAAATATAAATGCACCTTTAGCTCGTGAAATATAAAAAAGAACTCACGAAATATAAAATAAAATATCAGCTTGATATCATCCACGTTCTCTTGTTGTATTAATTATTTTGGTTTAAATTAATTATTTTTGGTTATTTTTTAAATCCAAACTAGTACTATAAGTTTAAAACTATATTACTACTCCCATTTATATTAAAGTTAACCAGTGGTCCCATTTGTTTATTTATGCGCAATCTTTATGTTATTTATTTGGAATATGGAAATGTACAAAAATCTTCTTAATGGCTTTGTTTTTTTAAAATTTCAAAATGATCTAAATTCTAAAATGTACAAAGTGCAAAGTCCTTATATTTCTTAAGAGTTTATTGACCAAGAACCGCAAATATACATATACATATAGTAAAAGTTGAGACCATTTTTGTAGTTTATTCTTTGTATAAGTTGAGACCATGTAGTTTATTCTTTATACTCTATTTACAAATACTCCTAAATAAGCATATGCCCATCTCCCCTGCACTTTAACTAAAGCTTAAATAATTCTGATATATGAATCATTTCGAAATGATTTTTTTTGCCACTTCTTAGTTTTCTTGCTTTTCAAATACTACTCCTACATATTATCACCCATATAACTAATTAGTATACTATAAAACAGCCCGATTCTTTTACTAAGACTAGAGTAAAATCCTGATTGCATTAAATAATTGAAAATGAATAAATCCAAAATTTGTATTCAAAATTTCAATTAAAAAAATGTTGTACTAGCAAACATTGAAACATAGAATAGTGAGAAGCACCCATGCTTTTTAATACTTACAAAAAATATCATGAAAAATGCAGGGCAGATGCATTCAGAAGGTGGTCAGGTTAAGTGAATTTGACTGAGCATATGGGCTTTTCGAATTTTCATTCATTCCTCTATCTTTATGCGTTTGCGGACCCACATAAGAAATTCCTTTCAAAATATAAATAAATTTGTAGTATATTTAAATTCCAATGGGATCCATTTTTGTTAAATTCTTCAAGGGATGCTCATCCCTTTCAGTAGACCCATTCTACAGATTCTGTAAGCTCATGAATAAGAAAATTGTTTTGTAAGGACATATAAGTACCCTTCGTCGCACTTTTCTATTTTGGGACATCTCATACTTAAATTTCTTATTTCATTTATTTTACTACTTATAAGAGATTTTGTAGATTATAATAAGCAATTAAAAGAATTATATTAGAATATAAATATTTTTGTAGAAAAGTCAAGAAAAAATGATTTTGTCAATTATTACAATATCACTTTTATAAAATGTGAATATACAAAATTTCCAACGCTACATTAATTGCGGATGTGTTGACATTGATGAGGTGAACAAGAAATTCACATTTAGATAGGCCTATTTATGAACGACTTCCTCAAAATTTATTTTCATTAAATATTTTTTCTCCGCATATTTATAGTAGACAGTTTAAATCATAAAGAAGGCAAACAACACCATTGTATTTGTCGGTGCTACGAAGATTAAAAAATATAGGGAATAAGAGTAAAATTGGTACTATTAGTATGTCAAAAACTCTTCAGTTTCATCTCTATTAAATGTATGCTAAAACAAGTAAAGTCCAACTTTTGCACCTTCACATTTACTTCTTTTCTTGTCCGATCCTTTTGTTTCTTAGTGGAGTATTTTTTGGTTACAATTCACACACTCTATGACTCTATATTCTCTAATGTACTCCTATATAGTTTAAACTCTCAACTTATTAGTCTGAGAAGAATTGTCTTACTAATTACTAGTAGTAGTTTTTTTTAACTTACATGTACATTTAATTATCATTTGCTAGCTTAGCTTTCTGTTTTTTTTTTTGGTTTTTTTTTTTTGTTTTTGCTTTTGCTTTATTATCAGTTTTACCTTTTATTTTGTAGTAATAAAAAATGAATTTAATAGAAAATTATCATAACATAATATACTAGGAAGAATAATAGTAGTACTTTTTCCGTCCCTATAAATGAGACGTATTCCTTTTTAAGCCGTCCCACTATAAATAAGACATTTCCTTTTTTTAGTAAAAAAAATAACACTATATTTCTCTTACTTTATCTTTGTTCCTACTTTTTTTTCTCTATTTTGTTTCACTGCCAAAAGAGAGTATCTCACATGAAATGTGACTGAGGAAGTACTATGTAGTCGAGGGACTGCAAGGGAAAATTATTGAATGAAATGAATTATCTAAGAACAAAAACATGGAGTACTAGAAACTTAAAAAAAATTGAACTTACTTAAAATTTGGGCTTAAATTGTTAAGTCCATAGTCAACAAATAATTTTAAAGAGATACTTTTCCAAAGTATGGTGACACTTGACAGAAACAGCAATTAATTTTTGTGTGTTGAATCTCACTGGAGAAATTTAAAGAGATTTAATCGAATTCAAACAATCTCAAACCGCATCATAAAATTGAGCAAACAATGACCAGAACTTCCAATTTCCCTCAAACATTAAGGTACATCATTGCTCTTCCACCACAAGATAAAAATCACTCCTGGAAGTAGAGGGATGAACAAACTTTTTATGCCATCACCTCATCGTTCACAAATCACAATAACATTAAAAAAAAGGAAATAGCAGCAAAATAAACAATGATCTTTTTCATGCTTAGTTTCCCATCTTCCACGATACAACAAACTTCTTCCCAATAGACAATTCCAACCCTTTAATCTCCACCATCACATGCTTCATCTCATCTTCTCTCTCTTCAATTTCTTCATCCATAATTTCATGTTCGATTGAGCTCATTTCAACCTTCGAATCATCAACAATAATTGCATTCCCATCATGTTCAATTGCAACTCCTTTGCCAATCCCTTTTAGTCCTAAAACAATCAGTTTCTCAACATACCACCCTTTCTCTACCGCAAATTCGCCCTCTCGAACATCGGACCACACCTTCACCGCACCCTGATTCACGTGTGCATAGAATTCAACGTACGTGGATTGGCCATTCCCAAGCCCCATCACGGGATTCTCGTCATTGTCCACAAAGAGATCCCCCCTGGCCTCCCCCTCCGCAGTCCCCAGCGGGAGGGAGACCACTAGGGTATAAGGCGTGGCCCGAGCCTCCTTCGAGACCAGCCCGCCCCTCTGCATCGGTATAATCTTGTTTTGGTACAAGTGCACATTGATCACATGCAAGGGCGCGTCGAGGGCGCGGTAATGTGACATTTTCGACACGACAACCTTAGTCATATCAAAAATATCGTACCACGTGCCGGGCGGGAACAGAGCATGCACTTTTGTCTTTTTTTTCTGCAAAATAGGGGACACCATCAACCCGGACCCGAGCAAGAACTGCGTGCTTAGCCCGTACGTCAGTGTCTCGTTCGGGAACGAGAAGAACAACGGCCTCGCGATCGGAGCTCCCGTCACGTGCGCCTCATAGCTCAACGTGTAGATATACGGAAGCAACTTGTACCGCATACCTAACGCCCTCCTTGCGGACACCGCCACGGATTTCCATTGGTAAAGCTCCTGCCTCGGCGAGTAAAAATTCGCGTGATCCCTAGAGAAGGGGTAAAATGCCCCGAGCTCGATCCAGCGATTACAGAGCTCCTCGGTTGGGGCAGGGTAAAACCCGCAAATATCCGCCCCGACCATTGGAATCCCAAATATACCAAAATTCAACATCGTTGAAATCGAGTACTTCAAATCTAGCCATGTCCCTTGATTGTCCCCCGTCCAGTGTGCAGCGTACTGGCCCGACCCCACGTACGTTGACCTGGACAGAATAAATGGGCGCTTTCCACCAGGAAGCGCCCGTAGCCCTTTATAAGTCGCAATCGTGTGCGAAAACCCATACAAGCTATGAGCATCATACTCCAACACTCCATTGTAATGATATGCACTCGTAGCTATAGTCTTGTACCCGATCGGAACCGATGTGCCGGACGCGTTGATTTTATACGGCGGATCATCCCATCTCGTGGCCGTCACGTTCTTGCAATCGAGGCAGCATATCCAGCCCGGCCCAGTCCCATTCGGGCAGATCCGGCCCACCGGAATCTGGCACAGCCCGTTGCAAAAATTGGACACCTCGTTCATGTCGATCCAAAGGCCGTCGACAGGGACGAGCTCGTGGAAGCGGCGTATCTCGTCGCCCCACCAGTGGACCGTCTTGGGATTGAGGAAGTCAGGGAAGTTGACGGCGCCCGGCCAGACTTGAGCTAAGAAGGGCTTGCCTTTGTACTTGATGAAGACGTCGGAAGCGAGGCCGCGGGTGTAGACGCCGTAGGAGGTGTTGACGCCAATGCCGGGGTCGATGATGACGATGTACTTCATGCCGCGGGCGTGGATCTTTTCCAAGAAGTGGAGGAGCTTGGGGCGGGGGTAGTTCTTGGGGTTGAGGGTGAAGTCTTTGTGGCCGTCCATGTGGTCGTCGTCGTTCCAGATCACGTCCAGGGGGATTCGGGCCTTCTTGTATCGCTCCACCACGTCTTCCACCACCGAGAGGTTGTGGTACCCCCACCGGCATTGGTGGAACCCTGTCCGTTCAAGCACAGCTCATTACTCTATCATTTTATCATTATACAAACATCAAAATCTATACTACTCCACTATTCAAATCTTGAATTGTGAATTTGAAATTACAGGATCAATCATCAATGTGTGATTTGCAATAATGTTAGTATTAATCAAATTAGAAATGTTAAAAGTTGGATATTTGGAGAGAAGCAGGGGAGGGCCTTGGTGGTTTGTCTAATTAATGTGAAATGGAGTGATGCTTTTTAATGTTTCGTGGCCTACTGTTAATGTCCTCCACCGAATATGTAAATGGGGTTGTAAAATACAGCTTTTATATATAAATGGGTGTTCAACTTGTTTCTAAGTGGGCCTTGAATTGCTCACGGGCTGATTAGCACCATGTGCAGCCTTGTTAACCAAAATTGGGTATTTTATTGTGTCCCACTGTTTTTTTTTCTTCTCATTTTTAGCTTTCATTTTTGTACATTGATTTTAAGATAGTTAGCCCGGGTTCACTAATCTAGAATTTAAAGTTAATTTTATGTTTATTTTCTATTTTCAAAAATTAATTATGGATTACTAGGATTAATTAATCAAAACTTATGGTAGATAACTTTTCTAAGTGTTGATTTTTACCTCTATAATTCATTATATAGACCCTCTACAATCTCATCACGTGACTCAGAACTTTTTAGGTACGGATAATATAAAATGTGTTTTTTCATATCTGTAAATTATAATAACCCTACTTATTGTGGCGCCTAGATTTTGTCCATTATAAATGGGACAAGAAAAAAGGGGTTTTGAGGCTTGCTAAATGGAGCAAGGGAATGATATTATAGCTACTTTTGTAGGAGTACTAGATATTTACAACATAGTAAAACAAATAAGCGGCTAAAGTAGTAGTAGTACTTACAATTATCAAAGCTTTTAGTACTAGAATTTAGAAATGCATGCTAGCCTAATAAAGTGATAAATATAATTATGAAATAGAAGCATTAAAATGGCCGTAGTATACACATCTAAATTAAGTAAAATGTTAAAAAATAACAGGCCGCTGCCCGCCTACCTGTTTTTATGAATACCTAACTAACAGTAATTCCTAACTAAATTTTGTTATAAATGAGAGTCGAAATTAAATCCAAAATTGCTAGCTATGATTATAATTCCTATCTAATGCAATCCAACAATAAAGCCGCATTATTGCACGACATTTTGATTTTAAAGCTCAATTTATTTACTCCATAGTTTTAACATAATTCGAGAAAATGCTCCAATTATAGAACTAATTTAGATAATAATGAGGAAGCCAATTCATTATTTAAGAGCGAGGTATAGAAAAAATTACCGAAAGCCCAGTAAGGCATGGCGGCCGGGCGGCCAATCAACGCCGTGTACTGATCAACCACCGCCAGCGGCGACGCTCCGGCGAAGAAGTAAAGATCAACCACACCACCAATCACTTTATACGTCAACGAATCCCCTCTGTAGAACACATCCATCCCATTACTATTGAGCAGCAAAACGCCGTGCGCCGCCGCAACGCCGCCGCGATTCCTCAAATCCATATACACGGGGTGCGATCCGTACAAGTCGGTATTGAGATTAATCGCCGATACATCCGTCGTGTACAGAGTGTAGGGATCGTTAGGGACGATCTTGATTCCCCGCGGCTGCGTGTTCTCCCCCAGACCGTACAAAGAGGCGTCTTTGGGCAGCTTCGTCGAGATTTCGATGTACTGGTCTTTGAAGACGAGGTCGCTGTAAGGGTCCGCGGGCAAGGAGGCCGTGTCGAAGAGGGTTTCGCCGCTGGATTTTCTTGTTATGGAGAAGCTGAAAGGGTCGGTTTTGTAAGAGAAGATTAGCTCATTTCCGGCGTAGTCGGATGGCTTGTGTGATTGCACACCAAGTGTTTGTTTAAATGCCGGAACGGTTTGTCGTGGTAGAAGATCGTACGGAACCTCCCACCTTTTCTTCTCCGCGTCAGTTATGTGAACCCGCAAACGATTCTCCGTTTCATGCCTGCAAAACCCAAAATTGGCACTCTTATATTTACATGCAATTAGTACTTTTTTCTAAGTTTGAGAGCTTACTTGACATAGAGGTGGAGGAGGGGAATGTCGGCGCCGTAGATGTAGTTTTTGTGGATGACTTGAAGGAGGCCGAGGAGGCCGCCGTCGGGAGATTCTTGGACGGAGATCAAGCGGTAGCCTCTGCCGATTTTCGTTGCAGATGATAGAATGAAGAAGAGAGAAAAACATGTAAGCAGAGATGAGAGTGGCATGATTGAGAATTTTGGGAGTGAAGGAAAACTGAGAAGCGGGAGTGAGATTTTTATAATGGGTGAGAAATTGGGAAGAAGTACAGTGTGGTATGGAGAGGTTTGACATAAGCATGTGGCTATCTAGTTAGTTTGGGTCCCCCAGAAATTCAGACTGTTTTCTGGGATATTTGGTCCCATCTCCATGTTTCAGTAATGGCATGTTTATCTCAAAGCTTGAGTTATGTCTTGTTTTCTTCTTCGACTCATATTTTCTTTTGTAATTACAACAGTTTAGAGACTGCACTGTATTGAACTCTGACATAGTACTACTTATACTATTATTGTTCCTCTTCTAGGAAGAAAAAAAAAGCTAGAAATTAAAACATAAAATTTGGTGAAATTATGTTCAATTTTACAACTTTAAAAAAATAGACAATTATTAGTATATCATAATTTTAACATTTTTTCTCAACCGGAATAAGGTACAGTACGATATGACAAACGAAAAATACGAAAAATGTTACGTGAATAAAACATTAAACATTCTGTTTAATACATTGTCACGTTTTTAATTTTTAAACATACACGCGCCACGACAATAAATTTAGGTATGACAGCAATTTTCGCCATGGAGAATTACGGATAATACCAAAGTTATATTAATATAATTGCTCATTTTAAACGTTACGAAATTCACCGGAATTTAAATTTATGACAGGCCTATCTATATGAACAATGTATCAAAGACCCAGGCCCCCCAATTTAAAAAAAAAAACAAGCTTATTATTTTATTATTTCAATAATTACTTGACTATTATTTTCTTTATTTGATTATACAATTATGGGAGAGAAAGACGACGAGGGCCCATTTTTTTACCTTTTTCGCCTAGGTCCTGTAAAGGTAAAAGGAAGGGAAAATTTGATTTTCAGAGTATCATATTTTGAAGGCAAAGTTGAAATGTACATCAAAACCTCACTACTACTCCACTTTCCATACTCTTCTGATTCGGTTAAGATTTCATTTCAACAAGTGTCAATGTTCAAATGCATTTTGCAGTCGGTGCCCAAGTGATGTACCCACACTTCAGCCAGTCTGATACTATTGCATTTACACGCTTCGCAGTTTGTATATGAAATTTTTGGCACAGTGCCTACAACCACATAAAATTAATAGACATGTGTAAGTATCACTATCTGCCGACAACTGTGTAAATTGATTTTAATGTTACTTATTCTATATTTTTATAAGAGTTTGGAAGGGATTTCGGTTTTATTTTATGTATCCTTTAAAAGTAGCCCAGCAAGAGAACGGGCCGCCGCACAGCTTAAGGAAATAAGTTTAGGCTGCAACTCCGGCCCATACTGAAAATAGTGGCTTAATAACTACACACTGAAGCCCAACCACAATTACGCCTATTAAAGGTTAGCATCTTCGAATAAATTGGCTAAATTCTATAAATGGGGTCTTCTATAATAATCGTTCCACCAATAGGTAGGTTTTTTTTTTTGTTTATGGAAATGGGTGATACGCATTCTTAGAATGCGTATTTCAAATACGCATTCTAAGAATGCGTATTTAAGCTCGGGTTTTTGTTCGCGAAAAAAAAAGAAAAAACGGAGTTGAGAAACGCATTCTGAGAATGCGTTTCTCCCCTTCATAAAGTTAGTCCAGAACAGAATCGGGCAGAAGCATTCTGCCCTCTGCGCGAACTCCAGCCTCCTTGCCCGCGAATCCCTTCCAAGAATGCCACATTTTCGTCCGATTCTTGCATAAATCGCCCAAATTCATCTAATTGTTTCTCCCTCAAGGTAAGTTACGTGCTTTCTTCTTAATTTAGCATTATATCCATAGTTTATGGTGAAAATTGTGATTCTAGGGTTTGTGGCTAAAAATAAAAATTTTAGGTTGTTGGTATAAATTGTATGTTCAATGTGTGTTATTAAATACTAAGATTTGGTAAGTAGTGTCTTTTGAATAGTTAATTTGTAAGATTTGGTATATAGTTTATTTTTAATTATTTAAATTTTGAGATAAAGTTGTGTATGTATTGCAAGATTATGGACACAGAATCTATTTGTGTCCTTTTATATTGGGATGGAAGAATAGTACAAATTGGAGGAATTGGTTTGTCTTATGAGCCACCCGTGGCAAATGCATATCTTGTCTTAGATGAGTTTGTTCCATATAATGAGTTGGTTAGCAGAATATGTGATTGCATTGGAATCAATGTGAGTGAGTATATGATTAGTTTGACATGGAAACGTGCAATTCAAGTTGGTAATGGATATCACTTTGTGGGCGTTCGACTTTGCGATGCATATATGAGGGATGTGATTGCAACAACTATTCAACCAGGTCAAATTGAGTTATTTGTTGACTATCAAGCTAATTTAGCACAACAACGTACTCCACATACGGTCGTTGTCTATCAATCTAGAAGGGGACAACGACAAGTTCAAGATAGAGTACAATATGATGATGGGCCATCTGGACATAATGAAGTTAGTCACGATCCGGCTAATGTTGGGGATGATGGGCATGGTTTTGGGGATGATGGGCCTGGCTTTGGGGATGGTGGGTCTCGTTTTGGGGATGGGGGACTATCTCCCCATAATGAAGTTAGTGACGATTCTGAATCTGAAGACCTTGTGTCAGAAAAATCAACAACCCCACCTGAATTGAGTGAAGAATCAGAAGCAACTCAAGATGCATCCGACAATGAGACATTGAATGTGCCTCGTAGGTACGTCCCAGTAGTCCCGCCAAGTGAGCAGGAGTATGAGCATCCAGGGTTATCTTATTTTCGTACTCTACCGACGACAGAAGGTAATTACTATGAAAGTAACCATGATGATTCCGAATCTAGCAGTTGGTTTTGGGATGAGAAGAATCCTACACGGATTGGGTTAGGAACCAAATTTGATACCAAGCTACAATTGAAGACTGTTGTTACTTTGTGGCATTTGGAGTCATCCACAAAAGAATACTACGTGGTGGAAAGTAAACCAACAAAGTGGAATGTGGAATGCAAAACTCTGAAGCCACCCAAAGAGTCGGAGAGCACGAGCTCAAATAGGAGACGACACAATCAAACAGGTTGTATTTGGAAACTTCGAGCAACATTGAGGAAGCACGACCGCAAATGGGAAATCAGACAATGGACTGATAGACACACTTGTGTAGGCAATCCCAACTCCAGGGACCACGCCAACGTCTCATCAGATATGGTGGCTTTGTGTGTTAAGCATCATATTCTAAAGGACCCCGGGTATACGCTTAATTCCATTATTGAGGATGTGAAGCAAAAGTATCATGTTGAAATTTCCTACAAGAAAGCATGGTATGCCCGGAGGATGGCTATAGAGCTTGCTTTTGGTGGATGTGAGTCATCATTCGAAGATTTGCCTAGTTATATGATTGAGTTGCAGAAGCGCATCCGTGGAACAATTGTTGAGTGGCATCATGATGAACGACATAGTACCGAGACACGAAAGTTTTTCAAGTATGTATTTTGGGCATTCGGGCCGTGTGTGGAGGCTTTTCAGCTTTGCAAGCCAGTGCTAGCAGTTGACGGAACTCATTTGCGGGGCAGACTCAAAGGTAAACTTCTTTGCGCTGTTGGATTTGATGTAAACAAGAAGTGTTTACCTGTTGCTTATGCAATTGTTGATAATGAAACAAGTGATAGTTGGAATTGGTTTATGAAGTTAATCAAACTTCATGTTATGAAAGGCGATAGAGATGTTTGCAATATATCTGATAGACCCCAGGAATGTTGAATGCAATGGAGTCTGATATATGGGAACAATCACTCCGAGGAATACACCGATTTTGCTTAGTACATGTACGGAAAAATGTGTTGCAGCATCACAAGGGTGTGAGGGTGAAGGGTCTAGTGTGGAAAATGGGGATAGCCACAAAGGTGAGAAAATATTTCAGGAAAAGACGCCACCTAGGGAATGTTAGTCCAGAGGCAGTTGAGTACCTTGGGCGTATTGATGCAGAGCAATGGACAATGGCATATGACAAAGGTCGTAGATGGGGTGAAGCAACGACGAACATGGTGGAGGCATATAACAACATCTTGAAATGAGCCAGAGATCTACCTATTAGGGCTTGTATCGATTTGACATTCTGGAGAACAATTAAATGGTTCCAGACAAGATCAACAGAAGCGGCACAATGCCAAACTGATTTGAGCCCATGGGCGCATGACAAATTGAATGATAATGATGCAAGAGGCCGAAAACATGTGGTAAGACGAGTCAACATCCATGAGGGTAGATATGATGTCTTATCCGAGGCACGATCCAAAGGGAAGGGTGGAAACTCTTATGAGGTCAAGTATTTGAGAAAAAGGTGTAGTTGTTGGAAATGGCAGATGTGGAGGTTGCCTTATTCTCACGTTGTGGCAGTTGCTAGAGATCGAGGAGATTACATTCTACGCCTTGTGAGTAAGAACTATTTGAAGTCAAATTGGGTGAAACAGTATTCTTTTGGTTTTCGTTCACTTAGGCACCAGGACTATTGGGAGATACCACCGTGGACATTGGAGTGTTCAGTAGGGCAATTTGTTCCTCGTTCTCGCGATCGGTATAGAAAAGTAAGAATACAGAACCAGATGGACGAAAATGAACCTGATCAACCCAGGCGACAGAGGAGTTGCAAGATCTGTAGACAAGTAGGGCATGACAGGCGTAACTGCACAACGGGGCGCACTGTGTGATTGTTTGTGGTTTGTAGTTGGGCATTATTTACTACTATTTGATGTTGTTGGTTTGTAGTTGGACATTATATACTACTATTTTGATTTTGGTTTGTAGTTGGACATTATTTACTACTATTTTGATTTGGTTTGTAGTTGGACATTATTTACTACTATTTGATGTTGTTGGTTTGTAGCTGGACATTATTTACTACTATTTTGATTTTGGTTTGTAGTTGGACATTATTTACTACTATTTTGATTTAGCAAATTGTGGAAGATTAAACCATTATTAGAGTGAACAGAAACTAGTAGTACTAATATTCGCTTAAATTTTATGATTTTTAAGATTAATAACTCTTTCATTTTTGTTTGGGATTTAAAAAATGGAATTGATTTTTTTCTAAGCATGTGTTCTATGTAAATGTAGAAAAATGTAGAGATCAAAACAAATGTAGAAAAATATGGAAGAATGGATTAAAAATTAAAAAAAATGTAGTTAAGTTGAATATCACAAATGTTTACGTCTAACAAACAACCACAAACTACTTGTAAGTACTTGGTGTAAACTTGGTGGCAGCTACCCCTTTGGATGTACGCGAGGATGTTCTCCTAGTAAAGAATCTTGTTATATTCCGTGTCAATCCTCTAGTGGAGAGTGAAGAACTAGAAGCTGCCCCAGAAGTCACCCCAGACTCATGACGAGCCTTTGTGCGTGACTCGCGCCAAGCTGTCTCACGTGCCTCATTGTCCTCAGCATCATCATTCACTTCAGCCTCATCCTCCTCAGCATCATCATCCTCATCGGCCTCAACCTCCCTCTGTGTTTGTAATCTTACTCCAAAATATTCATCAAGGTTAACATCAGAATAATATTCGTCACCCATCATCTGTGAACTTGATCCAGCATGCCAAGAAGCACGCGGTGGGTCACTGCATCCTCCACCCATCTGCGAGAAACCTGCATCCCGTCTATACCCTGGACCGCCAATACGGACACCTGGCCGTCCTTCGTGCCTAGCGTTGTGAATGATTGGTCTTGTAGTGTCAATCGCTGATCGCTGGGTAGGCACAAAATCAAGACGTTCAGTCTCCGCACATATTGTCATACAAGTCGACACCATGTTCAGAGCACGTTGGATGTCCTGATGATATGCCGTCTCAGATCCGCTAAGGCAGTGATACACATTGACCAACGTCTCCAACTGCACAGAACAAAGACATTATTCTACTGATAATGCACTATAAAAACGACAAAAAAAAATATTACCATCATCATATGTGTAGAGGCAGTCTCATGGATGTCTGGCTGGCCATGGATGCCGGGTCTAGTAATGTAAGTCACAGTGATTTTCCGAAACCAATTCATGTAGTCAGTATTCGATACACCTGTTGTTCTATTTCTCCCCGGTTCCTCCAATACTGAACGTAGTAAGCATGATGAGTTAGCCAGTTTACGGATGACTTACCTGTGGAACGATTATTGTAGAAGACCCCATTTATAGAATTTAGCCGAATAAATTCAACCAACACAAAATCTATATTCTAAGAAATATATTGAGGGGTCCTAATATGCTTATAGCATTATAATTTAAAATTAAGATCAAATCTACGTCTTTAGACTGTCAAATAAATGGATGAGATTAAACTTCTCAAATTTTAATAAATAGTAGAAAAAATATCAACAAAGAGATAAGATCGTCATTTAGTTATCATATTATAATTGTCGTAGTTTTTTTTATATCAACATAGTATATTACAATTATCAACACAATAATATGAGTATTTCAACACAAGTATATGAAAATATCAACACAGTTTTATTAAGATTTTACAGGCATTATATTTAAACTTTTTGATGCATTTATTGATAAAAATCTGTTTATCAACATACACGAAAACTGAAATTTAAATTATCAAATTTCAACATCCGCACTTCGTCAGAACATATGCAATTAGATCTCGTTAGAATCCTTATAAAATTATCTTTAATTTGATATTTTTTAGTGGAAAAATAATTTAAATCGAGAGAGTTACGTAAATTTAAAGTTTGATATGATTTTGGAGAGAAAGAAAGTAGTTAATTTTAACTACAATATGGAGCATATGAATTGATATTAATACTCTTTAAATTTATTTAAATTTATATTAATCCAATTGGCATTATTTTAACCATTAAATCTTCTCATCTAATAATTTAAAATTGATTTTGATTTTAAAATACTAATTAGTTAGCCATTGATCACCACCGTATATGGAGTATTCTAAATTTGTGCATCCTAATTCATAACATTGCATTTGAGCATGGGGACGGAATTAGGATTTTAAAATGGAATAAGGAATGGTGATATTTTATTAAGTACTCCATCCATCCTATAAAAATATGTGCACTTTTTATTTTCGTTTGTCCCATAAAAATATGTTCATTCTATTTTTATAAAGTTATCCCAATTTATTACTCATATATTAACTTATTTACAACTTATAACACCACTAAACACTACTAATAATATGAGTCCCACTATCCATTAACCTCTTTAACTATCATATTCTTCTCTCTTACCTTACCAATGTTGTTTTAAATCTCATGTCATATCAATTGCCCGTATTTTTATGAGACGGAGAGAGTATTATTTAAGAATAGGTTGAGACAGATAAAATTACAATGAGGAAAATGTTAAATCTGCAAACATCTTGAAAAATTTTGAATACAAAATAGAGTAAAGGCCAAAACTGGTCCTGATCATATGCTCATTTTATGATTTTGGTCTTATACTTTATCTTTTTGAATTTTTGCATCATGAACATTTCAACTCGGATCACAATTGGTCGTACACTAACAATTTCGTCAATTTTTAAACGGTTTTAATCGGATTTTGACCGATTTGGTTAAAACCGTTTAAAAAATCGGGTTAAAATCGTTTAAAAATTGACAAAATTGTTAGTTTAGTACCAATTGTGACTCGGGTTGAAATGTTCAGGATGCAAAAATTCAAAAAATAAAATATATGACCAAAACTGTAAAATTGATATATGTTCAGTACCAGTCCTGGGCTAATCTACAAAATATAATTTCATTTCATTAATTGAATCATTTTTTTCTACATAATCACTCCAATTCGTGGTTCACGCGACCAACTAAATAATAAAAGGGGTGAGGTGACTGCACCCACCCACCAACCTAACGAATATGATGATTTTTCTCTTCTAAAATAGTCTATTTTCGTCACACGTGTTACGTCACCTTATAACGTCATCTTCGTTGAAGCCCTCTTCAAATTTATTTAAGTCTTTTTCCATCCTTTAAACACCATCACCTATCAAAAACCATTCTCTCCTTGTTCACAGAGCATCTGCTTTCGTTGTAGTATTCATTTTTCTAAGTCTACTTTGTTTACAAAGAAAAAGAAGAAAAGTCGATCCCCTAATTTCTGCTTCAATTCCGCCATGTCTTCCGTCCAAGTGGAGAAGAGAAAACGCCAAGGCGAAGGCAAATCACGGGAAGATAACGGCGGGCACAAACGGCCGGCGGTGGCGCCGCCTCCGGATGAAGAAGTGGAGGAGTTTTTCGCTATGGTGAAGAGAATTCGGGTGGCGCTCAAGTATTTCAAGAATCGTGACGGCGTCAGAGGTGGTGCGGCGGCGAAGCCTGCGTGGACGTTTGAGCGAGAGGACTTTGACGGAGTTAAGACGGACCCGGAAGGCTCTCACGCGGGTCTGGATCTTAACTCCGACCCGGTTTCGGATGGATCTGATTCCGTTTAAACTTTTAAGGCGTTGTTTGTTTCTAACGCTAACAATAATTGTTTGTTCGATTGTTGTGAACTAACTCATGTTTCCAAACCATGAGATTATCTTAGAAACACAAAGATGCTTCTGAGTGTATTACTAGTATTTGTTTAGCATTTCTGAATTAAAATTGGAGAATTCTAGACACTCGAGATTACGATGCATCATTGTGATTGATCAATTTATTGCTATTAATACTCCAAATAAGTGATCGTTCGTATTTTACAACAAAGATAGACAAGTTCAGAAAATTTATGATCGCGAACGTAAGAGATTCTTAAAAACAATTATGATAGCATATTTCTTGTAAATAGGCTGGTTCCAGGAAAATACCATAGGAGCTTCTCTATATTTGTCATCAAATTAAAATATAATTTTACGTGCTAGATTTCTACATGCCCGTAACCTCTTTAACGAAATAGTGACTCGAGCAAGTATTGAAATTTCTTGTCCCATATTGATAAAATGGCGAGATTCTGATTCCTCTATAAATGAGTGGATAACTATTTTCCTTGTAAAAGCTTTAAAAGGATTGAGAGGCTCATTACTAATATAGTAATACTAGCAGAGTGGACCCAAGTCAATTATCAGTATTTTTAGAAGTTCGATAGTCTATTACCCTCACGTTACCGTATTGAATCCCTTCTTATTCCACATTAATAAAATAGTTATTCTAACTCCTCTTTAAATTACTTTATAACCATCTCTTTTATAAGCTATGAGTGGTCATTTATAACAAGAAAAATTATAAGTAAGATTTTACTTATTTCCACCACGATTTGAGAGAAACAATTAGTTGATTTTTATTTATTTTTGTAATTTTTCTATAACAACATATTATTATTAACGTCACGAAGTTAACAGGTAGTACTAACTGTTAATAGAGTGGTCATCGTAGACGTTCTGTAGCTGATAAAATAGGAAATGAATTAGTACTATATTATAATTGCACTATGCCATTATTTTGTTTTAGGGGGAGCTTTTGTTATGCAAATCAATTTTGACATTTCAGGTGTTTCACATGTGCAATGAATAGAAATGTATACGCTGTATTAAACTATTTAGAAAATGTTAATACAATAATATGGAGTATGTTGTATTGGTCAATAGTGAAAGGCTGCATAGGTTGGCTTTTGACTATAAACAGGTTAGTGCCATAGACATTATATAAAGTTGACTCGACAATGTGCAGTCATCAACACACAATATTCTTTAATTCAATTTTAATGAAAGTAATTGTGTAATATCTAATATTATCATGTGAAATGGATGTACATTTATTATTAGTATTCTTATGTACACATCCCCACGTATTACTTTCTAATTAGATTACAAAACGGCATATGAGAAATAAGAGAAACTCCACTAATCTAACAATATTTTAATCTGAGTTGGGGTCTGTGGTGCTTGGACATAGAATATTACTTATCCTTACATTATTGATAGATAATTAATTAACTGTATTCGTTGGTTCATATAAACGTGTGAAAAAACAACCATAAATAATTAGTAGTACATCTACAGGCATAGGCATTCACATATACTACTGTAGTACTGTACAATATTTGCATTGAATAAGGTTGTACTCTTTTCTTCTACAATCAATTTTATGGCTAGTCCTTACTCGTAATTATATCAATTACATCTCAATTTTTTCAGCTTACTATCCAATACTTTCAAGTTTCAACTATTATAAAATTAATCAATCTTTCGCAAATAATTATTTCTAAAAAAATATAAATTAATCTTCTCACACTCCCTCCGTTTCTTAAAAATAGAAACTTTTGAAACGTCGTAGGTTTTTAATACAAAATTGGTAAAGTAAATAAAGACAGAAAGAAATAGGGTTTTAATATAAAATTGATAAAGTAAAAAAAAGTTATCTAAAATAAAATTTTATATTTTTAGGAAACTGGTAATAATATCTTTGAGTGAAAATTAACATGTTATCTCCCGCTGCGTCATGTCATGTTCCATCATTGGCGTAGAATCCTTATAAATAAAATGCAATACATGTTGAACAGATTGAGGTGAATTTGATAAGTTGGGAAAAAAGGATTGAATTGACACAATTAAAAAGTCAGAGATAAAAACTGATAAATTTGATAATGGGTCTAATTTTCTAAAGGTCTTCGATTCAATAGTCAACCCTTCATTCTTTCCCTGAATTGACACAATTTATTTCTGTGAAGTAAACATAAGTAGAATTGTCACAATTTTCGAAAATTAATTCCATAAGAAAAATGTTTATATTTTCTCATTACAATTACAGTTTTGTTTATATTTAAATGTTTATCAGCATCAGTGTTGAAAAAAATCATTACCAATCCTTCTCCAAATAAAAATGATAAATTTTACAACATCATTAAATATTCCAAAATTTAATGGGTCCTGGAAATCTGTCTAATTGAGATTTTTATTTAACGGGCTGCCGCTGGCTTTTGTAAATGGTTCAGTATATATGGGCCTTTTTGACTTGTAATGTTCAATAAACTTTTTGAAGGCCCAAATTTTGGCTAGTTTGAAATTATCAGTATAGAGCCTTTAAAATAAATCAAAAAAATATTTGGTGTATTTCTGTCCTTTTGTTATATAATTATATAATCCGTATTTAATGGAGTATTTTTGAAGATATATAGTGGAAAAGTTTGTAATATGTTTAGATTTGTTTTAATAATTATATCAACATCGTGCATTGGAATAAGAAGGGTGACTCTATATACTACTCGACTCGGTCCCATTAAAAATGAAATACTTCATTTTTCGTTGTCTTGTTACTTCATTTTTCGTTGTCTTGTTAAAAATGAAACAACATTATTTCTACGTCTCCCCATATTTTACTTTATTCTCTCTTTATTAAATCATAAAACAAAACTACATAAAATTTTATGACGAAAAATAAATACTTTATTTCATATTTATTGAGGCATAGTTATTGTAGTCTTGAATATATAGTCTAATAAATCAACAACAGTTTTGAAGTAAATCAAGGTAAATTTTAGTCTATTTTTTAAAGAAACAGTCGCATATTATGATGCATACAAGGAGTGAAGGAACCACAATAATTGATGACACTAGTTTCGAACCCAACACGTTTTAAATTATAATCAATTAATACTCTCCAGTTAAGCTACCTGATTACTAGTGTCGCCGAAATACTCCCTCCGTCCTACTTAAAATAAAATATTTAGAAATCAGCATTGAATTTTATTAGTGTTGTTTTGTGAGTTAATGAAGAGATAATAAAGTTAGAGTGATGGAAAAAAGTAAAGATAGAGTGATTTTCATTTTAGAAAATGTTTCATTTTTAATGGGACAACCAAATAAGAAAAATGTTTCATTTCTTAAAGGGATAGATGGTGTATTAATTTCTTTTTTTCCATTTGGAAGATGAGAGAAACTACCAAGAAATTTATAGGTAAAGTTCCGTTATTAATGGGGATCTACCTTGCAGGACCATTGTGAAAACTTAACACTTGTCATACGTGACATCTTATTTTCTTCGTTTATGAGTTTCCTAACCAATTTCATTGTAATCATTTTTCCTAAATAAATAAATCAAATGTTGAAATTCACAATCTTAACTACTCTAGTGGTTAAAAGTACTTTTTTCCCCTATTATAATTCAAATTTGTTGCTACGGTCGCCATTATAAGAGTGTCCACTATAGTTGGTCGGGCCAAGCCACAAAGTATGGTCAGGCCACAAAATCGTGGTCGGGCCACCAACGCTCATGTTTTCCACTATAGTGGGCATGCCCAAACCACCAAATAATTTATTTTTTTCATTTTATGTATATTAATTAAAAATGGGTATATTTATAGAATTTGTGTAGGAATGGGGTAAAAAAAATGTGTATACTTATAGAATTAAAAAAAAAAATTGACAATAGGGAGAGCCGCGGCTCGTAGCCGCTGCAATAGGAGAGCCGCGGCTCCCGCCCAACTGCCCAAGAGCCGCGGCCGGGCCACGTGTGTGGCACTCTCGTGGGCAAACCCCCCCGCCACGTCCGCCCATGTTTTGCACTATAGGGAGCCACGGCCGGGCCATGCCCGAGCCACGAGCCGCGGCTCTCCTATAGTGGATGCTCAGAGACGTCGTTGTACTAGAAAGAAAAGAACTCCAGTACTAATTTCATGTTGCATATTGTCGACAATTTTGCAATATTTATATTTGAAGGTATACCAACAATCTAATTAACGGCTGAAATTATCAATTAATTTTTTTTTTTTTATTATTGTTGACCAATATTTACAATAACAGTACTATTGAGTGAGTATACAATGGATCCATCTTCTAATCTGGAATGGTTGATTAATTCGTTCTTGTGCTACTATATGTACTTGTTGGTTTAGAAGATTGAATAATTGGATAGTCTTTCTTTCGTTACATGCACCGACAAAACTTTAAAATTTATTAAGAAATTTAAATCCAACTTGGAAAGTAAGTATACCGTATATATACGCATTTAATTTTAATGCTACATGCGAACCAACACACCTATCATTTTTTTTCCTTTCTTGTTTTGGAGGCCAATTTTAGAAAAACATGTAAGATTAGAGAAACAAACTCTCAATTTATAAAAGTTTCATTATTTTACATCTCCAACTACTCCTGCGTGACGTTGATATCTTGATAGTTTCATTTTGGTTGGAAAAATTTCTGCGACTACTTAATTATACAACAGTTTACCGTATCAACATTTCTAAACCTAACACCAATAGTGCTACGTTTTAAATTTTTAATTTTTTCACTTTTTAAATTTGTATGTGGCGTGTGCGTAACATAATTGAGTGCATTTATTTTGTTATAAATGTTATTATACGTCTTGTATGAAAATTAAAGAAATAAAATAATGTGTGCCATGGTTGATTCATCGTTAGACTTAGCAGCCAATAAATATACTGACCAAATTCTAGATTACTTATGTTATGGCTTCCGCCCCCTACAAGAATGAAAGGTCAAAAATTTCTTGTTTCAAAGTTTCAATTATTTTATTCAATTTGTACATTTGACAGAAAACCTAGCTAGGTATTGTATATTAGTACAAAAAATTGCTTATTCAAACAAGGACTCTAATTCTCTAACTCTCATTATGTTATAGTGACATGATCAAATTTATTAGCTTTCGTGGAGTAATATTCTTGAATATATAATAGGCACCTGATCAAAGTTGGATGCACACCTCAAATCTAACTTTTAGAGATAGAATTTCAGATTATACGTGGTGCTACATAATATATACACACGTTATCGTGATAAATTGGAAACCTTGGCATTTATTCAAACAGCTGAAGTTATCAACTTTTGACAAAACATAAAAAAAAGGAAGAAAAAACACACAATACACAAAGAAAGAGAGGAGAATAACAAATACTTTTCGTGAAGTGATAAAATTTGGACCAAACAATTAAAAAAGATGCCTTCTGATAATTGTGTGGCCCACAGCAATTTTAGGCAATATCTGGTGAATATTTATCTATGGATTCCAAAGTTCATATTTATTGAGCTTGTATTTCTCTTCCATATACTATACTACACAATTATATACTAGATATATGTATGTTGTATATATTCCTTGTAATAAAATTAATACTCCAATACTAATGTTAATGTAGTGTTCTCACGATTAGAAATAGTAATTAATTTCTTTCACGTCGTGTTAATACAGTATAACAATTAAAGTGGAGTATCAAATGACTCCACTTTCTTGAAAGCAAAGCAATATCACAATCATGCTTTATATGTGAATATATGTCAACCAATGAGAAAAGTCTTCTTTCCCCGTCCCAAACGTTGTTACAAAAAAGGGTCATTATTTATGAAGTGTAAACCATGTCATCAATAAGAAAGAGAAATTGTGTAATCTTTTGCCCCAATAAATAAGGAATTTTGATAGTGAATGTGTTTTTGGTGTGGGTATATATGGTGGAATATAAATAGGAAAGCTGACTTGAAAGAATTTATGCCCACAAAGTAATGCTAAATCAAAAGTGGTAATAATGTTGGTCTAGTGGAACTAATTATTGTAACAACTTTTTACTTATAGTCAGCTATCTCTATTTCAACAAGACTAAACTCAACTTGTTTGATGATCAATTTCACTTGATTTACCGTAAAATGACTTAATTAATTGTATAAAACTTTTAAACGGCTCAAATAACAAAAAAAAAGGGTTCTACTTTATATAATATATGGGCTTTTTTTGTAACGGGGTAATTGCTATTAAAGTCACCAACTTTCCATGAATTCCGGTTTTTCCCACGAACTTTAAAAAGTTCGTGTAATGTCACGAACTTTATTGTCGGTTGCCATTTTCCCATGTCAGGTTTTTCAGTTTGATTCAAACTATTCGTTTTCTATTAAGACAATGTCCAAATTCTTTTATCTTACTATCGTTATCTTCGTCTTTGAAATAGTTTCGCGTGGGTACCTTGTACGCCTCAATCGGAACTCGGATGAAGAAGTTGTGGTCATTTGATGAAGACTGCGACCTTTGTGCGACCTTGTACTATCATAATGGCCATAACTTCTTCATCCGAGTTCCGATTGAGGCGTACAAGGTACCCACGCGAAGCTATTTCAAAGACAAAGATAACGATGGTAAGATAAAAGAATTTGGACATTATCTTAATAGGAAACGAACTGTTTGAATCAGACCGGAAAACCTGACATGGGAAAATGACAACCGATAATAAAGTTCGTGACATTACACGTACTTTTTAAAATTCGCGGGAAAAACCGGAATTCATGAAAAGTTGGTGACTTTAAAATAGTTACCCTTTTTGTAATTATAATTAATGAAAACGTAACCATTACTATACACGAACCTAGTTTATGACTTTATACAGCAAGCATCTTAACTCATTAAAAAGTTGAAATTTTTCACGCCAATTAAGACAATGTAGTATTCAAAGACAAAAGAAAGTCATAGTATGAAGAAAGAAACACTGATTGATGGAAGACCAAATAAAATTAAAAATAAGTGCATAAACTACACCCAAAACTGTGTATAATACACATAGATTCTGCATTGCAGGCTTCGATATAGAGATTATCACCAGACATTTTAAATTTTTAATTAGTGTATCTAGTTAGATATTTTTTTTGTGAGAGTGGACCACAAGGTTGTATACTTCATAAAATAAGGTATCGTCTTCTCATGATGTGGAATAATTGGTGTTGTTTAAGTGGAAAAAAAAGGCAAATGCAAAAAATTAATTTGTGGTTATAATTGTTAAAGTTTGTGGTTTTATTCGGATTTAGAGCATATTTTTGTGGGCTGGCCGGAATTTCTAAATTATTGCTCGATGGGGCATCGAGATAATTATTAGATCTGCAAAATGACGAATTTACCACTTGGGTTGGGTTGATGAAATAAATGATTTGCCAACCTAACGGTGCAGTATTTTGGAACCAATTTTGCAGCATAGAATGCCATGGGTCCCCACGTAGGTTATACATTCATTTATGCATAAAATTTTAAAAATAATGCGTTAAAAGTTAGAGCATCTCCAATGGATGATGTCCCGGCGGATGTCGGACCGCCGTGCGGGAAGTCCACGCGGGACATCCGACATTAGGCTAGGCGAGGCGGGGCGGGGGGGGGGGGGGGGGGATGCGGACACGGGAGATCTGCGGCATTCCCGGGACGTCCGTCACAATGGCGGGCGGACGTCCGCCACTGTGGCATACCGACGAACGTCCCGATGCTTTTTTTTTAAAAAAAAAACTCTATATA
The DNA here is from genome assembly GCF_023119035.1 of Salvia hispanica. Classification (NCBI taxonomy): domain Eukaryota; kingdom Viridiplantae; phylum Streptophyta; class Magnoliopsida; order Lamiales; family Lamiaceae; genus Salvia; species Salvia hispanica. The sequence continues at coordinate 4,388,210 of NC_062969.1, read as the reverse complement.
TACGGCTCGTTGCAAACTCTATATGTACAGCGAGACCCCCATTCGGCTAACGGCAAACTATATAGATTCAACGCATATGTATGTTTTTTTTAAAAAAATAAAATCGTTGCATTTTCCCCGTATTCGTGTCTAAATTTTAATTCCGAAAATTGTTTTAATTTGGTGAATTTGTGAATTTTTTTTATTGCGGGAAGTCCGCGCGGAAAGTCCTTGGGATGTCCGCCACTATGCAGTGGGATGTCCTTATGACGTGGCAGTGCTGTGGGAGGAGGTATTTTTGGAAAGTTCGTCGGGAAGGGCGATGACCGTCCCATTGGAGATGCTCTTAAAGTGGAAAGAGTAAATGGAAGAGGAAAAGAGAATAAGAAATTTGACAGTTTTTACTGAGTTGGAGCATTTCCCTGATATAAAACCCATTCCGTGATTATAATTTAAGTTGGAGCATTTCGCTTATATAAAAAAAACAATATCAATACGAAATATAGGAGTAATAAACATCGTCATACAAAATTTTGATCCTTTTATTACCAAGCCATCAACATGTTAAATATATCATAATACACATGAATAACAGTAGTATACTACTAATACCAAATATTACCAATAGTTAATACTCACATTTCCTAACTGATCCATATTTCTCCATTATTTGGCAGGTGTGCATCACATATTCAATTAGATTATTAAGTTTAATCTGAGCATGAGTTAAGGGTAGCAGCATGTAACACACATCATGCTACCATATTTTATTAATTTAAGTTAGTGTAAGAATATTATTATTGGAATGATTTTGTGATTGTATTATAGAAGAGCAATTTGTGGTTTTTAAGGTTAGAATTTTTCTTATTTTGTACTACCATCATTTTGTTTATAATAATTATATACTGAACGATTTTACAGTATATGAAATTCGTTATACGTGGCGAAGTTTGTTAAATGGAACAAGTTCGCAACGCTTAATAAATTGTATAATCAAATTAAATCAAACATTAGAATTGTCTAGAATTCTAGGTGGTTTGAGTGGACCTATTTGGACCATTATTTATGGAGGCAGGCCTATTGTATCATGCGCGGTTGAATAATTGACAAACCGCTTTGCAAAGGCCAAAGAGCCACCTTTTATTGAATATAAGCAAATTGTATTCTTATAAAATTAGTGGTGAGCTGTTAATACTTAATACCATGCTATGTATTTAGGCTGGGTATCAAATTGAGGTACTACGTACATGTATAACTATGTACATTAATTTTTATTCATACTAATGATACCAAGTTATTAATTTTTATGAATTGTTCCGGTTAAACTCTAAGGCATAATCATCCTGCATTCAACTGTAACGCACGTTCTGTTGTTGTTATTTCTAGAACATTTATTATATTTACCTTCAAAGTGATTTTGAATAATTTCGACTGTGCATAATAGCCCACAAAATGTGAAGTAGAAATAAATCACTTTTCTATGGTAGATTAAAATGTTGAATTTATATTGAAATAAGAAGAAAATTGCTATTTTACTCAGTTATTACGGAGTAGAGTACGGACGGACCCCAAACCAAACTTAACGGCCGTGATTGACACTGCCATATCGGGTGGTCCCTACTCCCTTAGACGGACTCCAAACAAAAATTCAAATCCAGTTAATTACGCAATACTAAATTCCACACCAGAAAAATCGAGTAGACACGTCAAACCAATTGCTTCAAAGATGTTTACGATTGACGAGACGTTCCGGATGTGGGTCCCCAGTATTCCTCCGTCGCTTTCATCATCCCATCTTACCTATAAAATCCGATCATCTCTTTATCCTTTAGCATCGCAGATTTCGCATTTTATCTCTCTACAATTCTCAATTGGCTTTCAATTTAACTCTGCTCTGCTAATCTATAAATTGATAAAAGAGGTTTTTAATTTTTCGTTAAATGGAGGAAGTGGTGAGGAAACGATTCCGAGAAGATTTGGATGAGGCGGAATCGGATATCGATTCGCCGGCGGTGAAGCGGCTGAGGGAGGATCTATTGGACGGAGTTGACGACGACTCTGATTTCAGCACTTCAACTCAGGATCTCGACTCGTTCATGAAGAGCTTTGAAGAGGAGATCACTGCCTCGCCGGCGAATAACGGAGTCGTTGATTTGGCGACGCATCCCGGAGATTCTCAGCAAGATCTAGGGTATTTATTGGAGGCATCCGATGACGAGCTAGGGATTCCTCCTCCGGTGAATGAGTGGAGCACTGCGTTGGTGACGGTTGAGTTGCGGGACGAGTTTTGGGAAGTTCCGGGTTACGATACTTTCGGGTTGGGGTTTGGGGAAGTTGAAAATGAAAATAGTATCGGTGATTACGTGGCGCTGGACGGTTTGTTTGACTATTCGGATATGGGATTCGGGTCGGGTGATGTTTTTTGGAGACCCGAAACGTTGCCCGCCCAGTAGTTTCGATAAATATGCTACTGTTAGGGTCAATCGAGGAATATTTTTTATGTACATTTTTTAATATATTATACTTTTATTTGTTTTGATACTGGTAAAAACAGGAAAAAAAAAAGTGACGACATACATATTCAGATATGAAGAAATTTGTTGAAACTTGAAAGTTGAACTTGAAACTGAGTTTGTAATCAGACTCTCCGTTTTGATATGAACCATGTATGGTCATAATTTTGATATGAAACATGATGTAATTCTTGAATTACTACCCTTTAATTAGTTCTACGAAAAACAATGGACAAAGATTGTTGGGAATGAATTTATGCAAAGCATGTGTTATAAAGAACTGGTGCTAAATTATTTTTTCAGGCAATTCATGTTAATATTTAAAATATTACGTGAGGTTTTGGGTTTTTTTTTTGAAGTTGCATAGAGAAGATTTTGTGATTGGCTGAATATTACTCCTTTCATAAGAATATGAATATTAAATTTTAACACATACTCCCTCCGTCCCCGAATACTTGACACAGTTTGCCATTTCGGTCCGTCCCCGAATACTTGACACAGTTCACTTTTTCCATTTTTTGTAGTGGACCCCATATTCCACTAACTCATTCCTACTCACATTTATTATAAAACTAATACTTTAAAAGTAGGACCCACATCTCACCAACTTTTTCAACACACTTTCCATTACATTTCTTAAAACCCGTGCCGGGTCAAACCGTGTCAAGTATTCGGGGACGGAGGGAGTAGTAATTAATAAAGTAGGACACCCGTATCAGTATCTTTTTTCACAACTTTTCTTTGCATTTCTTAATCCTCGCACTGAAATTAAATGAGACTCCTAAAGTGAATGGAGGGAGTAGTTTTTTTATCCGAAATAAAAATAACTTAATTATCATGAACTTTCTGGAATAGAAAAACGACTCAATTAATAAGGAACTAATAGGTAATGATTAGTATATTTTTACTACTTTCGCCCTTAAAATAGAAATTATTTTCATTTTAGTCCATTTTTTAAAAATAGAATTTTTTAAAAAACTTTTTAAACTTCCTATTATAGAAGTGGATCCCACGATCAATTAACACTACTTCTAATATTTTATACTCCTCTTTTCTCTTTTTTTACCCATTTTTTTCTCTTTTTCTCCTACCTACTAAATTTCTCTTTTGCCGTAGTAATTGTGCATTAAAAGTTTAAAACCCATTTCATCATAGTAATTGTGCATTAAAAGTTTAAAGCCTATTTCATTTTCTTGCCCATTTACTGTGCACTTTTATCCACCTTTTAAATACTAAGAAAATTTATGTTGCAATAAGTTTAGCCCAATTATAGTTGGCAATAACCAGCCCAAATATAATGGCATATCGCCGCCCAACTTTTTTGTTCAAAAGGTTTAATTTCTCATATTAGGCCCAAATTTAATTAGATGACCCAATTACCCTTGACAAATTAAATTTTCATAATATTATTAGTAATAACTAATAATAATAAATAATCTTAAATCTAAAGAGTGTACTCAAGTGGTATGAGACTCGTCCATCCTTAATTAAATGATCAGGGGTAGATTTCTGTTTTTAGATATTGAGCAACCTTAAATATTTAGATCAGTTATCTCATCCTTCAAGATACCTACAGATCAACACAATGAATAATCAATTAGTTCGGTGATAGATATAATTGGTCCAATAATAAAAAAGAATAAATAATCGTGGTTCCCACACATTTGATGCATATAGGCCCAAGAATAAATCAAATTTATTTAGCATCATAGAGAAGCATGCATAAATAAAAGGATTATTCATTCGTCACATAAAATACATTAATAAATTAAAATTAGTAGAAAAAACATTCCAGAAAAGCTATTAACATACAGATAAGCCTGAGGTAAGTCTCATCCAGTTGTTGGAATCGTAGACAAAACAAGCTCACTTTTTATCTATACCCCAACAAAGGCCAACCTCGCATATCGTCCGTGAGTTCCACGCACCAATCATACTGCCTCCCCTCCCCTCCGTCTTCCACGCGAATGTTAGAGCGAGTGTATCTCTCCCACTCAGAGCTGAGATACTGTGGAAAAATATCTCTGAAAGGCAAAATTAAAGTCCACGGCGAAATTATGCCCTTGCTCTTCTGCATCTCTTCTCTCAAAACTCTAAACTAAATCCTCGAAAATCCGTATCAATTATTATTGTAACAATTAAAAATGAAGATTTTCGTGAAGACGCTCAAGGGCACCAGCTTCGAAATCGAAGTGAAACCCGAAGACAAGGTTTTCTACAACTCCTATGTTTTGATCTTTCCTAATTGTGTTGAATTTTAATCGATGATGAATTTTTACGCTCGAATTTTTGCGGTTTTTGGAAACTTACTGATTAATTTATTGTGAAGATGTTGTTGTTTAATCTGCTATTGGAATTAGTGTATCATGATATATCTGTGATTTTACATGTTGAAATCCTCCTTTTCCCATTTCAATTGAGAAACTGTTCAATTGAATTTGTTACTTTTAAGCAATTACTTGGTTTTTATGCTCATGGACTCATGGAGCAATGGATGGGGCGTAGAAACTATTCAATACTATTCATTTGGCGTGTGCTCGTTTTAGTGTGTGATTTATGATGAAAATCACTTGTGTGATTAAAATTCTTTGGTGTAATACTTCTATTGTGATTTCCTAATTAAGTGATAATGAAGCTTAATAGTAGAGGTCGATGTTTCAGATAAGTAAGTTATTCAAATGAGTAGATGTAGTGTTTGAACTTTGAAACTTGACAATCCCTTTAGTTGGATTCTGGATTTAGTAGCTTCTGCTGTAGTGCTTGAGTCATTAAGAAGAATATTAGCAGTGTCTCTGAATTGTGTTGATCATGGTGATTGTGATTCGTTTGTGGGAATTATCGCCACTTCACGGTATCATAAGTATGAGAAGATTGCCATTCTAATCATACATTAGCCACTGGACGTAATGCTTCTCATCTGGTGTTGCGTAGGGTATTCCACCAGGTGTTCGAGATGACTTTATATGAACATCGATGTATCTTATATGCCACATTTAAATTGGTGAATATATAGAATAAATGATTAGCATTATGTTTTGGGGATTTGGCTTGTTTTGTTGATAAGCTTTAATGTCCAGGTTGAGAATGTGAAGAGAATCATAGAAACTACGCAGGGAGCCGATGTTTATCCTGCAGCACTGCAAATGCTTATCCATCAAGGAAAAGTTCTTAAAGATGGCACAACACTTGATGAGAATAAAATTGCTGAAAATGCGTTTGTTGTTATTATGCTGTCGAAGGTAAGACTTCATTTGTTGCTAATTCTTGATTCATTAGGAGACACAAAGCAGATGTGTTCTCCAAGCTGGACTTTAACCTACGGTTATTATCCGATCGGTTGTCCTTTTGTTGTGACTTCCTTTTTGTTGTTGTAGAACAAGGTCTCTCAAGGTGAAGGCTCAACGACATCAAGTGCACCCACTGTGAAGGTAACAACAAACTAGATTCACTAATAATGATGTTTCTACTTTCTATATCTGGTAAACAATCAATTAGATTCATGTATTTAACGTTGCAGCTCCAATTATCACTCCTATAGTTTGATGCCCCACACCAATGTGTGTTGACCAATTTGCTCATATTGATTAATTAAAAATGCCATTTGCAAACAACTTTCTAGAGGCTTTCGTGAAGTTTGGCATACTTTAGTAAATCATCTGTGCTTTATGTTTTCTAGGCACCCAGATCAGGTGAATCACAGCCTACTTCAGCTCCAGTATCAACAACCCCTCAACCTCCTGTGGCTGTGTAAGAGTTTTGTTACCATTTACTTTTAGTGCTCGGAACTTTGTTATTCTCGGTGCTCCCTTCCTCCCTCTCTGCCCCCTACTTTTCTTGGATGCATGTAGCACATTGATATAATTTTTATATTCATCTTAAATTTATTTAGTGGCCAGAGATTAAAATTAATTTATTTTGCAGGCCTTCACTCGCTCCTGTTTCTGTTCCAGCTCCTGCTGCTGTTCCTTCTCCTGCTCCTGTTTCAGCTGCCAATGCTGTGTGAGTATCCTTCTAATGATATTTTATACAGATTGTTTCTTTTTTCCCTGCAATTGTGCCATTGTGGCTTTCAGGACTCTCACATCCGGCTTTATTGCAGGTCGGATGTTTACGGACAAGCTGCATCTAATCTAGTATCAGGTAATAACCTTGAGGGTACTATCCAGCAGATTATTGATATGGGTGGGGGAATTTGGGACAGAGACACAGTTGTGCGAGCTCTTCGTGCTGCTTTCAATAACCCAGAGAGAGCGATTGATTATTTATATTCTGTGAGTGAAACTTCTATCTTGGCTGTTCTCAAGCTTTCTCCATCACGCGTTTAACTTGAATCCTTCAAATAATAGTAATTACACTGGTGGCGCGTTCTTGTTTGTGATGCATCATAGGGGATACCTGAATCAGCTGAAGCCCCTGCTGCACCTGGTGGAACGGCTGTCAATGTGCCTGCACAACCTCAGGAAGCTGTGCAAGCAGCACCTGATCTTGCCTCTGGACCGAATGCGGATCCACTAAATCTTTTCCCACAGGTTATTCTAGAGAGGATCATAACATGCGAATGGAAAATGCATAGTTGATGACGCAGATATGATTATGTCTTGACAGGGTCTCCCAAATATGGGTCCGAACGCTGGTGGTGCAAACACCCTAGAGTTTCTACGGAACACTCCACAGGTAGTTTTGAGGATTTTAAAATAGCTCAACGAAGAACGAACTCTTGTATTTGCTTCTAATATTTTTGAATTATTTCTTAATCCTTTGCATCAGTTCCAAGCACTGAGGGAGATGGTGCAGGCCAACCCTCAAATCTTGCAGGTTCGCTCTCTTTCTCATCATATCTTCTTATTCCTATGTCGAACAGGCATTGACTGACGAGCTTTGTCTTTTTTTGGCAGCCCATGCTTCAAGAGCTCGGAAAGCAAAATCCTCAATTAGTGAGGCTGATTCAAGACCACCAAGCAGACTTTCTTCGCCTGATCAATGAGCCCATAGAAGGCGATGAAGGGTATCTCTTAATTGCAAAGCAATAATACTAAAAACATGTTCCTGTCATTGGAAGTGGGGTTCTGATTCAAATTTTTTTATTTGTGTGATGTTGATTTCAGCAATGTAGAGGGGCAGCTTCCTGCAGCAATGCCTCAGGCCGTGACAGTTACACCAGAGGAACGCGAGGCTATAGAACGAGTAACTTCTCGCCTAACAGAACCTTCTCCACAGATGCACACTTTTCAGCTTCTTGAATATGTTTTGTAGCTAACGTATGGTATTGTTTTTCCAGCTTGAATCTATGGGGTTCGACCGGGCAATAGTTCTTCAAGTGTTCTTCGCCTGCAACAAGAATGAGGAGCTGGCTGCAAACTACTTGTTGGACCATATACATGAGTTTGAAGAGTGATGAAATATTAGCATTGAGGTCAATAACAATTATCTATTTCCAAAACCCTATTTTCTCAGTTCTTATTGTGTGCATATTCTGAACTTTATTACCCATCTTTTTTTGGAGTTAATTTATATGGCGTGATGCTCAGAAATGTATTAACTCCATCTCTTACCCCCTCCATTCAAAAATTTCAAAGCACCATCTAAAATAGTTCCATATAATTGAAAATTTGAATCAGCATGACGTAGGAAGTATCTATGGAATTTCTAGTATTATTGCATCAGAGATTAATAATCAATTAAGCACATAACTAGATGTGATTAGTTCACTGAATGGTTGATTTATTTAGCTCATATCTTAATGATCGTGATCCTGTATATTGAATTTAACACACAGATATAAAGAGGGGGAGATTAAGAAACATGTTTTTTTTCAAAGATTATTGAATTGAATTTACCAAGTAACTGCATCAAATCTTTAAAAAATTAAAAATGGGTGAAGAGAATTACAAATGATTATTTATTGTTGTTTATAATGTTTTTAATTATTTATAATCTTATTAATATCATTTTTAATTAATTCATATTCTTAAAAGAAATATATTTTTATATTATTTTCTTTATATTTTTTATTTGAAAATATTTTGTCCCGTGCATAGCACGGGTGGTAACACTAGTTTAGAAATAAGAAGAGAAAAACTGAATCCTAAAACAGAGAGAATTATCATTATGCAATATGACATGTTAACGCGCCATCATCAAATGTCCGTTTCCCACCAAAATAATTAATTATGTGTTCATCAACAATTGCTTATGTGAATTCTAGTAGAATCGACAACATTGTAGAATAGATCGACTCGTCAACATAATTTAGATTTTAGGTCAATTGTAAGGGACACGGAAAGCCATTATTCACTCGCTGTATAATAATTGCTCTTTGAATAGCGTTACAAAATTTGAATAAGCACGTCCCATGAATAATGCACTAACATCTTCTAGTTGTATTTCATATTTCTATACACTATTCTTCCGTCTATAAAGTCACAACTTTTCATCCTCTTGACTTGAAGGATTGGTTGAATAAAGTTTACCGAATGCACAACTTATAGAATATGACAAATCAAAGAAGAAGTTTTAAGACTATGAAATGATGAATCGAATTTGGTAAACAATGCACAAAAAATCAAAGGTCGGATGTTGAAAGATTTTAGAATTTTTCAAGTATGGATTATTACTTTTTCAAGTACTCAAGTTCCAAATTTTACATATAGTTGACAAAAACATTCAGATTAGCTAATTTTTTAACTTGTAGGCTGTAGTAACTTTATTGAACTTACCGCAATTAAAAATTGGAATATTATGTCCGCGATTAGGAGTCCCGGTCACTTTTGCGCACCCGTTTTATAAAAATAATAAAAAATAGTTAAAGTGGACAAATGGTAAAGTAAGAGAGATAATATTGTTGACAAGAGTCTTCTCAACATTATTCTCTTTTTTATTTTACCATTTCTCCACTTTAACTATTATTTTTATTATTTTTATAAAATAGGTGTGCAAAAGTGACCGGGACGGGACTCCTAATCGCGGACGGAGGGAGTAGTAGTATAACAAATTTGTGTTATTATCAACTTGTAAGTAATTGACTCACCGTTATATTTTACGTTTGTGAGGGATGGAGCAGGGATGATATATGAAAAGAATTAGGTGATCCTCACTGCCAACACACCCCGTCCCAACGCAGTTCACTTACCAAGTGAGTATGGGCCTCAACTAGCGTAGACCTTATTAAATATAGTCGATCTTATCCGTTCGACACCTTTAAATAAGAGAGATAAAAAGAAAAAATATTGATTAATTACTCGTGAAAAGGTGGATCAAGCCATTAGAGATAGATGCTTATCGCAAAGAGATATGAACTAAATTTAGTGGACGAACTAAGATAAACAAAAAGAACTAGTACTATTTTTTTTATACGATGAGAGTACTATCTATAAAAAAGAAAAGCTCTCAAATGAGTTTCCTTCCTTATTATCATGAGTTCGTGTGTCTCTTTTTAATACTGCAAGAGATGGAAGGTAAGAGTTAATTTTATTTCTCCATCTATGAAAACTACTTTAATAGTGAATGAAGTACAATGTTTATGTAAAAATTACTCATAAAGTAATGAAAAAAAAAGAAAATAATATTTGATGCATTATTCACTAACATGGGACACAATATATTATAAATATAAAATTACCATAAATTAGACTTATATTTCTTTTATGGATGGATTAAAATAGAAAAAATGAATTATTTTTTATGGATGGGTGGAGTTTTATTATTCGCTCTTATCCTTAACTCTGAATCGGCCCAACTAACAAGACTTTTACTTTGAATATATTCTACTCCCTATATAGCTTTTTGTGCGTGTTGACATAATTTTATTATATAAGTTCATTGCTATATTTCAAACTTTGTTAAATGTATGTTTGACTCTACAACCCTCATTTTAAAAAAAAATTAACTGTATAAGCTGTAACTTACTGCACGGTTAATCCCTCGTTTGAAACGAATCCAGTACCACACATCCCAATGCCCACTAAAACTATAAATAACAAATTGATTTGTTTTTTTTTTTTAAGAACAAATTGATTTGTTATATAATACAACTACATAAAATGATTCCACTTGTCTAATTGTCTTCATACGTGTTAGATGCCTATTCTTAGATTATGACAACAAAATTCGATATCCAATTTCAACTTAGAATTTTGTAGAAGTAGATAAGTCGTCATTATAGTCTACAGACAAGCAAAAACAGAGAACGATCAAATTAGTAGATTCAACGACTTTTTCTAATTCTAGAACTGTGCTATCCATAAATTTGCATTTTTTCCTCCCAAACCATTACTAACTATATTAAGTTATAAACTTTATTTTCTCACTTTTTCACATTAACCATCTTTCTCTTCTATCTGTTTGATTTTTTTGGAATGGCCTCCAAATTGCGTTCCCTATTATCAAGATCAGGAGGCTCATTCAAGGAAAGGTAAGATTTTCAATCTTCTCCTTCCATTTCTTGAATTTCTCCATGCTTGATTTGTTTAATTTTTTTTGCAAATTTTTGAAGGAGAGAAAGTTTTGTGAAAAGCTCAATAACGTCAAGGCGTGAGGAGGATGGTGTTGATACTAAGCTTACGCCGCTGTCGGCGGTGGCGGACGCGTTCGAGGACCTCTGCGCCACGGTGAACGCTGGCAGCTTCGATGGCGATCTCGATTTGAAGAGCTTCTGCGACGCATGCTCTCTTGTCTCTGTTCTCTTTACCTGCCTTGGCACTGCCTTCAAATTTGCCGAGTTAGAATATGGTGCTAAGGTATCGATCTCATTAATTACGATATCTTTTCTACTATAAACTATAATTAACCTCAATTCATGGTTTTCAGGTGGGTGGGCTTAAAGGAGCAATCAAAACACACTTAACATTAAACAGAATAATAGATTATGACATAAAACAAGGCACGGTTAGGACACAAGGAAGCCTTACTCGTCAGCTGAGAAGAGTGAGACAGGGCATTGATCTCATCTCAACTCTGTTCAAGAACTTTCTCAACTCAGAGTATGTTTTGCTGCAAACTAACAAGATTCATTCATTCATAATCACGGCTAATCGGATCACATTTTGACATCGCAGTGATCCGAGTTTGAAAGAAGCAGCCTCGTCGGCTTATGCCAAAACGTGCGCCCCTTACCACACTTGGGCTGTGAGAACAGCTGCTTCTGCTGGGATGTATGCTCTTCCTACAAGGGAACAGCTGCTCGTCAAACTAAACGAAACTCGTGAGTTCTCAAATTCCCCTTCTTCATTTCTGCAGAGTGTGATCTTGCCCTAAAACGACGGTTTTCTTAACAGATGAATCGGCAGAGAGGGAGATGAGAAGATTCATCAAAGCCTCGGATCCTATCATAGAATACATTGACAAGCTCTATACTAAAAGGAATATCAGCTTGGATTGGTGAGGCTGCTGTGGAGGTTCAAATGGGTGATGTTCTGTGCTTTTAGGTCAGAGATATTATGTGTAGAACTAACAGTTGAGGTATCCATTTAATAGGTGACCAAATGGTACATGTATATATGCAATGTCATACCATTTATAACATCAGTAAGTTATGCTAATCTTCATTATAAGAAAACCTTCTGCATCAATTTCATTAAAAAATTTTGGAAATGGACATCATCCTCCTCAAATAGACGATTCAAAACTGCCTTCAATAATTTTGATTGCAAGAGTATAAATATCAGAGGCAAAGAATCAAACACTAAACTCTTCAGTTGGCTTTACTTTATTCAGTGTAATGCCTTGCTTCACTTCTACATTGTCAAGCTTTCCGGGTTCAGGATGATTTTTGCAAATGTTTGGAGGAAGGCAGCTAAGTCAGCACCATAGATGATTCTGTGGTCAGCTGTAACATTCACCTAAAAAAGAAGGTTTTGGATATCATTATATTGCCAACAAGAGAAGGAAATTGAACAATTTCTTAGTAAACAATAGCTCTAATCTACAAGCTAGGTTTTCAGCAAGATGAATCATATTACTAACTACTACGTAATAAGTTCCACAAATTCCACCTCTAAAACTGGTTAGCCATTACTTCCCCTAATCTTAGGCCTTTTGATATCTTACAATCTCGTAAAAAAGCTACCATTTCCTTATATAACCCAAGTATATATAGTCAGTAGTCACTACAAAATAAAATTATCTCAAATATTATTTCACAATCACAAATAGGTATTGTTATGTCTTCCTTTTATTGGGTGTGTGGTTGAAGCCAAACAGCTATATGCGTCTTCTGGTAAGTCCAAAAGGACATTTCTCAAATATAAGATCACCCATCTCTCTAATTTAACATCTTTTCCAAACCTGTAGGTAGTGTTTATGATGAAATATAAATTAAGACACAGTTTGGTGAAGTTACCAGCATCTGGTTTTTAACGGTGAAGAATCCTTCTTTGTCAGCTACAACGGTAGGCTTTGATGCCCCCACGGCCATTATAGCTCCCTGAACAAATAACTTGGTAAATAATCATAACTTTACAATCCGTATAATGTTATATTTAAACCATCACCTGTCCTGGCGGAAGTATAGCATCAAATCTATCCACTCCAAACATGCCCAAATTAGATAATGTGAAAGTCCCTACATATTGGTAATGTAATTCAGTCTCAATGCCATATGTGTTCTCCAAATTAATACAGATCCAACTCTATGAGTACACTACCTGAATTGTATTCTTGGGGCTGAAGTTGCTTCGCTCGTGCCTTTTCAACTAGCTCCTTCCACTTCTTAGACAAGAGATATAAATCCAACTAGAACAACAGCACACAACCAAGTTATGATCTTGCAACAACAGTTGCCAAATAACAAGAGAATCAAGTAGCAGTGCACCTTATCAGCATCTTGAAGCACTGGTGTGATCAACCCATCATCCATTGCCACAGCCACAGCAATATTTACACTGCTGTTGTAAGTAAAGCTTTTCCCATCTTTACATGTTGCATTCACCACCGGATGTTGAACCAGTGCCATTGCTGCAGCTTTTGCTAACAAGGCAGTCATGGTAACACCCTTTGCCTTCACCTATTATCAATTTAATAATTCACATTACTTATTATTATTAATCTACCGAATTCATCAATTCACACCACACACCATAATTACTGGAGATAAAAATCCTTCAACCACAAAGTTCTGAATTTCTATTGGCTATGGAAGACCTAATCTGTTCAACTAACTAGGGAAATTGAGATCAACTCAGTAACCTTTTAATCAAATGTATACATAGCATCAATGGATTAAATCACATCACAAACTCATCAACTCATACCATAGCATAATAATTGAACATGAAATTCCCTCATTCATAAAGTTATGAATCATCAATTAACTATGGAAACCCTAACTTATTCAATTGAATTTGGGAATTTGGGATTGAATTGAGCATTTGTACCTTCTTATACAGAGCATCGAGCGCATCCGTTGCAATGGGATAACCAACTCTAAAGGTCGGCACGGAGAGACTCTCGATCATATTCCTCGATACCGCCGCCTGCATTGTGGTAAACGGCACTATTTTCGCCCCTGGGATCTCAGGATAACTCGCTGCAGTCTTAGGCGGAGATGCCGCCGCAGGAGCCACAGGCGCCGCCGCTGCAACCACATTTGCCTTCGGCGCCGGCGCGATTCCAGCCGCTTTCTCCACATCCTCCGGCGTAACTCTACCGAACGGCCCCGTCCCTACCAATTTAGTGATATCCACCTTATGCTGCTTCGCTAATTTCTTCGCGAAAGGCGTCGCCACCAGCTTCCCCGGCGTCGCAGCAGCCACCGGAGCTGGAGCTGGAGATTCAGCTTTCGGAGCAACAGGAGCCGGCTCCTCGGCCGCCGCCGGCGGCGCGGCGGACGACTGCGCGGCAGCTTTAGCCCTAGCTTCGGCGATTTCGGCCTCGGTCTCGGCTAGAAGGCCAATCGCAGCGCCGACGGGAGCCGTCTCGCCCTCGTTGACGACGATTGCAGCGAGAATTCCGTCGTAGAAGGTCTCGACGTCCATGTCGGCCTTGTCGGATTCGACGACGACGACGGATTCGCCCTTGGAGAGGACGTCGCCCTCGGATTTGACCCAGCTGACGATTTTGCCCTCGGTCATGGTGGAGCTGAGGGCGGGCATGAAGATCTCGCGGATCTTGGCTTGGACGAGGGGGAGGCGGGCGGAGCGGGGCCTGAGGAGGAATGCGGAGGGGCGGAGGAAGGGGGTGGAGGTAGAGACGGAGGAGGAGAAAGAGAGAGAAGCCATTGGGATAGATGAAAGCGGTGGCGGCAGTGGTAGTGGTAGTGGTAGTGTACAAGTAGAGAGAAGGGGGCGGAGGCGTCGAGGGGAAAATTAGTTTGAGTTAGCTTCGAGTAGTTCGCCTGCCAATTCCATTCTATGATTTTATTAATGTGTAAATTATCAGATTTTCATTTCATGGGATATAACTTCAAACACAGAATTTCAATTTTTATTTCCTCAACATATTCTTTATTTTTAATATTTTAATATATCATAAGCAGAACATTTTTGGACATTGATACGACATTGCACAAATGACTTTTGCTTGTTTTGAGATCAAAATACTCTCCAAACTAGGATTATTTATGTTTTTTTTTATGAGACGGAGAATTGTCACTTTGATTCTATTATTTTCTTGCGGCGAACAATTATTTGCTAAATAGTGATGATAGCTTCTATTAGGACAATACAAAGGAAATGAATGAATCAAGCATATCCAAAGGATGTTCTTTCTCTCTTAAATTCAAAATTCAAGAGGTCTAATTCTAGCACCACTTTACAGAACAAATTTCGGAATTCCAAATTACAAAATTGATAGATTTCTCCTTCATCTTCTTCATCAAAGCCAAAGAAATGTTAAAAAAAAAAAAGATGTTATAAAAAAAAAATGGGTTACATTTTTCATTAATTTGCAATGGATGCAAAATTATTTTCTAAAAAAAGAGATAAAAACGAGAAAGGATGTTTACGGAAGTCACGATTCATGCGGGTATTTTCAAGAGTTTGTAACCCAAAAAAACCATCATTTAATTCACACTAACACAATGTAATTCGTATTCCACTATCAACATAAGAAGAATTCCAACAATTTTCAAATGCAAAATCTTTTATTCAAAAATGCAATATTGGATGTCATAATTCGCAATATGCAAAAGTGAGATACACATATGCAAAACAGATTACACAATCATGCAATATTAGTATTAACACTTTGTTTTATGCAATATAAGTAATAATTACCATGCTATCTTGATTCCACCAATAAACACTTCAGTTTTGGCAATATCAGCATGTATTAATTCAAAAATATATTAAACTAATAGATTAAACAAAAAATATACCACAATTTGTAATATAAGGGAGCACACATGTACCAGCAAGAGCCCTTTGATGGATTAAACAAGAAAGATAATGCAGCCAAAGTTATTTGAATTATCTTCATTTGCATTAAAAAACAACCCAAGTGAAAATACTACTCCAATGTTAGTTCTCAAAATGTTATCTCTACATCTCTCGACATCTTCTCCTTCCCCTACAATGTCAGACTAGAGCCGCGGCCAGTGCTGCCATCCTTAGCGCAGTAGCACTGCCAACACCATAGACGCGGAATTCTTCTCCCCATCGACTGGAGCAGCCCCACCGATCATAGCAGCCAATGGTGGATCTCCGTGGGGGTCGAATATAATTAAAAATAATAATAAATATAATAATATATAAATAATTATTTTAAATTAAATATTACTTCATCCGTCCCACAAGAATATGCACTTTTTCCTTTTTAGTTCGTCCCACAAAAATATGCACTTTCTAATTATGGAAAGTTTTTTTTCTCTAATTAGGTAAGACTCATTATTCACTAACAATGTTGTACTTACTTTTTCTCTCAGCATGTCTATTACTTTACTAATTTTACATTAAAACTTGTGTCGTCCCCAAAATGCATATTCTTTATGAACGAAGGGAGTATTATATTTTAAGTAGTCAGATGAATATTTGTATATACAATAGCAGGGTCATCTTCCATTGCTTATAGCATCATAATCCAAAATTAAGACCAAATCTACATCCTTAGATTTTAAAATGAGTGGATGAGATTGAACCTTACGAATTTCAATAAATAGTAGACAAAATAAAAATAACAATAAAAGGGTAATTTCGTCATTATGTTATCATATAATATTTTCGTGAATGTTTTTTTATATCAACATAGTGTAATACAAATATCAATAATTATGACATAAGAATATCAACACTAGCACAAGAAAATATCAACACATATTTATAGAGATTTTTATATGGTTTTATTGAGATTTTATACGCATTATACTGAAATTTTTTGATGTATTTGTTGATAAAAATCTGGTTATCAACATTTACGAAAACTAAAATAAAAAATATTAAATTTCATCATCCGAACGTCGTCGGAACATATGCAATTTGAGATCTCGTTGGAATCCTTATAAAATTATCTTTAATTTAATATATTTTTTGCGAAAAAATAATTTAAATCGAGAGAGTTATGTAAATTTAAAATTTTAAGATGATTTTAATGAAAGGAAATTGACATTAATACCCTTTAATTTTATTTATTAATTTTCTTAATTAAAAATATAATCTATGGCATTATTTCAACCACTAGATCTTCTAATCTAATAACTAAGATTTGATCTGAGAATGCTAATTAGTTACCATACCAATTCAAAATTCTTTAACACCAAATATTTAACACATAATAATTTTAAAAAGTGATTAAATAAAAATGACTTGTGGTTGATGAAACGAAATTTGAGCCGACCTATTTAATTAATTGATATTAACATTTTAGGTGGCCTAACAAATAAGCAAAATAGGCCCAAAAAATTTCATTTAACCTAACTAATATGGAACCATCATCGTCTTTTTCATCAGCCGACTGGCCAACATCAGATTCCCACCTCTCTCCTCTAAGTTTATCTAATATTGTTCCTCTGTATTCTTATTATTTGGAAAAAGGTAGAAGATTTATGGAGTTGAAGCTTTCGTGGGGTCGGAGGCGGAGCTGTGCTGTGTCAAAGGTCGAAATGACATTTTTCGGCTGCACTCAGGTGGACCACCGGTGGGGTCGACCGACCCCACGTGATCCCACCTGGGTTCGCCGTTGATAGCAGCCTCATTCGGGTATCAAAGAGATTGAAGTATTGTTAGTAGATAATGAAACCACCTCATTAGAGAGAGAAAAATTCCTAAAATATAAATTGTAGGTGTATAAATTTTAAGAGACATTCCAAAATAATAAAATAATCTACTAATATTTTATAGGGACGGATGCAATATTATCACAGAGAGGATCTCCTACTCCACTTCTCATGTTCCACTCCTCATCCACCTCTCACAATCAAATAAAATAATATTATAACTATGAACAATTTTAATAAGTGTTAGTGAATTATTTTATTTGATTGTGAGAGGTGGATGAGGAGTGGAGCTGGAGATCCTCTCCGATATTATCAAGAGATGAAATGTTATTAAGTGTTCTTATTCCATTATGTCTAGTCTCATATTCTAAGTATCAAATTCCACCCGCTTGAGGTGAGGGTTTGGATCCCCTATTTTGGCTAATTATACAACAAAGAATGTTGTTTCTCACATCCACGATATTTTATGCTCCCTCCGTTGTATAGCTGTGGAGACGTTTTTTTTACACGTAATTTAAGAAAAATTGTGTTAAGTGAGTTAAGTAAAAAATGAATAAAATAGGAAATGAAAAAAGGTAAAGAGATGAAAAGATAATAAAATAAGAGATAGTAAGTAAATGAGAAGAAATGTGTTGACTTTTACTAAAATGGAAAATGATTCCACTATTATAGAACGTACCAAAATGGTAAAAAGACTCCACCACAATCGAACGGAGGAAATAAAAAAAAAAAAAAATTACTCCCTCCGTCCTAGTTTAAGAGTCACATTTTGTCATAAAAGTCCGTCCCAGTTTAAGAGTCACATTTAGAATTTTTCATATTTGGTCATACAATTTTACCCCATTGTTCATCAAAATTACTTCAAAATGTCATTATATACATTAAAATAAACAAAAACAAAAATAAAAAACCAAAAAAGTCAAAAGGGACTCACCTTCAACCAACTCACTTAATTTATTATCTTACTTTATTTATTATACACTCTATCATCTCACTCCATTTATTAGGTCATCCGCATCCCTATCTCTTAACCGTCTCATCTCTTCACTATTCATGGGCCCCACTGTACTTTTCAGCTCATCTCTTAACTAAGAGACAAAACCTGCATCCCTCCATCTCTTAATCATCTCATCCCTTAACTATTCATTCAATTTCATTTTGTTATTTTTATTTCCAACAAATTCAATTAATAAAAACACACTTCATTAAATAAAATTAAAATTAAAATTTAAAGGCCTAAAAGAATTAAAAATACAATAATTAAAATACTCTAAATTAAATTATAAAAACTACTCCGCCGGCGAATCATCCCCCGAAGTCGGCGTGCACCCAAGTTAGATCGAGTCCGAATACCAAGTTGAGCTTTCAAATGCGCAATTCCGTCCATATGGGCTTCAAATTGGGGAGGACTCATTTTTGAAGTGTCAGCCATCGTGGCGACCAGGTACATGGACATTAGGGTGTTCGAGCCCGTGCCCGTGCCGGAGCCCGAGCCCTCGCCCGCCGCGGCCCCTCCCCCTCGCTCTCGCCGCCTTCGCCGCCTTGGTCCCTTGGGGCCGTCGTGAACCGGAAGACCCCCCTGCATCATCGGTTGGCGTGCCCTCTTGTGAGGTGTTGCCTTCGCCGCCATCACTAGACTTGTAGTGGCCATACGCCGTGTGCTTCGCGCGTTTCGAGCCCGACTCGACACTGCCAGCCCACCTTTCAAGGTGGTGGACTTGCGACCAAACATCGACATGCTTGAAATCTTTACTAACGTCGTCTTTGAAGACCCGCAACGCCGCTCTCAGAATGTCGGCTCCACTGGCTCTGCTTTGGTAATTCGCCTCTTCTGCCCTGTATATCGCGCAAAAAATTTTGACACCTTTGTCGCATCGGTCCCAATGACTGCGGAGCATCTTCACGTTGCGGGCAAAGGTCTTCTTCAGCCTTCGTGCGTTGTAAACTTCGGTGTCTTTTTTCCAAAAACACAAGTGGGATTGTTGATTCCCGACAATAGTATCGTACGAGACGCTGATACAAGCGTCGTACAGAGCCAACGTCTCCTTTTGGCTGTATGGATGACGGTGCCGCCCCCCATAACCTCGTGGTCGCCCTCTTCCTCCTCTTCCTCCTTGGCTTTGACGCCGATCCTGGCGGAGCCTCCACCTTTGGCCGGTATTCCAAAGTGCGTTCTGCCGTAAAATTCTCCGGAATTTGGGATAATCCCGGCGATTGCCCGTACCTCTGGGGGGGAGGGACGATAGTATGCATCCACATCAAAATGTGGTGTTTAGTACGCCGGTGGAGTCGTCGAGACTTGGGTGCCCGGCGACGAACCGGGAGTACCCAAAAAGTTGTACATGCTCACCCAATCGTCAAACGAGTTCAAGTCGAACCCGCCAGAGCGCCGCGAGCCGCCGCCGAAGCCGCCGCCGCTGGAGTTTCCATCGCCGGACATTTTTTCAGCAATTGGAGAGAAAAGAATAGATGAGTGTAGTGTTTATGTGCAAAATGGAGAATGGAAGAGGAATGGAGTATTTATAGAATAATAAAAGAAAAAAGAAAAATAAAAAAAATTGAAAAATTCGACCTTTGCAACGGTCATTTGACCGTTTAAAATTATTTTTATTTTATTTTTTTCGAAATTTCGATTTTAAAAAAAAACAAATTTATGACATCATAATTCGACGCCCACTCGCGGGCCTGCGAGTGGGCGTCACGCCATCCGCCAGCGCGGGCCACGTGGCACGCGCGCGTGACGAGCCAGCTCCAGGCCGGCCTCTTCCGCGCTCGACGAGCTGGCTCGTCTCTTCGGGACGAGATGCATGCCGCATCGCCGTCTCGATGCCAGCTCGTCTCGTCGAGACGAGACCGAGACGACATCGAGCCGCGATGCGGATGCCCTTACATACTCCACCAAATTCTTAAAACCCGTGCCATAACTAAATGGCACTCCTAATATGGGACGGAGGGAGTAATATTTAATATGTTGATTTATGATTAAATTATTCCCTACTGTGCAATAAGCCACAAGAAGGAATCTAAACCTGGAGAAGGTTTATCAAAGAATTATTAAATCCCTAAACAAGTAAAACTAGGTTTATATTTCTATTTTGAGGGAACATCTTTTTTAGTCCATGAACTTTGTCAAAGTATCATTTTAAGTCCGTGAACTTTGAAAATATCATTTCAGGTCCATCAACTATGAATTAATATCATTTGAAGTACTTTTTTACTATTTCCAAGTTTTTCTGGACGAAAATACCCTCGATACCTTAAAGGATATATATTTTTAATAAACTTATCATATACTCATATTTTTTTATAAATATCTTTACAATATATTTTTGACGAATTTTCTAAATATAATTTGACCTTCAATATTATCACTTAATTATGTGACATGCAAGTAAAATTGCTTCTTCAATTTTTTATATTACAGAATTTTAAAATTGAATAAAGAACTTTTCTTTAATAATAAAAAATTAAATAAAAAGATTTTCTTGCATGTCACAAAATTAAGTGATAATATTGAAGGAATTATATATTTAGAAAATTAATCAAAAATATATAGTAAAGATATTTATAAAAAATATGAGTATAGGATAAATTTATTAAAAATATAAACCCTTTATGGTATCAAGGGTATTTTTGTCTAGAAAAACTTGGAAATAGTAAAAAAGTACTTCAAATGATATTAACACATAGTTGATAGACCTGAAATGATATTTTCAAAGTTCACGGACCTAAAATGATACTTTGGCAAAGTTCGTGGACCCAAAAAAGATGTTCCCTCTTCTTTTTAGTTTATTTATTTTGTGCTGGACTGGGTTAACATTACTAGTTTATGGGTTAAGTGCCGCATGTTTGTGTTGGTCGTAGTAATGGCCCATGTAGGCCAGTCTAATCAATTTTTTGGGCTTTAAGTTGAAAACTATGTGTTTCTCAAATTTTTATGAGTTTCGTGATCCACTGAATAACAGCAAATATCGTAACCAAAATCTGGTTGCATAGAACATTCAACTCCATTCCCAAAAGGCTTAATATTTGTGTGTGAGTTGACTGAGTGGCAGAGAAGTTAATGTTTAAGGCTAAAGATTTAAGGGACTTTTAAACTTAAATTCATTTATTGTTGAAATACAAGCCACAGGTCTTAAAATCAAATAAAATAGATAATGTGACCAGAGTGCAGATAAATTACATCATTACTAACATATGTACATAAATAATTTTGCATGCAACAGCGTGATAACGGTTAATAGGGAAAAAATGTGAGACATCTAACAAATTAGCCATAGGATAATTATATAGCACAGAATTTTATGTATGATACAGTTAAATATCGATCCATACTCATATTTTAATAATATACTAGTATTCTGCACATATTAATATATTTTTAAAAAATTAATTTTCAATTTTAAATTAATTAAATAAAATTAGAATCAATCTTAACAATGAACAATATGAGTAGCAATTTTAGTTATATGAGAATAAAAAATCTATACAAATCATCATTGAATCATAATAAATTTGAAACAAATCACATAATATAATGTTTAAACATTAAATCATGGAGTCAAAAAAATTAAACAAAATGGATAATTACTCATAATTTTTAAAACTTCTTTATTCACTACCTTAACTTTAAAATTAAAATAAACTTGATCATTATAAACTAAAACCTTAAATTCTTCACAATTCGTCATTCTTCAACAGAACTTATTGGTAAAATAACTCGTTTGTCATCTTTAAAGCCGTCCGCCTCACCTAAAACTACAATAAAATAAGAACAAAATCAATTTGCAATGCACAAAATCAATAATCAATATGTATTAAAACCATAATGTTGCATAACCACAAAATCACCTCTGCCTTCCCTCGACCATGAGGTTTAAGCAACACCTCCGCTCGTCGCCGTCATGATTATCTGGAAGAGTGCTGCCCATAACAAAAGATAATGTCATTCGCTATCAAGATATAACAAACTACTTCAGTTTAAAATAGGCATGCACTTTAGCCAAGGATCTTTTTAAATAAGCGCGGAGTAACATACACCATAAATCTAATGTCACATGTGGGAGATTAGTGGGAGAATAAGATACTCTGTTACGAATATAAAGAAAATTCATAATTTGATTTAAATACTTAGATGATCCTATGACAACGAAAACGAAACACCCAAGCAAGATAGGTCCAACAGGGTAGTCGTTGCCCTTCTTTGCAGTGGTCTCAGGGACGGAACCTCGCTTTGTTACGTTCTTCTCAAACCTCTCCACTTTCCTGTCAGCAAGCCTCCTTGAAATTGTATGTATCGATAAAATTATTATAAATTCTTCAAAAACTGATGAATACCACAATGTGAGTTATTTACTGAGCCCTTAAATGCTGCAATCCAACTATTCGTGCAATATACTTTTGTAAAAACTGACAAATACTCAGCCAGATAAGTGAATGAGAATAACCAAATTTAAATGAGATAGTAAAACCTCCAACTCATTCCACTTAATCACACATAACATAGTAAATCTCCCACTTACTCCACTTAATCACATATTTAATGGCCTTTAAACTATATATATTTAATTTAATATAATTTTTTAAATTAAATAGCACTTGTAAATTTATCCAAAACTCCTCTTTTACATATTGTATAGATATTCAGCTTTCACATATATCGACGACAAAAAAATATACTACTAATAGTAATATTAAACTTTAATTCGAATCTCGAACAACACCTTGAGAAATAAAATCCTGACAAAGTTGATATTTGTGGACCATTCCAACTTCGCACATGCTATTCATTTCACACAAACCCCACCACTTTTTTCGAACGGAATCAATGATGAGATTTCATTTAAATAGTGAGGAACTATAATGGCTCCAGCCTCCAGCCCTTTACAAAACGAAATAGGAGTAGTATCTCACAGAATTCAACAATTTCCTTCGATCATCCGATTACAAAACGAAATAGTATCATTGAGAAAAACGAAAAGAAAAATCTTGTAAATAACTATTCATGAATATGTTTTGATTGAATACACATCAATTTTTAAAACTGACACACAACTTTTATTTAATTTAAATTAATTTCTAGTAATGGGTATTGAAATTCTACTACTTGCCGTTGGAAGCAGCGAAAATATCCGCAGACAAGTTGCAGACGTTCACATTAATTTCAACGTGAATGTGGGTCCAAGTTGGCGTTTTTTGTCTTCATTTTTTTTCATTGCAGCAAGACTAATATCCACGTACATACAAGTTGCTGATAGTAATTTAATTTTAAATTTTAAATTTTAAATTTAAATATTATTTTTTTTTATAAAATATTACTCCCTCCGTACCACAAAACATGCGCTCGTTAATTTTAGTCCGTTCGATTAGAATAAGTATTTTTTAATTTTAAAAATTCTTTTTTCTCTAAATGATATAAGACTCATTATCCACTAATAATACTTTAATAACTGTTTCTCTCTCTATCTTTCTCTTATTTAATCAATTTTGCATTAAACTCGTGCTAAATTTAAATATATATTCTTTAGGGATAAAGTGAGTATGAATGTAAGAAAACATTTCTTGTTGTGCAATCAGCCACAACAAGGGATTTAAACCCGTGTTTACTAGACAATTTACTAGTTCTCAATCTTATTCATAAAATGTACCCATTTTTAATTCATAATGTATTTTCAACTTGTTAAGCCTATCAATTTCAAATAATTATTTTCTAGAATAAAATAAATTTATTTTTTAAAAGATACACGTTATATCATGATTTCATTATTAGAGTGAAATATTGACGATAAAATTGATTAAAGTTGGAATATAATTGGAATAAAATAAATATAATTTTGTTATTGCATATAATAAAAACTCAGTACTATTATTGTATGAAACAATACAATATACCATATCATATTTTGGCATGACATATAATGAAGATACTAGTGCAATAATACTACATTTTAATTCCATAAATTAGATTATGAGCTTAAATAAACATCCGTCGCGAACTTTAAAATTGTAAATTGATAAATTGATAGTAGTACGTAGTATCGAATTTCAAATGCATGTAGCTTAACTCGGACTACACATACACCCTACAAGCAAGTTAGCAGCTTCAGAATTGGATTATTTCCAGACATTTTTTTAAATATTATAGCCTAAAAATATTTTCCTGAAATTTAACCACGTTAACTTGTCAATCAATGAATTAGCACTGCACCTAATTATTATAAACATCGAAGGGCAAAAACGGCATAATCACTACATAAATTTGATTGACCAAAGTTGAAGCAGAAAAGTAGTAGTAGTAGTATTAATTATTGTGATAAATATCTAGGCGATGAACTGCCAATAATAGCAAATCGTTAATGGATAACTACTGTGAATCATTAACAGAGTTTTGGTGCAGATAATTTCTCCAATCATAAATTAAATTCAAACTCATTTTTGGATTTTTTAATGGAATAATACCAAATATAATGTTATTCTAAAATTTTATTAGAGAAATACTAAAAAATGGTGTAAACTTAAAGATGGTGTAAATGGTTTGAGTAAAAATACTTTTTGGTGTGACATATACTCAAAAATGGGTTTGAGATTGACGTAAATGGTTAGAGATGACCTAAATAGATGTGTCCATGTAACATATGTAGGTGACTGTGCCACGTCACATTTCCAGTAACCAAAACTCCACGACCAATTTCCAGTAGAGAGATGAATTTAGAGAAATTGTAAAATTTGAATACTAGTGTTTCCCGCCTCATGAAAGTTGGTGGGCCGGCCGCTTGGATTGATTGCCGATTGGAGATATCTGATATCCCTCTCTTTGACTAGTTATTTTCGTTTTGACGCATGCCAAGTTCATGGAAGATAGAATCATCGTCTTCAACGCTTAGAATGAATTATTCCTATTATATATCTCTTTTTCTCCTTATCGCTTAAATTATTTTCAAAAATCCTTCTAAACTCATATGGGGGCTGTTAGTGGTTGGAAATCGTGTCATGGGTCCATTTGTCCTTAGGGCTATATTCTAGGAACAATTACACTTCTTAGCGAGTCGACGAGTTCGACAGAATCTTAAACCCAACTAATCGTTAGAAATGTCGATAGGTCAGAGGCTCACCAACAAGTCATTGGGTTGAAACCAAGCAGTTCATATTTTCCTTGTTTGTTCTGAACTCCGTCTTTCATCACTTTTAACCTATGTAAGCTTTATTTTATGTTTATCTTTTACAAACTAGTCAAACTACTGACATAATAAAGATAAAAGATATAATCATGTTATTTCTTGGCATATGATCAAAATTATGCAAGTTTAATAATTAAAACCATACAAAATCTAAGTGCATCACTGCCTTCTTTAAAGCTTATTTTTGCTATTTTTTTAAAATAATGCATAGTTGAAAAAGAAAAAATAGTTAAGCTCAATAGTCCCATATAAAAATAATTAAATGGAAAAGAAAATGATAATAATATTGCCAAAAATAAATACCCTATACTATTTACTACTTCCTCTGATCATCTAAAATGACACATTTTTCTTTAGTATGTCCCATATAAAATGAAACATTTCTATTTTTAGTAATAATAGAGCAACTTTCTCTCCATTTAATATATCCAACAATTTTTTCATTTGCAATTAAAATATTTAACTCTTTGTTTTTCTCGTTCATTTAATACTCATGCAGTATCTTTTTTCTCTTAAAATAATACATTAAGTAGCACTCCTAATTTCAAAAAGATTTCGTTCCGACCAAAAAGTGTGTCGTTTAATTTGAGACGGACGGATGGAATAGGGAGTATTAATAAGTGACAATAAGAAAAAGTGATATTCAAAGCTTATTTTTGTTTCGGTCCAAAATATTCACCATTATTTTATTTGTTTTTGTATTATACTTATTGCTGCCTGTATTTTGTTGTAATAACAAGTTCATAACCATTTGCCGAATCGGGATAACATTTTTCTGTAAAAAATTAAGAAAATGCAATTGTTGGAAATAACTAATACTCGTGTTTGAAGTCTATAAATACATTTAACACGTCACATACATGAAATGACAAACAACTTAATTGCCTTTTCCCAAAATAGGATTATTTTCCGGAATAATTTTTGTGAGTTTTCATTTTTCGAAGTTGTATCAGATTCATATGCTGACAACGTAAATAACAAGAGAAAGAAAAACGGATGAAAAATCAAAAACATGCTGGTGCTACATTCGAGAATAAGGAATAGTTGAAGGGTCTCTGTGCAAATGAAATAGTAGAACGCACGTACCTTCCTCCGTATCATCGCGGCGCCCAAACACAATCTCAGCCGCCCGTTTCAGCCGCGATACCCTAGGCCGCCTTCTATATAAACTGATTTCAAACCGAATTTCAATTTTAAAAATCCACATAATAAAATCGAAAAATTGGAAAAGGAAAGCTAACTCATTTTCTTCTCTCTAAGTCTATCCCCATCCTCTCCCCTTACTTTATCCACTAATTTCGAAATTAAATGGCGATGAATAATACGACGACGGCGTATGCCGGTTGGGAGGAGGTGTTGTTTTCGACGGAGAAGGGGCGGCGGGAGGTTCACTATTATCTCAAACGCTGCGGCGGCGGCGGCAGAGATCTGGTGGTTGTGGGGAAGGAGAAGAGCGCTAGGAATATGCCGTATCATTACAAGATTAGGGATAACAAATTGGCGCCCTCGATTTTGAGCGGCGCTTCGGGGGTGAAGTTGAGGTCGAGACGAGAGGTCGTCGACTGGCTGGAATCAATAATTTCAGGTTCCATTCATTTTCATTTTGTTGATTGTCTGGGCTGATTTGTATCCTCTACCATGAAATGTGAGTTATTGGGGTAAAAGTGTTTCATTTCGGTGGTGGTGAGTTAGTTCCTAGTTTTGTTTTGTTCAAAATTTTCATTCTTTTACGTTGTTCATATGATTTTCTTCGAATTGAGTTTCGATGTTTTGTTCTCGATTTTGACCGTTTTGTGTTTTCCAATTATTTGAATCTGGATATGCTCTTTTGCATCTGGGAGATTTTTTTTTTTTTTTGGGGGGGGGGGATTTGGTTCGTGTTTTCTTTTCTGGAGCATATTTTACCTTTCAATGTGTGTTTCTCCAAATATTTATGGGGATGAGTAATAGTATCACGTTTTCCGCTTTACCTCCAAATTTACTGGGTGAGTACTTTCTGGTGTTTTTTTAAGTACTATATATTCTTCGAGTTAAATTGAAAAGGTTGAGTTTAAGTTCTGGCGGGATCTGTGAGAAATGGGTGCAAAAACTGTTATTCTTGCTGCGTCTTTTATGTTTGAGCAAATATACTCCATGAACGAAATAAATTTTGGTTCTGGTTGTTGGGGTGTTTTTCTCCGTCTGGTGTCTTCTTTTATTGCGGCTACAGTTTTGGGTAAAGCAATGGCTTGAATTAACAAGTTTCTATATTTACTTGCCATAAGTTAGCGCAGCCTTGTCTCCCGGATGAATGGTGGATCTGTCTTTTGTCTGAATTATAAGTATATCTTTAGCCCTATTCTCCATGGTGCTTAATATATCTGTGGCATTTAGGAGGTTGGCTGCACTGTTTTATGAGAAATCATTTTACTTTGAATATCCTTTTTTTAACCTTTCTCTTTTTCAATCTTGAAAAAACCATCTTAACTCCAGTGATGCTCGCAAAGATTTGTAAGTGCTAGTTGAGAGACTCAGAACCCAACTTCCTTTTATTGGTGAACATCTGAAAGTTCTCACACAGTCAATACTATCTTCCTCTGTGTTTGCTTAATTTTTCTATGTTTGATTTGTGGTGATCATAACTTGGATGCAGAGTGTAAGCATATGCAATTTGTACAGACAGTTTTAACAGTTTGTTTGCTTTTAGTCTGATTTTCAGTTAAGTCTCTAATGTAAATGCATGTTCTACTAATTTGTTAAATTTTAATGAAGCTTCTAGAAGGTGGCTCTTTCTTGTTATGCTAATTGTTTTGTGTACCTATGCTTTCAGATGACCAGCCGAATAGTTCTAGACAATTTGGAAGTAGTATGGATAGGGATTTGGATGATGACGTTATTGAGGTTAGTTAGTGGCATGGTTTCTGTTTGTGCTTATGGTTAAACCTGTCATTGCCAGTGATTATATTGGTCCATGTGTCTCATTTTGCTTGATCTTTTTAGGATGTTATGAAACAGAAGTTAGGTCGGTATAAAGCTGAATCTATGTGGATAGGTTCTTCGTGGATGTGCCGGAAAAGGCGTAGTCATTATCAATCGTTCTGTCACAATGGAGCTGTGATTTCTGTAAGCACAATTCCCAAATTTGCTGCTTTTACTGGCAATGGCATGCAAGTGTTATCATTTTTGTGCTTTAATATTACCTCTTCTAATGCTTTTTAAGTAAAAATCTTCCCTTGACTCGCAGGCTCAGGAATTTGTGTATGTATTGGCTGAAGAAGGCAAAAGACTTGTTGCTTACTTAGATGATATGTACGAAGACATCAGAGGAAACAAGATGGTTGTGGTACGATGGTTTCACAAAATTGATGAGGTTGGTTTTGTTTTACCTCATGATTATAATGACAGAGAGATTTTCTTTTCTCTGTGTCTTCAAGATCTCAGCATAGAATGCATTGATGGATTAGCAACCGTTCTCAGTCCAGAACATTATGAGAAATACATAAGCGAAGCAACAAATACACTGTTGATGCCTTTTGTGTGCTCTAAACTCTTTGAGAATAATGATGTTAAGCCTTTTGACATAACACGAGTTAAAGGTTATTGGAAGCAGGAAATATTCAGGAAGTCAAAAAGAACTGTTGGCGAGTCTGTTGGATTAAAACCCAACAAGAGAATTCGCTGGTCTAAAGAGAGTGAGCTATATTCAAAGTCCCCTGACAATGGAGAGTCTGGTGTGACCAGTTTACAAGTCATTAGTGGCACTTCTCTAGAGTGTAAAGTGGGGGTAAAAAAAGGTAACAAGAAGGAATATGGCTCCTGTATATCTTTGTCAGCTCGAGATAATACTCCACCACCCAAGTCTGATAAATATTTTGCTGTCGGCTCCCAAGTTGAGGTGCTTTCT
Organism: Salvia hispanica; assembly: GCF_023119035.1. NCBI lineage: Eukaryota > Viridiplantae > Streptophyta > Magnoliopsida > Lamiales > Lamiaceae > Salvia > Salvia hispanica. The sequence continues at coordinate 4,358,516 of NC_062969.1, read as the reverse complement.
CAAGATAGTGGCATCAGGGGCTGCTGGTTCAGGGCTTTGATTATTAAGAAACACAGAGATAAGGTCAAAATACAGTACAGGGATGTCAAGGATGCAGTTGATGAATCAAAAAATCTAGAGGTAAGGATGATGTTAGTTTTTGTGCTTTAGTAGTTAAAGTAGGATTCTTTATTGGAGTTACTAATTTGTTCTTTCATTATATGCAGGAGTGGATCTTGGCCTCTCGAATCGCTAGACCAGATGCATTTGGTATTCGTTTGTCTGGAAGGACCACTGTTAGACCAACCCTGTCTTCTGAAAAGGGGAACATATCTTGTGCAGTAACTATCGGCACTGTTGTTGATGCTTGGCGGCATGATGGATGGTGGGAAGGGATTGTTGTGAAGAAAGAATCTGAGGATAGGTTTAATGTCTATTTTCCAGGTGTGTATGATTAGCTTCCCCGTTATTTGTTATCCGAAATAACTGAATATACTAATACTGATATCGACATGATCATTGCAATAGACGAAAAGCAAGAGTTTACGTTCCATGCTGGTGATTTGAGGCATTCAAATGAGTGGTTCGACAATACGTGGCAAAATATCAAGCAAAGGCTGGATGTTCTATCGGCTCTCTATGGCAGCAACAAAATATCCGATACCAAGAAAGATGAGTTGCCTTCATTCGATAACAGAGAAATTGCTGCTGCTTCCTTGAACGAAGATGCTTTGCATCAGAAAGTGATCAAAACAGGCGATCCAACGCCAGTCCGAGATGGTAAAATGGTAGTTGAGTCTCAAGCTTTCAGAGACCTAACAAAAGATTGTCTGCTTGGTCAGCTGCGATGGAGATCATCAGGGAAAAGAAGACGCTCTCGAAGCCCTGTCAAGGCCGGAGTGGAGGCAGCATTCGCGGGATTCTTTGTTAACTCAGCCTTGAAGTTAGATCCAGACAACTGTAAATCTTTAAGAGATTCTCGTTTCAGTTCATCTGTCGTCCCACCTATGTCAAACTTGGTTGTGTCAAGGTGATGCTCCTCAGTTTCTGGTGTACATATGCAGCTGTTGTTCAACCTGACTTAGAATGTAGATTTCCATAATTTTGTGTAGAGAGATGTTTAGAAAATCGAGAAGCGCAGCCCCTGAAGAGCTTGCCCCGTGTATAAATTAGGTGACCTGAGTGTGCCATGTTGCTCTCAGATCCTAGGCAGTTTTGGTGTAGCAAAAAAGCTTTAGGTGATTCCCAATTACTTAGGATGTATCTGGATTTCTACTGAAATCCGTTGTAGACTGTAATTATTCTTTTTAAATCAAAGTTGTGTAAGTTGTTCCATTCAGCTTCTAATGAAATCGTGTGTTATTCTAAATTCTCTCTGGAAGCACGTTTTTTTTTGTATGTGCTGACATAGTATTTAGTAAATATTATTTGTTGCTTAAAATGAAACAAAATATCCAATTTCTTGCAGTTTATAAGGTCTTTTAAAATAAATTTCCAGAAATCCTCTGTCTAAGTCGTAGCCGTGTGGAGAATGATCACTCCATAAAATAACACTAAAAATTTGATTGTCCAAGTCAAAATATGTTTATTAAGAGCATTACAATTTTCAAGAATCTGGAAAACGAGTACTTAGTTTTACCTGAGACGGATGACCTCCCACCCAAATACAATCCTTTTACCCATATAATTACCTAATCAAAAATTGACCTGATTGGTTTCTCACAGCAAATTATGAGAGGTAATTGAGATTGTTGAATCTTCAAAGCAACATTAGCCCAATAATTATTATGTGTGAAGAATTAAATTAAAGCCAGTGTGGGGGCCCTTGATCAACTTAAGCTCTTTTTGTCAACTCCATCACATTTTCACCACTTTGGCAAACATCTAGTAGGAGTACTATATATGGAGTACTTTATATGAGTGAGTTTTATCTGAAAAATTCCCTTCCTTAGATAGCATCGTTGTTTGTGTTGCCAACTAAAAAAATAGGCTTTTCCACTATCCTTTATTTGTGATCCTTTTTGGCTTGTTTGATTAGTGTTTCCAGTAAGCTACAAGGCATGTCCATGGCCACTTTCCACGGCCGCCGCCTCTCGGAGACCACCCTCGCCGCCGTGGAATCACTAGCTCTGCCCCTTGTGAGAGCACTATATACATTCATTATAACCTTTTTTGCTGTTTTTTTGTTGTGTTAATTTGGTTGAATTTCAGGTGCAAGAAGTGGTGTTTTTGGCTGATTTCCGGTGCCCCAAGTGCCAGAGGAGGGTGGCGGAGATTATGGCCAAAATGAATGGTATGTGAAATTCCGCCATAGGATTCTCTTCGCTAATTGACTTTTTCCTTTCTAGTGACATCTACATTATATTTTCAGTTTTCTTGATTAATTACATAATTTGAGCGATGGCTAACTTGCTAGAATTAATTGCGTGGGTGATTATTTTTTATTACTCCATTTTTTATGGAGATCGGACAAAATTTGAACTCCAAATCTTGTTTTTTTGTTGGAAGGAAAAGTTGGGAGAATGGAGAAGTTGTCTCTGCCTCATAATAAACCAATTTTAAGTTTTAACGCACTGTCTTTTCACCTACTACTAAATTCCAAGATTTTAATATACTGACAAAGAATCACAGCTTGCGCGATAGCTATTTTTCTATTCTTTTTCCCTGCATGTCTGGTAAATTTATTTTGTTATGGTGATCCAAGTAAAACATGTGTCAATGTCATATTAGCATCTAAATTCAAATAGTTGCTCGTTTTTGGTAAGCAGGGGAAACTCAGTCGGTGGTGATTAGTGTATTGGAGAAGACGGTGACGCTGACGTGTGAGGGAAAGCCGGCCAGCCGGAACTCATGGAGCAAGACACCCCTATTGTTGCGCCTCTTGCGCTATTCGTGCAATTAACTTCTAACCTAATGTACTTGAGGATCAAGACACATTTACTTACTTACTAGTGCAGATTTGTAAATAATATTCTGTCACAATACTACAATGTTTGGAACATTTCCTTTTTTATTTAAAGATTTAGAAACACATTTGGTAAATAAGCAACAGAGCAAGGTAATGGTGCGTGTAGAAGATTCGTTCCAACGGATCTAGCCATTAAGTAAAGGAAGAAAATGAATCGAATTCTAAAAATTGAAGTACTTAGTAACGCTAATGGCGGCACTGAGCAAATTCCTCCTGTCCTACCATAGTTGGTTTCAAGATTTTTTCAAGTTTTAATGTGAACATTTTCAAGATGTAAACTTTAATGGTATAGAACATTTTCAAGATATAAACTTCAATGGTGGAGTTACGTACTATCTCCGGCCTTTTAAAAACAAAACTTTTGAATCTTTACATTTTACGACGTAGATCCCACAATCTATTAACACTATTTTTACTATTTTTTTCTTTTCTTCTTTTTATTTTACCTATTTTTCATTTCCTCTCTTTTTTTATGGATTATTTTACTAATTCTCCCCTCTTACTTTACCATTTTCATTTAGGTTTTTAAAGTTTCTATTTAGTATATTCTGCCCTCTTACTTTACCAATTTTCACTTAAAATCTGTGACGCTTCTAAAGTTTCTATTTTCCAAAGGAGGTGGTAGGAGTAGCTTTTTTTCTCTTTTGTATAGATATATTTTTTGAATTAAAACTACAGTAGAAATCGAATTTCAAGTAATTAGAATAATTTGGTAAGAAAAATTATTAAAACTTTAGGGGGTAATTGAATTGTCCCTCTTTATATTCTTAGGCCATCCGCAACGCTGTCTCTTATCCGTCTCTTAACCGTCTCATCTTTTAACTATTCACGGGCCCCGCTGTACTTTTCAGCTCATCTCTTAACTAAGAGACAACACCTGCATCCCTCCATATCTTAAACTATTCATTCAATTTTATTTTTTATTTTGAATTCAAACAAATTCAATTAATAAAAAACACACTTCGTTAAATAAAATAAAATTACAATTTAAATACCTAAAAAAATAAAAAAGACATAATTAAAAAATTAGAAATTACAAATTGCACACTTAAACACAAAAAAATATGTGTTTGTGTTGTGTAAAATGGAGAAGAGTATATATAGAATAAAAAAAAAAATTTAAATATGACCATTGAACGGTCATATTACCGTTTTTTTTTAATTTTAATTTTTTTTTTGAAAAATTGTTTTTTTTTTTTTAAAAAAAATTGAATTATGACGTCATAATTCCGACGCCCACTCGTGGGTCGGCGAGTGGGCGTCACGCCAGCCGCCCGCGTGCGCCACGTGGCGCCGGGCGCGTGTCTCGCGAGCTCGAGGCCGGCCTCGCCGGGACGCGTCGAGTGTCGAGACAGCTCGTCTCGTCGAGACGAGACGGAGTCCACATCGCTGTCTCGATGTGTCTCGTCTCGTCGAGACGAGACCGTCGCGATGCGGATGCTTCTTAGGTACTTAAGAATTCCATAAGATCTGTATGAGTCACAAATTGTTTGGCTATTTGTTCGCGGAATATTGAATCGATAGATTTGGCGAACTTACCCTAACCCTACATCTGCATCTCTTCCGCAATCAAGATTTCATCGCTGTACCTCCTCTACCCTAATTCTGTTCGTTAACCCTAAACCCAGCGACTATGCCCGGTGATTCGATTGAACCAACGCGCCGCAAGCACCGCCGATCCTCCTCCCCCGACGACGCGGAGGAGCAATCCAAACGCCGCAAACATCGCCATCATCACCGCCACCGCCACCGGAGTAGCAAAGAAAAAGCAGAAACGACCAAGCTGGAAGAATTGGATGGTGATAGAATCGATGATACCGAGGTTGAATTAATGAAATTGGAAAGCACTACGGAGAACGGTGTAGGTTCTTTGAGCGAAGTTCCGGTGAAGCGTAATGATTTTTCTGGGTTTGATTATGAGATGGAGGAAGGCGAGATTGTGGAGGATGATGGTTTGGTTGATTTTGTTAATGATGATTCTGACAAGTTCAAAAAGGATGTTGGGTTTGGGGATATTAAGAAGAATCCACAGTCTGATGTTGAGTTTCGGGAAATTAAGAAGAACGGATGTGATGATTTTAACATGGTGTGTTCAGTTCCCCTTACTCTTTCTCTACATTAGTTGTTAATCCATAATAGCATTCATTGCTTCATGGGGTTTATAGGTTCTTTCGGTATCTGTTGCATATGTTTGTTTCATGAATATGGTTTTTGTGTTTTCTTATAACGTCGTCTTTCAATTTGTATATGAAATTTTCCACATTGCCAAGTGTTACCAGAGTTTGTTAGTATTTTGGAAGTTGGAACTCGTATATCATGAGCTCCCATACTTCCTCCTATGTTTTTTGCAATGAGTTTCTGATCAAATCAGTAGTGATAGGAAGATGTTCTGCGTTCATGCAAATAATCTTGCTGCATTACATGGATCCGGCAAATTTTATGAAAAGGGGAGTCTTGCACCCCGTAATTACATTTTGGTGTCAGGCAAAGTTCCCTTAGGCGTTTCCACTTTCCAGAAGACTGAAATGATGGCTTTGAATTGATTGTAAGACTTGGTTACATGTACAGAACTTATTTTGCAAGCATTGTTAGTTATGTATGATTTTGGCTTGTTGAGTAGTGTTCCCTTCATTTTGTTTCTTTTCAGGGATTTAATGGAGATAGTTTGGAAACAGTTGATAAAAAGTTTCAGAAATTGGGGAAGGACAAAACAGATAGCAAAGAAAGTGCCGAGATAGATCAGGAGAGATTATCTAATTCTGTGAGTCTCGCAAATGGTGGTTATGGACATAAATATCAGGAAGTGGATAGTACACGTTTCTCTAGAGATGATAAGCAGATTCACAACTTTGCTGATGAAGTTGACCGAACAGGTTTGAGGAAATCTTCATCTTCTGAGAAAGTGCCTGGGGCCGGATCCAACTCTCATGAAACTCACCTGAAAGAGAGATCATATAGTAACCTATTGAGGTCTCCTGAATTGTCTAGGGGAAGGTCCCGGTCCCGGTCCCGGTCCCGAAGTATCGTACGTGAAGCTTCTGTGGAAGACCCCTATTGTAGGGAGAGGAAACATCGGAGTGGATCTGACGATGAACGGACTGTTAGAGATGCCAAACTGTACAGACCCAGCTGCAGGGACATCAAGGATAAAGAACGGGAGCGTAGCTCTAGCAGCAGGTATACAGAGAGAGTAGAAAGACACAGGGAGGCTCGGGACCCTAACAGGGAGGGCAGCAGGGACAGGGATTGGGATAGAGATAGAGATAGAATTAGAGACAAAGGAAGGAAGGAGGAGGACATCGTAAGAGATAGAGATAGAGAAAGAGAAAGAGAAAGAGAAAGAAACAGGCTTCGAGACAGATACCGAGGAGAAAGGGTGCAAGAGAGGGAGAGGGAGAGGGACAGGGACAGGGATCATGTAAGAGAAGACTATATCAGGGATCGGGAGAGAGATCGACAAGGGGTTAGAGATGACAGAAGGGCTAGAAGCAGGGATAATGATATAGATCGATTAAGCAGACGCCAGAAATATGAGAAGGGTGAAGATGCTCATAAAGATAGGTATAATGAAACCAGGCACCGAAGAAACTATGAAGATTACCATACAGAGAATACAGGAAGTGATTTTGAAAATGAGAGATCTAAAGATAAAGAGGGGAATGAGAAGTTGGAGAGGTGTGTATCTCTGATTCTCTTTAAAAGAAATTAGTTGATGTGATTATTCTTTTTCTTCATCACATGCTAAACTTGTTCGTTTTGTGCTTTGGGTGGTCTCAGAGATCTTGACAGGCAAGAGGACTATCAAGAAAAGATAGCAGTGCAACTTGCTGAGCAGGAAGAGGATGATCTTGAGAGAATCAAGGAGGAAAGTAGGAGGCGAAGGCAAGCTATCCTTGAAAAGTACAAAAACAAACAGCAAAAACCTGAAACTCATTTACAAGGTATCTTCAATGATAATATGTGCTTACCGTTATTGTTATTTACTAACATTTGTATGTACTAGCTGTTTGGCAAATAGCTGAGCTTGAGTTTCACTGGGAGCAACACTTGTTCAATTCTATGTCACTTCTATGTCCTCTTTTTGCCATTTCATAAGTTATCTGGTATTAACTAGTTCATCATATATATGAATGCAAGATAAAGTTGGATTTATGAATAGAAGTGTTTGCTATCAATTATAGATGCTGTTTATACTGGATTATGACTGAATTATCTTAAAGCCTTTTCTCTTTATATGCTGAAATTTAACATTACACTCTGGAACTTTCTGATGGTTTGTCATTTTATGACAGCATAGTCACCTGTATGTTAAGCATGTTGCTGGACGTGTGCTTCTCTTTTTCTGCTAATGATATGTTTTTGTAATTCTTGCATTTTACATGCCAGCAGTGGATGCAGTTGTAGATACACTAGCACAAGTGGCATCTGCTGAAGTTCTACCTGAAAACTCTGACAATCAGACTGAAGGAGTAGATGATTATGTCCCTGAACAGTCCTTTGCTGTGGGGAAATCTCCTTCGCAAAATGGTGTTTCAACTGTAGAAATGCCCACTGGAACTGGCGGGCTAGGAGAGGGTACCCCCAAGGTACTTTTGTTGCCCTTGATTTAAAACTTTTTATCTTCACTATCAGCATTATGCAAGTTCCCTTGTTGCTTGTTTCTTATAGAAAAGGTCATAGGAGGGGTTCATATTGTCTCAGTATCATAAATGACACTTTCTGATGGTTGTTTCAAGTTTTTATCTTTATATTGTAATATAATGTCAAAGAATGATGGGTTTCTTTCTGGAATTGTTGCAGAGCGAGAGATCCAATGATATGTTTTGTGATGATATATTTGGAGAATCACCTGCTGGAATTCGTAAAATGGTTAGTCTTGGGGTGTTTTCTTGTTTTTGTTTTTATGATTTTTTTATTTTTCATTGAAGTTATGTTGCCCAGGGTCTGCTGAATCTACTCCATGTCATCGTTTTTTGATGTGCTTCTCTGTTAGTAGCCGTTTGCTGCTTCTCTTATTTGAATCATACACCTTTTCAGGGTAAAGGGGATGGTATAGCTGTTGAAAAGAGTGGACTAAATGACAACTGGGATGATGCCGAAGGTTACTATGGTATGTGCCTAACCACTAATATCTCTATTCTCTACTGCATTATGTCTGTATCCATCTATTTATATAAATCCATGATATTATTTTTCTTGTTTTTTGACTTGGTTAAATACCCATTGCCTGGTAAAAGGTGTGCTCTTGTAACTTGAAACATATCATACTAGGGTAAAAATTGGAGTTTTTGGTGGAGCTGGGTTTGATGAAGTCTCATTTTGGAAATGATTAAGAGTAGTGTCCAAACCATGTTGTATATGCCTATTTGTATATCTGTGCTATTTATGTATGTGTTAATTTTTCAGTTGGACATTCTCTAATTGTAGTCTCATTACTTTCTTTACAACCAGGCTACCGTTTCGGGGAAGTACTTGATGGCCGTTATGAGATAATAGCTTCCCATGGAAAAGGTGTATTTTCAACTGTTGTTCGGGCAAAGGATCTAAAGGCAAAGCCTGGGGACACTGATGAAGTAGCAATTAAAATTATACGTAATAATGAAACAATGTGAGTATCTTTCTTATTTTGCTTTTATTTAGCTTTAAATGGTTGTAATAATTGGAATAATTAAATTTATACGTAATAATGAAACAATGTGAGTATCTAAAGGCAACCATCTTAATATTCTTGTTTTGTATTTAAATACAGGTATAAGGCAGGTATGGAAGAGTTGGTCATATTAAAGAAGTTGGCCGGTGCTGATCCTGAGAGCAAGCGCCATTGTGTTCGTTTTCTTTCTATCTTCAAGTACCGGAATCATCTATGCTTAGTTTTTGAATCTCTTCATATGAATTTACGAGAAGTTCTGAAGAAATTTGGTCGTAATATTGGTCTGAAGCTTACAGCTGTGAGGGCATATGCTAAGCAACTATTCATAGCACTGAAACATTTGAAAAATTGTGGCGTTCTCCATTGTGATATCAAACCTGATAATATGCTGGTATGCAGGCAGCATCCTCTGCTTTTGTTTTCTTGTTATGTTTTAGAGTTTCTGTATACTATTTTGAATTTCTTCATTGTGATTAGTGTGATTTCGTTCTCTAGGTCAATGAAGCAAAAAACGTATTGAAGCTTTGCGACTTCGGTAATGCCATGTTTGTCGGTAAAAATGAAATCACACCCTATCTTGTTAGCCGTTTTTATCGCGCCCCTGAGATAAGTAAGTTCGATACTATTTGCAATTTAATATTGCTTCCTTTTGATTAATTTTTCTCGTAATTAATCGTTATTATTTCTGGCTTCAGTTCTAGGACTATCATATGACCTTCCCATGGATATATGGTCAGTTGGTTGCTGTTTGTTTGAGCTTTACACTGGGAAGGTCTTATTTCCTGGTGCTACTAACAATGACATGCTTCGCCTTCACATGGAACTGAAAGGTCCTTTCCCTAAAAAGATGCTTCGTAAGGTAAGTATGAAGTTTAATAGTTTAGGGCAAGTCGATGGTCCTTATTTATTGTGTGGTCATTTGATGGTCATTGGATTGCTCGCAGGGAGCATTTACGGATCAGCACTTTGACCAGGATCTGAATTTTCTTGCGACAGATGAGGACCCAGTCTCAAAAAAGGTTGGTATGCTAATTTTGGATTGCTTTGCTATCTCTACAGATGATGCTCTACTTTCATATTGGTTATAATGTAAGGTTTGTTGAACTTTTACTATGTTTTCGCAGCCAATAAGGAGGCTGCTTGTAAATATCAAGCAAAAAGACTTTGGCACATTAATTTCAGGATCTCCTGGTGAGGATCCAAAAATGGTTGCTAATTTTAGAGATCTTATGGAAAAGATATTTGTCCTTGATCCAGACAAGAGGTTGAATGTATCACAGGCCTTAGGCCATCCTTTCATCACGGGCAAGTGAACCATGATGCTGATTTCTGACTACAGAATTGCTGTTGCATTAGATACTTATGCATTATGGTCTCGTCTCAATACTGAATTATCTAATTGGACATTTATCTGTCTTTGTCTGCTGTCTGGGAGCAAGAATTCAGGAGACAGTGAATGGGGCATGGTTGGATTTCTAAGAGATGATCTTTGGGAAGGCTGTTATCGTGGAGTTCTTTCCATGGATACTTTTCTGTTTCTATTGTAAGAAACTCACTGAAGGCGTTTCCATTGTTTGTACTAATTCTTAATGATGACAATCAAGAAAGTTTTACAAATCATTGTTTTCAATGATTCGGATTTACTTTTACTCTGGATCTGGTATTATCATTTACATTGGAGACATTAGTTTCCCCAGTATCGAGAAAGGGATACCATAACCTCCACCTATACATATGTATATATGTGATGTGCTTTTTAAATGTGGTTCTTTTTGCGAATTTTGTCTGAGAGTTGTCATAGTCTTTTCATGTGCATGTCATGATACCATTTGTTTTCTGTTATTAAAATAATTATCCCAGGTGATTTGCTTATTGTTGTTCTAGGTTATTTATTCTCTGCTTTATTTTATTCATATTCCTCTGCTATAACCTTTTTGTTCTGGAGAGTCTAATCTAATGTTTCATTCAGGATTCTTCTTATGCTATGAAGAAACTGTTCAATGCTTTAGATGATTAAAGGCACTCTGGAGAAGGTACCTTGGTTTGTCTCTTAGGAGTTTATGTGGTGCCTTTGAGAATTAACCAATGTGAATGTGAATTACTCCAATGAATTTTATTATTCACATTGGTTTGGGTAGTTCAGTTCATGAATTGTTAATTTGACTGAGTTATGCTTATATATTCAAAATGTCTCAGAGCCGTGAGGTATTGCATGAATGCTTGCTAGAAAATTCTTTGTTGGTCTACTGTGCTTTTTGTTGTACCATATGTGCCTCAAATTGATTTTGAGTATGTGCTTGTTTGTTACTTCTGCTTTAGAACTTTTAATTTATGTACCTTGAGGTTGACATATCTGATCCATGGTTTGGTTGTTCTGGAGGACTGTATGCCCCGGAGATGTTAGGATGCTGCTCTGAAGTATGGAATAACTCAAGTAAGTAATCCAGTTTGATATTTCTATTATATTCTATTTTTTTTTTTATCTTCATCTCTGTTGGTGGGGGGAGGGTGTACGGTAATGTACCATATTCATTTAGTCATTCCGAAACTTATTATGACCTGCATCTGTTGTGTTTGTAGGGTTGAGCATCTCCCCTTGACGCTGGTGAGTGACCTCTGTGTTCCCTGCTGTTTTTGGTCTCTTCTTTTTTCCTTTCAAATCTGGCCTGTGATGCTTAGACATCCCTGGCATCATGTTCATCTGTCTATTCAACTCCTTTCAAATTACTGGTCCAGTTGGTTTCAACTTTTTTCATTGACGAACTTTCAAATTACTGGTCCAGCTATGGATAGTACCCTTGTTTAGTACGCAAATCCGTTTTCGTGCAGTTCATGGCTTTCAAAAAGTAAGAAGCTCTTACTCTTGGCTCTACATCTGAATTTTAATTAAACTCATTTAAAAAACTCTTATCCCCCATCCCAACAAAGGAAAATAGATCATATTTGAACTAGAAAATCTAGATTGAATTTCGTCTATGGTTGAAAGTACTATTATATGCAAGCTTATAATCAATTTCCAAGTGTGCGCAAACTATAGGCTGTCATTAATGTTTGGGTTGAGATTTTTTTTCAATTTTAGATGTTGTGTTAAATGGAAATATGATTTGCACATGTACCATGTTAAGAGCCATGATGCTAAGGTGGGTTCACAAATTATAAATACTGTATGAATTTGATGTGTACTGAAATAACCTTCAGATTAGGTAAACCATTTACTTAAATAAATAATTAAAGAAAGATTTGCTGAGAGCTCAGTATTGGTGAAGCAGCATTCTCTTATTACATGGATGGAATGGGCAAATGTAAAGGTATATCTGTCTCTTGAAGCAGTGATTCCATGTCTTTTAACTTGATCAACTGTCAACATGCCACAACGTACTTAAATGTAATGAGATTGAAGTGCCATGCCACATGTTTTACCTGTGCATCACTTCTCCTTCTATAACTGTGTTTCTTATACTAAAAAACAATGAAACTTTTTCTGTTTAAAAATATATTGGTTAATGTTGTTCTGCCAAGTGTTGAGAGAGTAATGCGCGCTGTAAGACGATATATGGTGCAGAGTTGTAAAGTTCATTTTACATTTTGTTCATGTTGTATCCTGGTGATTATATTGGTTCCAGTTGCTGGTAAGTGGCTACTTATGATGGGCGATAAATCTACATAATTCTGCTGTAAACCTAATATTATGAAGAAGTCTAGCCTATGGCTCAGATTGTTATAGGATGCTTGTTGATGTGGAGTTGACACTTGACAGGTTCTTGGTTTTGGTTTTGTTAACATTCTCGTAGAGATTACTTTCGTTGTGATCATTTACTGCTTGCTTACTGCAAATGTAAGGGGATAGGTTGATTTTGGTAAAAGTTGATAATGTGTACTTGTTTATAGTCTAAGTACTATTAAATCCCAGAAGCATTTTCTTCTTGTTATCTCAACGTTGATTTTTTTAATTCAGTTTCTATGTATTTGCATTTACACTTAAGAAATCTTGTAGTTAGTCCCATGCATTTTTGACTTATATAAAGCGATATTTGTTAAGAGTTTTGGCCAAAATTTAGTATTTTCCATAAATTCACAACAAAGTTCTAAATTTCATTTATTCGTTGGATTGTGGATTTCACCAACCTGACTTGATTCTTCTATTTCTGGCTTAGTTAAAATCAGATGTGGCACGTTGAATTATTTATGTGGACATGCTGAAATTTACATGAGATTGTTTTTAGAGTACAATTTAATGAAAATTAAAACAAGTCATATCTATCATGTTCTTCCAACACCACCATTGCCCTAATTTCAATCAAGATTTTGAAATCTCATCATACGAACTAGCATAATATCCAAATTTTTTAACTATTCACGTTGAAAGTAACATACTCCTATATAAAAGTATCCATAGATATTACAACAATAAAATTGCCCAAAATTTCAGTCAAGATTTCGAATCTCATTATCACGAACTAGCATAGCATCTTGGATCTGCTTCCCCCTATGCTGGTGAATATGCCATTCCCCCGTCCAGTGACAAAATATCCGGCAGAGAAATTCATGGCTGGTGCTGTGAATTTGGGAAAGCTAGTGGCGCCTGTGGAGAAGGGCATGTGGTCAAGCTCTAACTAAACTGTGACGATGTCAATCTGACCATTATCAATGTTGAGCACAACGAAGGAGACATACGTATCAGTTGTCGAGGATTGTTGGCAGTGTCAGCGCTGTTTCACAGTTCCCAGTCGTGTTTCAGAGGGAGAAGGTGATGGGAGCTCATATCTCCGGCAAATTGGTGCCAAGGTTGAGTGAAGCTAGGCTTTATGGCTTTGACGTATCTTTCAATCCTCATGATATATTGGATTACAAGGATTTTCATACTCCTCTTTCCTATTCAATCAAGATTTTAAGACCAATATCCTTACTTAAAATAGATTCCATCATCATATAAAAAGAATTGGGCAAAGTACGTAGATGAAAAATTACTTTAAGAAAAGGATGAAAGCGCAACAGTGAATACAAGCGCAGCAGAATAATACAGTAGGGCTCTTACTTGCTTATTCTATTACTCCATTTTTTAACAGTAGAAAAAGTGTAATACATAAAACGCCATCCTATCCGTGAATCTTCCACTGCTTTGTTACCAAGAATAGCTTCGTTTCTGTCAAATTCTCTTTTAGATTGCTCATTTGCGTTTGGCTCGCTTGTTTATGCCCTGCCCTAGTTCATCGAAGGACTGCAAGCTGACACCACAATCCTCGTCGTACTCCAGACCAAGTTCCTCCTTTTGCAACAAGAACAAATGTGGTGAAGGAAGGAGCCCGTGCTGCTGGAAGGAATCATAAATGAACCGGACAATGAAAATACCTTGAATTCGTTAGGGTTCTTGGGTGAGTTTTCTGTGATGGCACTCCATACATCCTTGAACATCCTCTTGCGTCGTCTCCACTGATTCATCATCTCCATATACATCTTTTCCACGACCTGCCTCTGCTCTGGACTCACCAGAGTAACCCCTTGCCTCAGCTTAGTCAACTTATCCTCCATCTGCTTAACCTGCATATTTCTATGGTTTCATAAGCAATACATCCGAGCTATGTGCTTGTTAACACATCTGACTTGCCTCGTTTCCCAGTTGGATCTGCCTGGCTAGTATCTGATCGAGTGTCAAATTTGATTGCAGTGCCTTGACCTCTGCCATTTATTAGTACAGGCAGATCAGATTAGAGTATTGTTGACATTGAACAATTTCAAATCAAATTCAACATGAACTCTCTCAAGTAACCTTGATTCTACTAGATTTCCTTCAAAATCATACAATGCATACATACATTGCTATCGAGCATAGATTAACGATGAAGACTGGAGTACATAACCAGCTCAAAATACCCCAGTTCAAAAAGGAAACATAACTATTTTCAATAAGAGAATCATAGTTATACCTGCTTCAACCTCAGAGATGGCTTTCTTTCTTTCAGCAAGCTGTTCTTGGAGTTTCGAATTCTGCTCTTTCATCTGGTTGAGGTCTTCGCTGTTTGGGATGTCAAACTGATCTTGCCTAGCCATGTATATTTTCTGCTTGCCATACTCTTTGAATGATATTTTACCACCGTCTGCAAGGCTATCCAAGGCTTTTTGTATGGCAGCCTTTTTGAGATTAAACTTTTGCAGGGAATCGGCCACATTTTGTGAATTCAAAGGCCTATTTTGCTGCACAGAACCCAGAAATTTCCAATCACATGGAGTGCAATTTTCATACTCAGCCACTAACTACACAAATGAAACTAAATATGAAGAAAATGCGAGGGATGCTTCAGGGGAAATTCCAAAGTAGTATCAAAATCACGAATCATATGTTAAAGCATAAACACAGAATTTCCCAGGAAGCAGAAAAACCAATTGAGCCAAATGAACTATCAATCTCCGAACAGGAAGCAATTTCGTATAATTAAAAGCTAAAATGTGAGATACCGAGAAACGACAAAGCAAAAACCGAAATGACGGTAGAAGTAGAGAGGGAGGGGAGGAAACTCACCTCATTGACGAAGTTGAGGACGATTCCTGGTATGGACAAAACGAAACAAATTAATCCAACAATTACTAGAGAAAATGGAAATTGTATAAGAAAAGTGTATGCAGATGATGACCTTCAGCGCTATCCGATTTGGGAGCCATCGGTATGAGCGGGAAAACCTTCCGTGGGAGAAAAGCTTGCTTCGCAGAGTAATTGTTATAGCGTCAGTTCTAAAAACGACGCCGTATTAAAAGGCTTGCACATGGGCTGATAGAGCCCAATCTGTTAAGTTGAAACTGGACCAACTGGAGGTAGAGTAACTGGAGGCGATATAGCAGATTCTTGATTAAGCTCTGAAACTTCATTCTACACAATACAAGTGTGTTTGGATAAGGTACAAATCTTAGAAGATAGAGAGGACTATTGGGCTTCTACGATTTACGCCCACAACACTATAAATAAGTGGGCTTTGGCCTTTCTTTCCCATTTATATGAGTATGCATATTTCTTTTTTTATATCTCACTAGTTTATAATATAAAATTGAGAAAATACAGAAGCAAGAGAAAAATAATTGAAGTAATATAAGTTGTATAATGTGTGATAATTTATAATTTTAAAAATAGAAGTAGACTAATTTCGGTGAACAAAATGAATTAATTTTAGAGAATAATTTTATTTTTGCCTATCGGTGTATCAACGGAAGGCATATTTGGATTGGAATATTAGATTGATATATCAAGATTCCAAACATTAATGCAGAAAAGCAGATTTTAACCATTGACTAATAAAATGTTAGGCCAACAACTTAATAAATAAATTACAGGATGTCATACGAAAATCTGGAGCAAGTCAATATAAATTCATGCATACTCACAAACTTACAAAACGACTTCATAAAATAATACTCCTATGTAAGCTAGCAAAGGACACCAAAGATATGGAGTAAGACAAACTGAATATGATTTTTTTATTCCAAAAGGGTTTTTATTAGAACATTCCTATTATAGACTTTTTATTCCAAGGGTTTTTATTTGAACATTCCGATTATAGACTTTTTATTCCAAGGGTTTTTATTTGAATATTCCTATTATTACATACACTACATATATAGAGAGAGATATCAAAGCGTCTCCTTGTTATGAGTTCTTTTCATTGTTGAACTTAGACGTATGCAATTCTTGAATCTGTTGTAACTTGTAACTAATTACTAATCATTTATTGATCTTACAAATGAATTTATATGAGCTCGAATCTTAAATGTGACAAGTTCTTTGTTTTGTTTCTTGTGCTCAATAAATTATCATCTAATTTAATAAATTCGTACATCCAAAAGGACTCATGAACTCAATATAAGAAAATGACACATATTAACTAAGTCCACCAATATACATTGTATGATTGTTGCCAAGCTGCCATGTGTAATTTACTAAATGCAGACAATGACTTAGATTGCGCTGAAAAATCTTTCATTATCCCTCTCCAAATCCATGAAAAGCTACTTGAAAAAAATGTGATCTTTGAAGTGAAGGGCCATGTGTGAATAATTCATGCAAATGAATTATTCAACAAACGTGAAAGCTTCTAATTGGGTCGCCGAAAATATAAGGTGGAATATATGGTACCCTTTTAGCAATTTTAAAAGTGATTTGATTCGAGGTTGATTTTGTTAGAATTTATTGAGCAAAAAACATTCTTACACCTTTCTTCAGAGTTGATTTTGTTAGAATTTATAGAGCAAAAACATTCTTATACCTCTCTTCAAAGTTGATGTTGTTAAAATTTATAGAGACAAAACACTATTACACCTCTCCTCAAAAAAGTTGATTTTGGTAGCAAAACATTCTTCCACCTCTCTTTAAAATTGATTTTTTCCGACAGGCTTCTAATAATTATCGGATGATACCACTGCAATCATTAACCTTAAGGTTGTCGAAGCAATATGTGACCATAACATAATCATGTGAAATCCACGGTAACGCAAAAATAATGCATCTAGTTCAAAACTTTTCGACACGTGCTTGCACCATCGTACTGAAAAAACAATAAATCAGAATTGGATTTGCTTAGTGAAAGCTAAAGTTCTGAAGTTCAATATGAGACAAAGATAATAACCACTAAAAGATAAACGTATGACACTTTTCGAGATATCAAATTACTGATCAATTTTCACTCGATTCAATGACAACAAGGTTTGTATTTAATTTTTACTCTAATTGTACTGAACGTTTTTTTGGAATTGCAGAATAATAGCTAGTTGAACACTTCACAAATAATTCATAATTGTGAATCCGAAAACATATGCTTATTTGATTGACATCACCCTCACAAACCACCCAAGATTATATTAAGTCCACTTAGGATTAAACAGCATGTAAATTTCAATCATGATAAAAAATTCATCCTGAAATATTGACACAATTCATTAAATGTTAATGATTTATCAGTCAATTATGACGTTTACAAATAAATGGTACCTAAGTTACGACTTATTTTAATTTAAATCGTGCAACTCTTTGGAGTGATGATAGAGCTCCACATTTGATCCCACGCCTAAAATTTGTCATAGTCACAGTGAAGAAGTCAGTTCACAGTTATTAAATATGACGTTTAAATCCCTATATAATGTCTTGTTTCTCTCAAGAATGATAATCAATCTCCAAAGATAAGCAAACATGAGCAAAGATAGCCTGCTTTCATTAGGTAGCATTGATGAGGAGACTAGCCGCAGCTCATGTCTCTCCTCAGTGCGCAACATATTGAAGCAGTTGTGGTGCAATTCTTGCGATTACGCCAAGAATGCGGTGGAGATGGGGCGAAAGGATCCAAGAAAAGTGGTGTATGCTCTCAAGATGGGCTCTGCATTGGCTCTTGTTTCATTGCTTTTATTTTGGGAAATGCCTATTAAAGATGCGTCCCAGTATTCAATCTGGGCTATCCTAACCGTCGTTGTGATGTTCGAGTTCAGTATAGGTACGCCACACCGTGTTTTCTTGTTTGATAAACCCAACACTAATGCTTGTTATGTTTTGTAGGGGCGACGTTCATCAAGGGATTCAACCGCGGTTTAGGCACCTTTTTCGCGGGAATGCTGGCCTTTTTATTTGCAGGGCTGTCAGTCTTGGCTGGACCAGGGGAAAAGATTGTGATTGTTATAAGTTTCTTCATCATTGGTCAGTTTCAAGAAATGTCCAGATTTCATTTTTATGAGACTGGTTTTCACTCTGTTTCAAGAAATGGGACTAATCAAGATTTCATTTTGTGAGTTAAAATGAGGTTAAATAGGTTTAGGAAACTGCTTTTCACTCTGTTTCACAAACGGGATTAATCAAGATTTTGTTTTGTCTGTTAAATGAATTTGAATAGGCTTATGAAACTGGTTTTCACTTCGTTTCAAGAAATGGGATTAATCAAGATTTCACTGTTTCATATAATACTGGTTTTTTACTCTGTTTGATAATGGTTTGCAGGCTGTTGTGGGTCGTACTTGAGGCTTTACCCTACTATGGCACCGTACGACTATGGATACCGCGTTTTTGTGCTCACGTTCTGTATCTTAATGGTGGCTGGGAACAGAAATAGGGGCTATGTGTTGGCAATTCTAACTAGATTGGTTCTGATTGCTCTTGGTGCTTGCATCTGCTTCACCATTAACATCTGTGTCTACCCTATCTGGTCTGGAGACGATCTGCATCGCCTCGTGGTGAATAATTTCAACGAGCTTGCCACATCTTTGGAAGGTCAATATCTATTTCATACCAAAAAAACACATTCTTTCCCAAAAAGTTCACATTTTCTTTTTATTTGAACTGTTAATCAGGTTGTGTGAATGGCTACTTGAGGAGTGTCAACTACGAAAGAACGAGCAGCCGCTTCATGGCTCAAGCATCCAGTGATCAGATTGGCTACAAATCAGTCATAGAATCTGCAAGCAGAGAGCAAAGCTTGGTAAAAATGTTATGTTTTTTTAAAACTTTGTTCATGAATTAGTGTCTCAAGATGGTAACATAAGTCCAAAACATATGCAGTTCGGGTTTGCAATATGGGAGCCGCCTCATGGCCGCTACAGAAAGCTTCACTATCCGTGGAGGATGTATGTGAAGACGAGCAATGCGGTTAGGCACTGTGCTTACACTGTGATGGCACTCCATGGATGCATTATGTCAGAAATTCAGGTATGTAACTCTTTTTTCGGTTGCTTTTGTTGTTATGTTTCAACATTGTAAGCCTGTTACTATAATTTTTCATGATCTCAGGCGCCACCGGATAAAAGGAGGGTGTTCTTAAGCGAGCTCCAGCAGGTGAGTGCCGAGGGATCAAGAGTTCTGCTCGAGTTAGGAAGCAAGATAGAGAAGATGGAGAAGCTAGGAGCAGTCAAGAACATTCTAGAACAAGTGCACGAGGCGGCTGAGCAGCTGCAGAAGAAGATAGACCAGAGATCATTCCTTCTAGTGAACTCCGAGAGCTGGGAGGTTGGCAGCCACAGGAAGGATCTAGAAGAACTTGATGATCTTCCACAACACCATCTTTGCCAAAAGTCTTTGAGTGAAACTTCGATTTATATACAAAAGCCTCTGACGCGGAATGTGAGGAGGCTCGTGCCATGGCCTTCCTCATTTTGTTTGGAAGGTGATGGAGCGGTAGTGATTGGAGATGGCGAGGCCAAGACTTGTAAGAGCGCGAGCGCCTTGTCACTTGCCACGTTCGCCTCGCTGTTGATTGAGTTCGTGGCGAGGCTGCAGATTGTGGTGGACTGCTTTGAGGAGCTAAGTGAGGAGGCAGAGTTCATGGATCCTGATGTTGTTGTTCTAACAGAAAGGGGAGGCCTTTGGACAAGGCTAGTGAGATGTTTGAGTTACAAGTGATGATTTTTCATTGTATAGTTTAATTGCAAATATTTGAACTTTAGTAAGTTAGTTGCTGCGTGGGATTTGGGAGTTCTGAAATATATAGTCAAGATTGGAGATTGAAAGGGATATATAGTTTAATAATAAGAATAAAAATGCATAAATATTGATATGGTCGGATTTTGCACAGTTATAAGATTACTTTAGTCTGTTTTGAGTGTCAAAACATTGCATGTCTGTTTACTGCACATTTTATATATTTTGGTATTTTAACGTGATTTATGAGAAATGTGCAAATTAGCCTCAAAAGACTAAAAAAGGTTAAAACCAGAAGTCCGGAAAAAAGAGCCAGCCAACGGCGGAGCCCATCTACGACCAATGAAGCAGCGGTCCACCTCGGAATTCACGCCTGAAAGAAGACACGACCAACGACTTTCCATTGTCCCAAGAGATCAGCGACTTGGCAGCGGCCCACTGTAACCTAAGATCGGATGGCGCATAATTTAACTTATTTTCTCTCAGAAACTTACCTTGTTGGGATAGAAGATATACCATATGAAGGAGCACGATTCGAAGACTATAAATACCCACTAAAGCGTCATCAAAGAACCTTTTGTTGCATTCTTATATATTTAAGAAATAATTTGAGAGTTCCTCTCCATCGGTCTACATCATTCCACCACACTTGGAGTTTGAAGCTTGGATTCAAGAGGAGATAAAAGATACAAGATTCTTTCCTTGGGTTTTGTCTTTATTATTTTTATATTTTCTATATTTTTACAAACTATGAGGTTAGTATATTTGTGTGTGAGTAGTGTGCTAGTAACTACTTCCTCGTCCATAAAAATTTGTCTATTTGTTGACGACATGAGTTTTAATGAAAAATCGGTAAAGTAAGAGATGTGAGAAAAAGAGGGGAGAAAAAGAGACGTGGGATAAAAAAATGGAAAAAGTAGGATAAAAGAGACATGAGAAAAACAGGTAAAGTATGATAGGTGGGAGAAAAAGTGGAAAAAAATGAGAGAGAAACTTTTCATTTTAAGATATCGGACTAATTTTTGTAGACATCCAAAAATGGCAAAATCAGACTATTTTTCGTGGACGGAGGAAGTAGTATTTTGGTTTATATAATTCCTGCTATTGGTATCCGTTTGTTCTTGTTTACTTTATTTTAAATTGTTCGATAATGCTTCATGTTTGAGTGACACATTTTATGATGAACTCTTGGCATTTAAAGTTACTTATGGAGGATTTGCATGTTAGACGTATTTAGCTAACACTACAATTAATTTCCCCTAAAAATGTATTGTTAATTGAGAGTGATAACTTATTGAAGGTGCAATAGTTCTGTTTGGAGTTAATAATCTAAGCCCGACAACCTTAGTGTTTAATCTACTTTGTACTGCATGAGCAATACTTATGTGACTCGCTCTAATTAAGTATGAACAGTGTTATAGGTTTTGTCACAGCATTTTGTGTAAACTATAATTGAGAAAGTGCATCCCTTGTTTCCATCTGTCTTCTCAAATACACTACGATTGTTTACTATTCTCTTTAAGCACTAAAATTTACTAGTACTTTGTTTGGCGATTAAATCAACAAACCCTTTTGTGTTTCCAAATAGTGATAGAAGCTTACTATTTGATAGCCAATTTGTGATAGTTTTCCTTCACTTTGATAACAGTGTGCTTATCTTTTGGCTATACTACAATTACCTTGTTATACTTGCAAGTATTTGTAATGCTAATAAAATTGTAATGCCCGCTTTATTATTACTTTTTTATGTTAAGATT
This sequence comes from Salvia hispanica, assembly GCF_023119035.1. NCBI lineage: Eukaryota > Viridiplantae > Streptophyta > Magnoliopsida > Lamiales > Lamiaceae > Salvia > Salvia hispanica. Next base: position 4,336,785 of record NC_062969.1, on the reverse strand, counting down.
TTTATTTTGAGTACGAACGGATGATAGACCTTGAGTAAAATACCGTCTTTATTAATTGGTTGCGTTTGAAAATAGTGAATGCTTGATTTATTGTTGGTTAAATTGGGACGTCCGTCTACAAGTACTTGGGCCTAACACCAAAGTACTAAAATATAACACCACAATTTAATCACTCTCTAAGTTAAATATTTGGCCTATCACTTTTATCTATCTTGTTCTAGTATTTCAATTAAGCTATTCTTATTCTAGCAATTTATTCTTAATTCACCTATTTATCTTATCAGTCAATTTCCTCTCCTAATCCCAATATCTACACGGTTTCTTCACCAATACCTCCACTCCCAAAAATCTCTCCAACAAACAAATCAAATCTCTACATTATACATCCGTCCCTACAAACTCATCGGTTAGCATCTGCCGTTTCACAATTTCTGTGCAGTTTCCTTCTCTTCCACACAAAGGTAAATTCTCCTCAATTCCATGAATAGGAACCTCCATATTTTTTTGATCCCACAATTCAAATTCTTGATATCACAGTTGTTGAAAGGGGAGAACTGAGAGAGTATAGAAAATGGAAAGGAAACATATACTCCCTCCGTTCCACATAATTTGGGACACTTTGACCCGACACAGATTTTAAGAAATCTAATGGAAAGTGAGTTGAAAAAGTTGGTGGGATGTGGGTCCTACTTTTAAAGTATTATTTTATAATAAAATGTGAGTAGGAATGAGTCAGTGCAATATGTGGTCCACTACCAAAAATAATAAAAATGAAGTGTATCAAATTATATGGAACGATCCAAAATAGAATATTGAGTCAAATTATGTTGGATGGAGGAAGGAGCATGAAAGAAAGATATCAATTCTCAATATAGAGAAGAAATGCAAGAGAAGATATTTCTCATTTATCGCAAGTTGAAAAGTTACAGAAAAGATAGCTAGCTATTTATTTATTTATTTTTTGAGAAAGATAGCTACACACGGTGCATGAGAGTTGATCACACACGATCAGCTCTCTTCTAACTAACAACTAACTCTATCTAACTGCCAGCTCATATGAACCTCCTCCTTATTGCTTTGTTTAAAATGAAAAGGGAGAGAGATACGTTGATGATGGCTGGGAGTATATTTTAGTTCATTTGTTTAATGGCTTGGCCATTTAATTTACTTACAAATTTTGGGCCTCTAATTAAATTTTTTTTTTGTTTAATAGGCCTACGGGGCTTTTGTTTAGAAGTGAGCCAGCTTAATTGTTTGAGTGGGTTGGCAGTATGGTGTATGGAGTTGAGTAGGGAGTATGTACCGTACGTGTGTTTTGGTTGGAAGTATATTTTATTGACTTTTCCTTTAGGATTAAGTGTATGTACGTGTGTTTTGGTTGGGAGTATTTTATTGACTTTTCCTTTAGGTTTAAATAATATTAAATGCTGGATGATTAGTTTTTTTTTTTTAAAGTATGCTTTGGGATTTTTGTGTTTTGATTGATGAATTGGTTTTAACGAAGAATAATTCTACTGAGGAGTTAAGCGACTGAGGTATACTCTCTTTTTAAATAAGGATTATGTCTTAAATACTTTTTGTGTGAAAGGAGGTGGAAATGTTTGTCTTGCCATATTTTGTGTTTGAATGAATCTATCTGAAGTGGTTATGCCATGTATGTTTAATCGAATTCGGTAACCAGTAGGGCTGCAAACTCTGCTCGGCCTAGTGTACATCCCGTAGATCGTGTGCTATCTCTTTGGAGTTGGGCGGTCTAGTGATTTGGTTTGTGGTCACGTTCCTGGTCATGTATGTTCAGATATGGTATGATGATGGTGGATGTGGATGGAAAATGGTTGTGCAACCGAACTTTACGGAAAATATATTTTTAGTGTACTTGGGTTCTTTTAATTAAAACCCCCAAGATCACTCGTTTATGGCTTGACAAACTGTATTTTGGCATGTGTCCACTGAGTGCATCATATACTCAACCCTGCATATTGTTTTTTTAATGTGCAGATTGAGCGGCGATGAATGTGATGGATGCTGAGCAGAGTCATTGGAAAATTATGTCTTATTTAGTTGTTGGATTTGTCGGTTCTTCATACTCGGCATTTTTCCATGTCTTGACGCTTCCGCTAAAATTCTAAATTCCTTTGACTGTTTTATCGTTGGGTCTTATTATTCGAAGTTAGTATTGTTGAGACAGTATTTGACGTTTGTTTTAAGTTTTTTGGTTAATCTTTTGTTTTAGTCGTGTATATTTTGTTCTTTCTCTTTTCTTCCCCTCTTCTTTAACTCTTCCATAGTCGCGATCAACCGTATTTTCCATGCTTAGAAAATGCGGGCGTGACAAAAATAGTGAATCAAACTTCTATACTATTATCAATCTTTATTTAATGCAAGTCCTCAATTATAAATTAAGTACATGCAAGAAGTCTCTTTTTTGTCTAGGATGGGTTTAACTCTCATAAATAGGATACATATTTTCGCAGATTGTATTATTATAATAAGATAAAGGAAGTGGATTTTTGAGCCGCAATTATTTAAAAGCTCTATACTAATTGTCACTATCATTAGTTATAGAAACGTGGGAATTGGGAAATCTATTTGCATTTATTTTAATCTTAGCTACCCCAAGCAACTTGTGTTTAATGTTATTGAAACAAATAAATTGACCAAGGTTTTTTTAGATAATTTTATGAGACTAAGTTTCTTTTGTAAAATTATAATGGCCTAACAAGTATGATTTGGAGCCGTAATTATTTAATAGCTCTATAGTAAATATTATTATCATTAATTACAAAGAGGCATGGAAATTATGCAATATATTTACTTTTTTCTCTTAGCTATGGCCGTGGACTTGTTTTTGATATAATCGTAACAAGTTTTAGTACAAAGATCTATATGATAGGGGTAAGCTAAGAAAATATGGTAAGAAAGTATACTAAATGAATCTATATAGAATTTACAACTTTTCACCTACTCATAATTGCCATAATAACACTAAAGAATGTAAATTTGTAATTCGGTTTATTTAGGTCGGATATGATTCCTGTCGCCATGAATAAGCTGTCGTATAACGGCATAGACGTCGGATTTTCGGACTACAACGACACATGGAGGGAGTTGAGGAAGATCTCCACCCTCCATCTCTTCAGCCCGAAGCAAGTTCAATCATCTTACCCCATTTTCAGAGATGAAGTGAGAAATATTATGGAGAAGATTGCTAGAGATGCCTCTTCTTCCACTATCGTCAATTTCAGTGAGACGACGGAGTCGCTTATAGGTAATATCATGGTCAGACTTGTGTTTGGGATTCATGGAGGTGATCGTTTCAACGATCTTCTTAGGAAAACTCAGATCATGTATTCGGGCTTTTTTGTGGAGGATTACTTGCCTTGGTTTCGATGGATTGATAGCCTCTCTGGAATGGCTGCAGCGCTTGATAGGGTTTTTCACAGCCTGGATTCATTTTGTCAAGAAGTCATTGAAGAGCATATGAATCCAAATAGGCCTAAATCCATGGAAGGTGACTTCATCGATAGTTTGTTAAAGATTAAAGAAAATGGATCCTCTTCCATTCCTCTTACATTAAACCACATCAAAGGTGTACTAGTGGTAATGAATTTTATATTGAAATTACATCTTGATATAATAAGTTGAGAAACAATTGCTTAGGTGATTAATTACGAGTTTGTTCGTAGGATATGGTAATGGGAGGCAGCGACACTGTAGGAAATGCTATAGTGTGGACAATGACGGCGTTGATGAAAAAGCCTTTGGTGATGAAGAAGTTGCAAGAGGAGATAAGACGGTTGGCCGGAAAGAAAGATATGATCGATAAACAAGACATAGAGAAACTTCCATATTTGAGGGCAGTTATAAAAGAGGCTTTGAGATTGTATCCACCAGGTCCGCTAGCAGTGCCAAGAAAGACTACTAATAAGTGTACTGTAAATGGTTATGAAATAGATGGTGAAACTATGGTGTATATGAATCTTTGGGCTATTGGAAGAGATCCTGCCGCGTGGGAAAACGCAGATGAATTCTTGCCGGAGAGGTTCTTGGAGGGTCAGACTCCGGAGTTGGTAGCGTTTGGATTCGGGCGGAGAGGGTGTCCGGGAATGGGAATGGCGATGGTCGAGGTGGAACTTGCGATAGCAAATTTTGTATACAAATTTAATTGGGAATTGCCGGTTGGAATGAAGGAAGAGGATATTGATTTGGATGCTAAGCCTGGATCAGCACTGCATAAGAAGATCGATCTTTGTCTTGTTGCCACGGTTGTCATATAAAGTTTAGTGTTTTAGAAAGTAATGATCTCTGTAAATAAGGGATTCTAACTAAATGAATCCACCGCGAGAGAGTATTTTTGAAATATTATAAATCATCTATGCAAATAAAGGATTCTAGCAAAATGAATCCATAAGACAATATTTTGAAATATTATACTCCCTCTGTCCCATAAAAGATGTCACACTTGTAAGACGACATGAGATTTTTGAAGATTTTGTTTTGTGTGTTAGATGGAGAAAGAAAATATAATTTTTATATTAATATGAGAGAAATTTTTTTCTAAAAATGGAAATGGACATCTTTTGTGGGACAAACTAAAAAGGAAAATGTGACATCTATTATGGGACGGAGGGACGGAGGAAGTACTTACATAATGATAATGAGATCTATTAACCACGCCTTTTTTCTTGAATCAGAGTAGTGAGTTCAATGTATCTCAAAACCAAAAGTAACATTATTCAAAATGATATCACGTGTGAAGACATGACTCATTCGGTACAAGACAAGTAGCTCACGGTCCCCATATGGTGTACACTAGCCTAAGCAGAGTTTGCGGCCCATACTCAGACCTGAATTCGATTAAACATCTAGCAATCCAGGCAACCAACAAAAAGCCAAGGTAGATAGGTATTCCACAAAATCCAAAACATGACATAACAATCATTCATTTTACGTAAAAACATTTAATTATCATAGGGGAAGAAAACCCAAAATATTTCTTGAATGGTAGTACTTCTTAAATTAAAAGAAAGCCCACCTCGTGCGTTTAAATAGATCTCGCAACTTGAATATTTCTCGTTCTGAACTTAGAGTCTCATGGAACAATTTCCTTTAGATAAATAAAATAATAACACAACAATTAGTGCAAAAAACTACTAATAATGCATGCACCCTAATTAAAATGTTTTATCTCGTTTCTCGATTTTCGCGTATTTTTATTATTCGGCAGCCTCCTAAGGTGTCGTGTGCGACGCTAGTTGGGCCCTTGCGCCCATAAACTCCTCCTTTGACTCTTCGTATTTTCCTCCACGATGTAGGATTAGATTCCAAAATTTTACTAAGCGCGTAGTTAATTTCTCACAAAAGATCCCTCGAATTAAATTATTTCGAACTTGGGCTAAAATTATTCACCCTTCGAAGTATTCTAAAATTAAATAAATAAGTCCCCACAGTTAAAATTAATTATCAGGCCCAAAAAATTGAATTAAAAATAGCCCAAGAATTTTAAATTAAACTGGCCCAGGAATTATTTTATTTCCAGCCCAAACTAATTAAAATCTCAGTCCATCTTATTTCTCTAATTTATTTAATGAGGACCAAAAAGTAAAAAAAATTGAGTCCAACAAAACACTCCATCCCCCAAATCCGTCGCCTCCCTCAATTTCTCAGCGCCGATGCAGCGAGAGGGGGTGGTCGCCGTTCAGCCTCCGTCGCACTTACGCAGCAGCCACCGCCGTTGGAGAAAACCTCTGCCGTCGTCTGGCTGCTTCGCGACTTCGTCGGCGTCGCTGGGCAATGCTGTTCGTTGGCCACCCAATTTGGTGATTAATTAATTGGCATTAATAAATTGTCATTTATAAATTGAATTGTGGTGATAGCAGCGTGTTAATTAATAAATTGTCATTAATCACCATAATTAAAGTTATGATTAAGAGTTATTAAATAATTAAAAATTACTTAAGTTTGGTCAAAATTGTGATTAAATGGTTGACCGTTAAATATTAACGGAGATGTTGACGGAGGACTAAAATGATCAAATTTTCATATGTTGACAAAAAAATTCAAAAGATAAAATTTAGAACCAAAGTGATAAAATGAGCATATATTCACACTCAATTTTGACCTTTACTCTTAAATCAAACCCAAAGTTATTTATTTATTTGGACTTATTTCTCATGGCCCAAAGCCGCTTTGAATTAAACACTGGACTTTATTTCATTTATTTGAGAAGCCCAAGTATACAATACTTTATATTTCGCATCTTTCCATAATAATAGAGTAATTTCGCTATTTTGGTACGGTCTATAGTATTAGAGACATTTTACTATTTTGGTACGTTTCATAGTTAGTAAAGTCATTCTCTCTTTTTGGTAAAAATCAACAAATTTCTTCTCAATTACTTTACTCACTCTTATTTTATTCTATCTTTATCTATCTATCTTTTTCATTTCCTACTTTATTCTTTCTTTATTTAATTCACTTTCAATTTTTTTTAATCTCCGTGCCGGAAAGAAATATCTCAACTACTATGAAACGGATTGAGAAATACTCTCTCTGTCCCATTAGAAATGCAACGTTTTCCTTTTTGGGTAGTTCCACTAAAAATGAAACGTTTTCTAAAATGGAAGCACCACTCTCTCTACTTTTCCCTCTCTCTTACTTTACTCTCTTTTCATTAACTCACAAAACAACACTGCATAAAATCTCGTGCCGAAAACCAAACTATTTCATATTTATTGGCACGGAAGGAGTAGTACCTAGTTTTGTTCCAATTATTAATTCCACAATCGATCCTCGATTCAAACCACAAAGTACTAAGCAAAGGACTTTTAATCATTTCCATGAAGACAGAAAATTCCTTCAACAAAATAATTCACATTGCACAAGTATGAATATTTATTCCACGTATGCACTTTCCTTTGCACAGTCAAACAATCAGTGTGTTATGTCAAGTACTACAACAATTCCTCAACATGTTTCCTTGATTAATCATCCAAGATTCGTATTTCACAAAGTTCATAGAAGAACCAAAAGAATTCATCATGTTCAAAAGTATTATTCGTTTGACCAAAAATATTTTATTCATTGCTCCGCGAGAAATTAAATACTCTCTCCGTCCCGCTTTAGCAGTCCCCATTGAGTTGGGCACATATTTTAAGAAGAATTTGAGTGTGTATTAAATAAATATGATAGTGGATGTTGGGACCAACTTTTTCAACATTTTTACATTTAAAACACTTTTTCTAATGCTTATTCACTAATTAGAATTTTTTTTTTAACTTAGCAATATTAACATTAATGATATTTTAATTTCTGTAGAGATACACCCAATTCAGTATATCACCAAACAAAACAAAAAGAACGACCAAAGGAAGAGGGGTAGAAGATAATTTGGAAATCAAGCTCTGAATCAAACAATCAAAATTAAAATTTAGAATCTGTCCAAAATTAACAAGCAAATTTTCGTCAACAAAGTGAAACAAAAATGACTTTTTAATTTCTGTAAACACACCAAAATTCCAAAACCCAGTGGACTGGACAAACAAAGAGGATTAAAATCAAATCCTGGCCGTGGTGAAATCGGCAAAGAATGCCGGCGGATTATTAGTGTAGGCGGTGACATGAGCGTAGGTGGAAGCGCTGCCGCTGAAGAGCTCCGGGTCGGAGTGCAGTAGGCCTCTGTTGGTCGAACGACACCGGGCTGGTCGAGTCCAGGGGCGAGAGACTGTCGTCGCTGCCGTTTAAGGGGCAGTTGGATTTGAGGGAGGAGTAAACACAGGGTTCCAGATCTAGTGTTCGCAAAGAAGGGGACGCACAGTAAACAGAGAGAGAGAGAGATGAGGGGAATGTGAAAGGTTTTTCTTTTAATTGGGTTTTATATTTAGTTGTTTAGTTGATTTTAAAATTAGAATGAAGTCATTTTTTAATGCACTGAGTTCAACCGAGACTCTTAAAGAGGGACGTTTGAAATTGTCCAACTGGGATTGTTAAAGCGGGACGGAGGGAGTATTATTTTTCAAAAATTTCATTTTAATCATCATGTCGCATTCAATGAAAAGAATTATTATCCGAAAATTGCGGGTGTTACAACATTTAATTCCCTTAAAACAGTTCTGTTAATTGAGAGCGAGAACCATAGGAGTCTTAGGAGCTTTTAGGAGCTATAAATCTAAGATTGACGCTCCTAGTATCTGTGATCTACTTTGTGCCGCATGGAAAATGGAAAATATTTATGTGACTTGTACAAATCATAACTGCGAAAACACATCACTGGAATTCCCTTATCTCATCTGCTTATCTATGTGATTTTATCTGCAATTGCTTACTTGTTTTCTTTATTTTACTTTTCAAAACCAAAAATCTTTGTTTTTCTAAATAGTAGTGGAAGTTTAGTAGAAGCAGGGACGGATCCATATGAGGATCACAAGGGGCAATTGCCCCAGCTGAAAAAAATTATTTATACTATTTTGATTATTAATTTTTAAATTTTTTTGAAATATCCTCCATATATGCCTCTTCTCTACTTCTTAAAATATATTTATATATATTTTTGCCCCATTTGTATGGAATTTCTAGCTCCGTCCATGAGTAGAAGGTAGATAATTTGTGATAGTTTTTCCCGTCATCGATATTTAGAACTGACCTTTAGCTATACTATATATATCTTATATACTTACAGATTTATTTAGTGTCATTTATCCCTATTGTATAGATCTAGATCTTTGGACTTAAACTTGCTACTGTCATATTAAACACAAGTTGATGGCCATAGCTAAAAAAAAGTGGAAATAGGTTGGACAATTTCCATGCTTCAATATAATTAATGATAATGGCGTTTATCATAGAACTTTTAAATAATTACGGCTCCGAACCCCATTTATTAGGCCATTATAATTTACAAAAGAAACTTATTCTCACCAAATTATCTTGAAAAAAACCATGGACTACATATTTGTTTCGATCACATTAATTTCCATGTTTCTCTATTATTAATGATAATGAAAATTAGCGTAGACCTTTTAAATGATTGTGGCTCAAAAACCCACTTCCTTGCTCTGTATCAGAATAGATTGCGGCAGTTATGAGTAGGTGCAAAGTTGTTAATTCAGCGTGATTAGGGCTAAGGGAAAATACCGAAAAAATGATATATCGCTTGTATCGTATTGAAAAATATCAAAAAATTATCGAATTTTTGGTATATCGTAATTTTCGATACGATATGATATCGTATCGTAAGTTTTCGATACGATAACGATATGAATTTCCTTATATCGCGATATATCGTTTTATATCGAATATATGATATATATCGATATTTTCGATATATCATTTTATATCAAATATACGATATATATCATATATATCGAAACCTATTGAAATTCAATACATATTGAAGTTTAAAATTATGAATATATACAAATCCATTTAATTCATTCATATATTTAGAAAATATATATATGAAATCCTAATAAGAACACTATTTATTTTATTGTATTGAAGTTTTATTAATTTTTGTGTTATTTTTCATTTTTAAAATTATATTTTTCGACGTACATGTATTCGATACGATAACGATATTTCGATATATCATATCGATCTTACGATATAGCAAAATATCGATACGATAACGATATTGATATTATCCATATCGAAAGTTCGATATATCGAAACTTTCGATACGATAACGATATGAAATTCTTTCATATCGATATTTTCGATACGAAACACGATACGATATATCATATCGACCCACCCCTATGCGTGATATATATTCATTATGTATAATTTCTTATCAATTTTTTCTTAGCTTACCCCTATTATATAGGTCTTTGGATTTAAATTCGCTATGATCATATCAAATACAAGTTGATGGCCATTGTTAAAAGAAAAAAAAATGGAAATAAATTGCACAATTTTCTCTATATAATTAATGATAATGATATCTACCATAAAACTTTTAAACAATTACGACTTTATACCCACTTGTTAGGCCATTATAATTTACAAAGAAACTTATTCTCATATATTTTTCTTGAAAAAAATGTTGGTCAACATATAGTATTTATTTCGATCACATTACATACATGTTGATGGGTATAACTAAGAGCAAAATAAATACAAATAGAATACCCTAAAATCTAAATCCCCGTTTCTATATAATTAATGACAGGGATGTGATCAAATGCAAACTATTAATCTGATACAAACTCCAAACTCCAATCCTAGCCATTCTTTGTTACAGATTTGTGGTTAAGATTGCGTAGATACTATTTGATGCAACAAAACTCTGTAATTTGGCAATAGGGGGGTATTTTTGGGTATTTTTGTGAGATTATTTTTGAACGGTTTATGCTTCCTGATTTCTCTCCCACCTTCCAAAACTGAAAATATTGAGATCTTAACACATAACTACGTCAAAACTTAAATTGATTTATATGCCAGTGAATTGAAGAATTTAGTTTATGACTTTACCATCACCTCCACATGAATCTCATAGTATGGAGGTTTCCATCGCTGATAAAGGTAATGACTTCGCCGGACGTGATTTTGATTTTTCATTTCCAGATACTTGTTTTCCATATGTTGAAGATTCCACATTCGTGATTCAAAATTTCCATACATTGAAGATTGACACATTCGTGATTACGTTGAAGATTGACACATTCGTGATTCGTGATTTCAATATGTTGAAGATTTTTCATTTTTAGATCGCATTTGTTGAAACTGCGTTGAAGATTTTTTTGTTGAACCTGTGTTGAAACTGCGTTGAAGATTTTCTGTTGAACCTGTGTTGAAATTTTTGCAATTTTTGTTGATATGTTGTATACTGATCCTATGTTGAAATTTGTAAGCTACGGTTGAATCCGCGTTGCAATTCTGTTGACATTTTTGTTGATTCTATATTGATATATATTGTGTGAGGCCAACTTTTTTTATTAACTGCTGACATTTGGCTGCTTTGTCCATCAGTCTCAATCATTCCAGAATGTAGATTTTTCACAAAGAACTTAGTCGTTCTTTTAATCTTCAGAAGTTTTTTGGTCGGATGGTTTGTAGTGGCTGGGGGACAATCACCTTGATTGCCTTGAAAATGCGCAATCTATTGAAGGGTTTTTTTTCATACTTGTTCCACCCGCATCAATAGATTTACCATTGATTTACCATTTCCTGCCAACATAACCATTCTCACATAATCAACACAAAATCAACGGGCAATTAATAGAATTCCAATACAAACTCAGCAAACCAAATTCAACACAAAATCAATATAAGTGATTCAACACAAAATCAACGGGCAATCAATAGAAATTCAGTACAAACTCAGCAAACCAAATTCAACACAAAATCAACATAAGTAATCCAACACAAAATCAACGGGCAATCAATAGAAATTCAGTACAAACTCAGCAAACCAAATTCAACACAAAATCAACATAAGTAATCTAACACAAAATCAACATAAGAATCAACAAAATTTCAGAAAAACCGCACAATCGATTCAACACAATGTCGACAAAAAAAATTTCATAAAATTAAGACAAATTTTTGAATCAATATAGAATCTACAAGATTTCAACCCAAAATTCAACATCAACCCAGAATCAATGCAATTTCGCTGCAAAATTAAAGCAAGTTTTTGCAGAAAAAGAATTTAAATACTCGTTTGAACTAGGGTTTTGGCTGAAAAACTCACTCTTTGAGGACTCCGCCCGATCCTGCCTAGGTTTTCGTCCACCAGAACTCATTGCAACTTGATGCCGCTGCTGCAGAGACTATTTCCACCGTCGTTGCTGCTTAACAAATAATCGCTGCCGCAGAGAGAACGGAGGGGGAGAATAGTCGAAAAGGAGAGGGAATGAAAGGTTGGAATGAGGGGGCGTAATTGAAACGTTTAATTAACATGAATTGTGGAACGATGAAATCGGAGTGGTCTATTATTCTATAATTAAATGATTCACCCTATTACGAAATTGTCTAATATATCCTCTATGTACTCAATGTTCTCTGCCACACAGAGAGCAAACAATATGTACTCAGAATCACTATACCTTGAAGACGGTTTAGGAATTCTTCTAGCTCTATCTCTGACCAACATATAGTCATTTGTTGCTGCACTGCTGGTCTCTCCTTCACTTTCCATGTTGGGTACATAATTAGCCGGGATGTTATTTTTGAAGAAACAAGAATGTCTTTCCTTGAGAAACAGAAAGAAAAATCCAGCAGCATTACTGCTGATAAGTGTTCAGGTGGAGCTTAGAGAGGATATGGCCACAAGTGAGAATAATGTCTCACAAGCAGCTGATGTGGAGCTAGAAAATTTGCCTGATCATGTACCCAACATGGAAAGTGAAGTAGAGACCAGCAGTGCAGCAACAAATGACTATATGTTGGTCAGAGATAGAGCTAGAAGAATTCCTAAACCGTCTTCAAGGTATAGTGATTCTGAGTACATATTGTTTGCTCTCTGTGTGGCAGAGAACATTGAGTACATAGAGCCGACAAATTATAAAGAGGCAATGTTGAGCAAGGAGAAAGTGCAGTGGCTGGTTGCAATGAATGAGGAGATGGATTCTCTCATGAAAAATGACACTTGGATACTAGTAGATGCACCAAGTGATCAGAAAGCTATAACCTGCAAATGGGTTTTCAAGAAAAAGGTGGAGACTACAGCAACCGGATCAAAAATCAGATTTAAGGCAAGACTCGTAGCTAGAGGTTTCAATCAGCTGGAAAGTGTAGATTATAATGAGGTTTATTCCCCAGTAGTTAAGCATAGCTCCATTCGAATTTTGATGGCAGCTGTGAACCAAAATGGTTGGGAATTGGATCAGTTGGATGTGAAAACTGCCTTTTTACATGGGAAACTTGAGGAAAGGATCTATATGTGTCAACCTGAAGGTTTTGTGAATAAGAAATTTGGCCAGAAGGTGTGCTTACTTAAGAAGAGCATCTACGGCTTGAAGCAAAGTAGTAGGCAATGGTATATCATATTCGACGAGCATATGGAACATATTGGTTTCAGTAGATGCAAATTTGATAGCTGCGTTTATGTGAGGAATAAGGCTACAGAATCAGTTACATATTTACTTTTATATGTGGACGATATGCTTTTGGCTGGGTCCAAGAAGTCAGAGGTTGAGAAGGTGAAATCAGAACTGAAAAAGGCTTTTGAAGTAAAGGATTTGGGTCAGGAAAAACGAATTCTAGGAATGGACATTGCTAGATACAGAAGCAAACAACTGTTGTGGTTATCTCAAGGAGATTATATTAGAAAGGTTGTAAAGAAGTTCCAGATTGAGAAAAGCAAGGAAACTTCAACTCTAGTGCCTCAACATTTCAGACTTTCAAAAGACCAGTGTCCCAAAAGTATTGAAGAAGAAAGGGAAATGAATCAGATTCCTTATTCAAATGTAGTTGGCAGTATTATGTGTTGGGACTACCGCAACGGAAGACACGGAAACCAAACAAGTCCTAGACGGATCTATTTAGGTGATTATGCATTCTACTCCAATTTCATGCAACAAATATAGATCTATAGATATAACATCAAATAAACACATAATCATGCATATTCGATGTAGATTCGATCGTTACCTCATAATCCATCATTGGATTGACGTTGCTAGCTGCACCACCCGGAGATCCTTGGTTTATCGACCACGAATCTTCCGTACTATTCCCTTGTCCTTGATTCTCCATCCGTGTGGGCGGATCTAGATTATCAATTAAATAACTTTGAATGGATGTAGGGAAACCCAATACAAACACCAAATCGTCTAGATCTAATCCTATGAATTAGGATAGATCAAGAACAATAATCAAAACCCTAATTTTCCCACGTGCTAGGCACGAAAATCGAGACCAAATGAGAGAGCAGAGGGAGGCGCCGATTTGCCTCCTAGGGTTAGGGTTTGAGGTGCCTTGGATTGTGTGCTAGAGTTTTACTTTCATTCATTATTTATAGTGGACCTTATTGGGCTAGTAAGGAGATCCATGGAATGACTTAAGTGTTGGGCTCACCCATTAGATAAATTACTAATTAAATCAAATGATCCATGATTTAATATATTATCAATGGAATATTATTTTGTTCCACTAAAGAATAATATTGCACTCCCATTTAAATCACCAAATTACAAATAACTTGGGTCCATTTTATTTTATAATATTTCCTGCGTTTAAGATTATCTTGATTCGTCAATTTAATTCTTTTGTCTGCTATATGATAGAATTAAATTAATTCTTCAAAGAGTTTTTCTAGTTTGAAACTTTATTTATTATTCGTGGAATAAATTCCAACTGCGCAGTTTTCTGAATAATAAATTCCTTTTTCAAACACCTCTTGGGGATCACCCCTTAGGGATTTAATCATACCACACTGGGCACGCGAATTCTATGAAATAATATTCCAATACCTTCATGTTATTCAATTACTACCACCCAAGATATCATGAACTTGAGTTACGTACAAACTCTCACATATTGACTCAAAGTGGCGTTTGATTGAATAAACAATATTGATATTAATATCATAGACTAGAAAATACTAAACTTTCTGAAATATATATTTTCAGTAGATAGCAATAAAGAATACATTTCGGATTAGATCCTTTCAGTGCTTTACCACACCGGTGTTACTAATCTCTTCTTAGGTAAGAGAGAATTATCACAAACACCACAACCGTACCAATAGGTAGCCAAAGCCTATCTAGGTTGTGAATACATTTTTATTCTTACTAGATCTGGCCAAGTCCCCTACTGGAAAACTCATGAGGAGATTCATCGAATTTCCCTACTTGACCTTCTTAGTAAAAAGCCTTAGACTTGTTTATTATATTTCAATAATAAACCATTATATTATATTATTTATTCTCATAAATAGGTAAACAAGTGGACGTGACATTTCTCGTATACATGTACAAGCTAACTGTACAAAGGCATGTACGCTCGAAGCATCTTTTAGTATACAAACCCCAACATTATGTACTCTATGGTGTGTACTAGACACGATGTGGCTCATGCAATCAGTGTAGTCAGAGCAGGTACATGGCTTATACGGGAAGAGAGCATTGGCTAGCTCTTAAATGGATATTAAGGTACTTGAAGGGAACTGAGGGGCTTGGAATTTTGTTTAGAGCCAAGAAGAACAATGAAGGAGATGCTCTGATTAGTTACTGCGATTCAGATTTCGCTTCAAATTTGGATAGCAGAAAAACTCAGACAGGATACATCTTCAATTTTTTTGGTGCTGCAATATGTTGGAAGTCCACTCTACAATCGGTGGTCGCCCTCTCGACTACTGAAGCAGAGTATATTGCCTTAACTGAGGCAGTTAAGGAGAGCTATTGGCTGAAAGGAATGGTAGAAGAGTTTGGTTTTGAGCAGACATGTGTTACCATATTTTGTGATAGTAATAGTGTTATATGTCTGACGAAGCACCAAGTCTTTCATGAAAGAACGAAGCACATTGATGTGAGGCTCCATTTCATTAGAGATGAGATAGATAAGGGGAAGGTGAAGGTGCAGAAGGTCAACACAGAGGAAAACGCGGCCGATATGTTAACCAAAGCTCTCCTAGCACCCAAGTTCAAATATTGCTTGGGGCTGGTGGGATTGAGCAGTCAGTAATCTGGGGCGTTTGGCAGATGAGAATGGTTAGAACTGATTTGATCAACCAAGGTGGAGAATTGTTAAGTATATGGTAGAACAAATCATCATCTTAGCAATTGAAAAAGGGCAAGTCGGTTGAGTGAGCTGGATCAGTTTCAAATATTAGTTGCAACGGCTAGTTTGCAACTAACCTGAGGTTCTGGGAGCCGAGGCTGTTAGCTCACATATAAGAGCTGAGATCAGCCGTTACTTCACTCAATTTCATTCCATGAGAAGAAGAGACACAAGAGTGAAATAGAGTGTTCTATAGTTGATGGAGAATATGGCTGTGTTAGCTTAGTTATCTCTTTGTTCTTGTTTTGCTTTTGAGATCCACACTGTAATCTTGTTTTGATCGATTAGTGAAGAAGTTCCTCATTTGCCTGTGGACGTAGGCTTACGCCGAACCACGTTATATCGTTGTCTTCTTTTGTGTTCGTGTTCATTGTGTCGCAAGATTCACAAATTACACAGAATTTTAATAATATTTTAAGATTATGACTGGCCATAATGTGACCATTTAGCATCACTCAACTTGTTACGGTCAATATTAAACACAAGTTAATGACACAATTTCCATGTTTCAATAGAATTAATGATCATGGCGTTTATTATAGAATTTTTAAATAATTACGACTCCAAACCCCACTTATTAGGCCATTATAATTTGTTTCGATCACATTAATTTCCATGTTTGTTCTCACCAAATTATCTTGAAAAAAACCATGGACTACATATTATCTTGAAAAAATTCCATGGACTACATATTTGTTTCGATCACATTAATTTCCATATTTCTATATAATTAATGATAATGAAAATTAGCGTAGAACTTTTAAATGATTGCGGCTCAAAAACCCACTTCCTTGCTCTTTATCAGAATAGATTGCGGCAGTTATGAGTAGGTGCAAAGTTGTTAATTCAGCGTGATATGCGTGATATAGATTCATTATGTGTAATTTCTTACCAATTTTTTTCTTAGGTCTTTGGATTTAAATTCGCTGTGATCATATCAAATACAAGTTGATGGCCATTGTTAAAAGAAAAATAAAAACTGGAAATAAATTGCACAATTTTCTCTATATAATTAATGATAATGACTCTTACCATAGAACTTTTAAATAACTACGGCTCTATACCCACTTGTTACTTAAGCCATTATAATTTCCAAAGAAACTTATTCTATATATTTTTCTTGAAAAAAATGTTGGTCAACATAGTATTTTTTTCGATCACATTAAATACATGTTGTTGGGCATAACTAAGAGCAAAATAAATGCAAATAGAATACCCTAAAATCAAAATGCCCATTTCTATATAATTAATGATAATGACATTTACCATAGAATTTTTAAACAACTACGGCTCTATACTAGGGCTGGCAAATTTTGACACGACACGAACCGGTACGAAATTAATGGGTTTGGGTCAGAGCTTATCGTGTTCGTGTCCTTATCGGGTCGACCCATTAAGGACACGAAAATTTCGTGTCGTGTTCGTGTCGGGTTCGTGTTATCCGTTAACAATGCGTGTTCGTGTCGTGTTCGTGTTATCCGTTAATACATAATATTTTAATATTATTATTCTTATTAACACATAATATTTTAATATTATTATTCTTATTATTTTCATTTTTCAATACTTATTTTCGTGTCATTAATGGGTTTGTGTCGTGTTCGTGTCGTGTTGATCCGAAACGGTTCGTGTCGTTAACGGGTTCGTGTCGTGTTCGTGTCTGGGGGTAGCGGGTCGTGTTCGTGTTCGTGTTTGAGGTTTTTTTAACGGGTCGTGTTCGTGTTTGTTGTTATCGTGTTCGTGTCGTTATCGTGTCGACACGATAACGACCCGACACGCACGATTTGCCACCCCTACTCTATACCCACTTGTTAGGCCAGTATAATTTACAAAAAAACTTATTCTCATATATTTTTCTAGAAAAAAATGTTGGTCAACATAATATTTATTTCGATAAAATTAAATACATGTTGTTAGGCATAGCTAAGAGCAAAATAAATGCAAATAGAATCCCCTAAATTCCCATTTTTATATAATTAATGGTAATGATAATAGCATAGAGCTTTTAAATAATTACGGCTCAAAAGCCCTCTTCCTTCTATTATTAATTTTATTATCTTACTATAATACTACGATCTCCCAAAAATGTGTATCCTATTTATAAGTAAAACATGTTGTATCCCAAATAAAAAGAAGAGACTTGTTGTTCTAAAGTATCATTTCATTGTATAATCATATATACAACAAAATGATATCACTTATTTTACTCTTATGGTCTCTTCCCATAATCTTGATTCTCTACTTCCAATTACAAAAACCTAAATATGCCAACAAACTCAGACCACCGGGCCCACCAGGGCTGCCGATCGTCGGAAATATGCTCCAAATCGACGGTCGGTATCCGCACACGTACTTCCAGAGCCTCTCCAAGCAATACGGCCCGGTCATGTTCCTCAAGCTCGGAATCAAGCCCCTTGTTGTGATTTCCTCAGTAGAAGCAGTGAAAGAGATCTTGAAATCATACGATGCCATTTTCTCGGGCCGACCTTCTCTTGTCACCATGGATAAGCTGTCGTATAACAACATAGACATCGGGTTTTCCGACTACAATGACACGTGGAGGGAGATGAGGAAGGTCTCCACCCTCCATCTCTTTAGCACAAAGCAAGTTCAATCATCTCACTCCATTTTCAGCGATGAAGTGAGAAAGATGATGGAGAAGATTGCTAGAGATGCCTCTTCTTCCACCGTCACCAATTTCAGTGAGATGACGACGATGCTTTTAAATAATATCATGGTCAGACTTGTGTTTGGGGTACATGGAGGTGATCGTTTAAACCATCTTGCTCTCGGAGTTCAGAGCTTATATGCAGGCTTTTTTGTGGGGGATTACTTGCCTTGGTTTCGATGGGTTGATAGCCTCTCTGGAATGGCTGCAAGGCTTGATAAGACTTTTCACATGATGGATTCTTTTTGTCAAGAATTGATTGAAGAGCATCTGAAGCCGAATAGGCCTAAATCTATGGAAGGTGACTTCATCGATATTTTGTTAAGGATTAAAGAAAATGGAACCTCTTCTCTTACCGTAAACCACATCAAAGCAGCACTAATGGTAATGAATTTTATATTGAAATTACATCTTGATATAATCATTTGAGGAACAAGTGTTTAGGTGATTAATTTTGCAGGATATGGTTACCGGAGGGAACGACTCAGTAGCAAGTGTTATATTGTGGACAATGACATTGTTGATGAAGAAGCCTTTGGTGATGAAGAAGTTGCAAGAGGAGATAAGGCAGTTGATTGGAAAGAAAGATATGATCGATAAACAAGACATAGAGAAACTTCCATATTTGAGGGCAGTTATAAAAGAGAGTATGAGATTGTATCCACCAGCTCCACTTTCAATTCCAAGAAAGACTACTGAAAAGTGTAGTGTAAATGGTTATGAAATAGAAGCTGGAACTATGGTGTATATGAATCTTTGGGCTATTGGAAGAGATCCCGCCGCGTGGGAAAACGCGGATGAATTCTTGCCGGAGAGGTTCGTGGGGGATCAGACTACTCAGGATATAGCGTTTGGATTCGGGCGGAGAGGGTGCCCGGGAAATGGAATGGCGATGGCCCAGATGGAACTTGCTTTAGCAAATCTTTTATACAAATTTAATTGGGAATTGCCTGTTGGAATGAAGGAAGATGATATTGATTTCGAGAGTACGACTGGTGCAGCAATGCATAAGAAGAATGATCTTTGTCTTGTCGCCAAGATTGCCATATAAAGTTTCGTGTTTTAGACCCTGATCAATAAAGGATTCTAAGAAAATGAATCCATCTAGACAATATTTTGAAATTTTATACATCATCTATGTAAATAAAGGATTCAAGTAAAATGAATCCACCAAGACAATAGTTTGAAATATTATACTTACATAATGATATGAATGAGATCTATTTATCCATGCCTTTTTTTTCTTCTTAATAGATCCACCTTCAGTTCAAATTGGTTTAATGAGGAGGTTAATCTACGTGTGCACAATTATATTCTCTATTCTATTAGTCGAATTCATTCAAAAAATAAATAGATAAACTTCTATTGACATATAGGATAGTGACACGTTGGAGTCCTGATAGATGCTTATGCTATTCAAAGAAGTCTCTAATGATCCGCCTTTTTCCACCTTTTATTTTAAGTTATTCTTGAAACAGCGTCAAACGTATAGTTGATTGCTATCAAAGGACTCAAGTTCATTTCACGTTTTAAGTACTAGAATCAGCATAGGATATATGTTTATTTCATTTCTAGCAAATGGAATGTTTTACATGAATGAGTTTTTGGTCTACATCAAAGGTGTCAGAGGTTAGTATACAATATAAGCATATTTCGTATGCGTGTATATGTAGTAACTCTTTACCCATTTTTGACCATATTTATGAGAATGCACAAGAAGGTCTATTCTGAGCGGAGCTAGGGAACATATAAGAAGAGGGCTCTTCTTACTTCCATATGCTTTTGTAAGTATAGCTGATTTTTTTATTGTATTTGCACAATTTGAAGAATAAGGTGATTGCAATTCAACTTCGAAATGAAGTGGTATTTTTCTTCTGATTCATTTGTTTCATGTTTTATTGTAGGGGGGTCCTGTTCAGATACAATCAATTCTCTGAGTGATAGGCATTGCTCTTTTATGTCTTTATCTATATCATTTGCTTTGCAAGATGCAGTCTACTACCAAAGGATATGTTCATCTCATTGCTACTCTTGTCGTTTGATGATTGCCATTGTTGCTTTCTTAAAAGGAAGGGCCATGGGCCTATAACTACACTGGGCTTTTAATCAGTTTAAGCCCATAGCCTGTGTCATAATTTGTTTATAAAAATTAGCGACATGAAGTTTCCAAACTTTATTGCAGAAATACAGATTTTAAACATTACTAAAAATGTTAGGCCAGCAACTTGATAGTTAAATTACAGGATTGTCACACGAAAATCTGGAGCATTCAATAAGTCCATAAAAAAAATTATGGTGGACTTCTTTGAGGAGCTTAGTGAGGAGGCAGAGTTCATAGATCCTGATGTTGTTGTTCTAACAAGGCTAGAGATATTTGAACTCTAGTTAGTTAGTTAGAGTTCTGAAATATATAGTTAAGATTGGAGATTGAAAGGGGTGATTTTCAATGGTAGCAAGATTTTAGGTTCAAAATATTTGATCTTCAATCAGTTGGTTGTGTGGGAGTTGTTCAATACAAAAGATACTAGTAGTACTCTGTATTTTTTTAAATCAAAAAAGGTAGAGGTGTTATTTTATATAGAAAATAAAATAAAATAAAATAAAATATTCAACCTTGGCATCACTCTGATTAAAGTAAAGCAAATTTAATCGCTCCTTTTGATGAGACTGTATTTCGGCTGCCATTTTTCTTCTTCTTCTTCTCCAGCTTTTTACATGCAAACATTGGCCTGAAATCTCGAATACAAAATTCATAAATATCTCTCCACCTAAACGCCTCTGATTCTGAGGGAGCCGGCGGAGCTTATTGCCACAGGTAAATCTCTTCTCCTTTCAATTTTCTCTCTTTGCCCTAATTGATGTTGATTGAGGATTCAGACCCCAGATCTTGGATTTCTTCCCATGGATTTTGATCTGCTCTTTAATTTATTCCAACTTCCCAAATAATAATAATAAAAAAAACAATTAGGGCTTGCCAAATTTAAATTTTGGGTCTAATATCTCATCTCCGAGTTAATTTAGATTATTTCGCTTTCCCCTTTTTTTGATCTGGGGGAGGGTGATCCCTGCGTTAGTTTTTGGCCTGAGTAAATTGCATTTCTCTCTTATTTTATGAACCTAGCTTAACCTTTTTTCCTTTGAGTTATAATTTTAGCACCCGTTATGATGGGATCTCGTGATTAGATTATAGTCTCGTATTTTTTTGTTCTTATGGAAATTCTGATCCGTTTTCAGCTCCATAGTTTTCTAAAATTTTCGAGTCTGGTTGGGAAATGAGGTTTGGAACAATATAATCCTGTGGATTTTGATTTTATTTACAGAATAATCTTAGAATGAATTGATTTTATTATTTCTTTTGGTTGTGTAAATTAGGATTCAGTTGGTCTATGGTGTGCTAATATTATTCCTGAATTTTATTATGTGAAGTTGCAGATTTTGGTACCATTATTTTGTGCCACTATGTCGATGGTGGATGAACCATTGTACCCAATAGCAGTCCTGATAGATGAGTTAAAGAATGAGGACATTCAGCTACGGTTGAACTCCATACGTAGACTATCCACCATTGCACGTGCGCTCGGGGAGGAGAGGACTAGAAAGGAGTTGATTCCGTTTTTGAGTGAGAACAATGATGACGATGATGAGGTGCTGCTTGCTATGGCTGAAGAATTGGGCGTCTTCATTCCATATGTTGGAGGAGAGGAACATGCTAACGTGCTGCTCCCCCCTTTAGAAACACTTTGCACTGTGGAGGAGACCTGTGTGAGGGACAAAGCTGTAGAATCGTTATGCAGAATTGGATCACAAATGAGGGAGAGTGATTTGGTTGACTCGTTTATTCCTCTTGCAAAGGTTAAAGAGCAATATCTCTATAAGATAGTTAGTCAGATACCAAATATGTCAGTTTTGTGTCTATCTTGACTGGAGTTGTTTTTTTATTTTGAATTACAGAGACTGGCAGCAGGCGAGTGGTTTACAGCCCGTGTCTCAGCTTGTGGCATATTTCATATTGCATATCCAAGTGCCCCGGATACACTAAAGACAGAATTAAGGTCAATATACAGCCAATTATGTCAAGATGATATGCCTATGGTGAGAAGAGCGGCTGCAACAAACTTGGGAAAGTTTGCTGCTACAGTGGAAGCTGCTCATCTCAAGACAGATATAATGTCTATGTTTGAGGACCTCACACAAGATGGTAAATCGGAGTCTGAGTCTTTTGCTCTTATAGTCTTATTGAGGCTATGTCTAGAAATCACTTGAACTTGTTAAGATACCATTGGAATATACCAAATGCAAAAATTGCAACAAAAGATCAAGTGATCGAATTATTATTTTTGTTGTCTTAAATGATGGATAGCTACAAAATATGGGAAATTAAGATGGTAGATGGCACTGTGAATATACTGAAAGTTACTCATTTCAATTGATCTTACCAGATCAAGATTCTGTTCGCTTACTGGCTGTTGAGGGCTGCGCTGCTCTTGGAAAGTTGTTGGAGCCTCAGGATTGTGTTGCCCATATTCTGCCTGTGATTGTCAACTTCTCACAGGTATAGTGAGTCGAAACTATTGCTATATAGTTATGAACTGGAGCCATTTATTTAAAATTTATTCTAGTTACTTTGTTGTTGACTCTCCGTCTAAATGTGGGTAATAAGTATTTTAAGGGCATGTTTGATAAGTTAGTAATACCAAGATAGAGAATTATATATGGACATTTCTAATTGTTTGATATCATAGTTAAGCTTAACTCAAAGCCCAATATAAGACGAGGGCCCTATCTAATCTTACCAAAATTATAACATTAACCTTGTTTATGTATCTCACCAATTTGTCAAGTTAAGCCATGTTATTTCATATACAATACAAATTTAGATAATTTCTTATCTATCAAACAACAACGGAAAAAAATCATATCTTTGCATATCTTGACATGAAGCCCGTATTTCTTATCTTGTTTTACATATCTTCTCATATCCCATCTTTTGTATCAAACGAGTCCTAAGTATATATAACCTTGATAACGTTGAGTTCTAATTATGTAGTTGCTGTAATCATCATTCCTTGTATCAATATGTTGGGTACTGTTGTAGCTTATTAATTTGGGGGGAGGTTGAATGTACAACTTTTTATGCTTATGAGTTTGTGTATCTGATGATAAGTTTTCAATGCTTGTTCTTATGTTCAAGTTGATTATGTTGCCCCTTTCCTTCTTTCCCCAATGAAACCCTTTTGATATGTGTGTGTTTCTCATCAGGATAAGTCTTGGCGTGTTCGTTACATGGTTGCCAATCAATTATATGAGCTTTGTGAGGCTGTGGGGCCTGAACCTACTAGGTAAGTATCTATATCTGATCCGTTGCTGTGATTGATACGTTTTCCCTTCTTATTAGAATGATTTTCATGATAAAATACCATTTTTTATATGTTTCAAGGACGGATTTAGTTCCTGCATATGTGCGTCTGCTTCGAGATAACGAAGCAGAAGTGCGAATAGCAGCTGCTGGAAAAGTTACAAAATTCTGTCGGATTCTTGATCCAGAACTTGCTATCCAGCATATTCTGCCCTGTGTGAAGGTAACCGAAGCCTAACTTGAATTATTCAATTGTAACAGAATTAGTGACCTATTGTTTCCCATATCATTGTTTGCAGGAATTGTCATCTGATTCTTCCCAACATGTAAGATCTGCTTTGGCATCTGTCATTATGGGGATGGCTCCTGTCTTGGGAAAGGTAAAATCTGCAAGTACCGTATTACCTCAAACGTCTTGACTTTCTTAACTTCTTGGTTATTTTTTTTTTACAAATTTTGATGATTGGGCAGGATGCAACAATCGAACAACTTCTTCCCATATTTCTCTCCCTCTTGAAAGATGAATTCCCTGATGTTCGCCTCAATATCATTAGCAAGTTAGACCAAGTCAACCAGGTTTGTGCCTCCTCGCTTCTGTTGTTCTTCTTGTTTCACTTTATTAACGCCTCTACTTAGGGTTTACCTCTCTGCCCATTCAGGTTATAGGAATCGATCTTCTCTCCCAGTCCTTACTACCAGCCATTGTCGAGCTGGCAGAAGACAGACATTGGAGAGTCAGGCTTGCCATCATAGAATATATACCTCTTTTGGCTAGTCAGTTGGGTGTTGGATTTTTCGACGACAAGCTCGGTGCCCTTTGCATGCAGTGGCTGCAGGACAAGGTTCATGATTCCCTTTGATTGCCTCTCTTACCGAAGACTCCCTCAAAGTCGTACTCAGAGTTTGGGTTCTACTGTATGCAGGTTTACTCGATCCGAGAAGCTGCTGCTAATAATTTGAAGCGTCTGGCGGAGGAATTCGGTCCAGAATGGGCAATGCAGCATATCGTTCCTCAGGTTTGTGGATGGCTGTGCTGACGCTTCTTACATTTTGACATATTCCTATTTTACCTTTTTTTTGTATATAATATGTCCATAGTTTCAATGCAGGTCTTGGATATGGTGACGAACCCACACTACTTGTACCGTATGACTGTGCTTCAAGCAATCTCGCTACTTGCTCCGGTCATGGGTTCCGACATAACTTGCTCCAAATTATTGCCCGTCATTGTCAACGCTACCAAGGACAGGTATTTCCCTCTTTCATCCTCAGGGTGTTTGGCTAAGCTTATAAGAGCATCTCCAATGGGAGAGGTAAATGGATAGGTAAAGTCATATAACTACCACATTTATCTTTTTAATAATCTTATAAACTGCTCCCTCTGTCTGCGAATAGTAGTCCTATTTCTTTTCGGCACGAGTTTTAGGAAATGTTAAGAAAAGAAAGTGGAATAAGATCTCACTTGTATATATTAGTTTTAAATGATATGTGAGTGAAATGAGTTAGTGGAATGTGGGGCTTCTTTACCATTTGTGGAACTTATGAACCGAGACTCATATTTGCCGACAGACCAAAATGGAAAAATGGGACTCCTATTCGCAAATGGAGGGAGTATAATTTTATAAAAATAGCCCTAATATGGTTTGGTATTTAATCCCTCCGTCCTGAAATGTAAGAACTATTTCCTTATTAGTCTGTCTCTTAAAAGTACTCCCACCGTTCCGCGGTTGTTGAGAAGTTTCATTTTCTGCACTTGTTTTGAAAAACTGATAATAAATAGTTAAAATGGATAGAGAGTAAAGTAAGTGACAAAATAAGGTAGGCAAAAGTCTTATCTACATTATACTCTCTTACCTTACTTTTT
This sequence comes from Salvia hispanica, assembly GCF_023119035.1. Lineage (NCBI taxonomy): Eukaryota > Viridiplantae > Streptophyta > Magnoliopsida > Lamiales > Lamiaceae > Salvia > Salvia hispanica. Next base: position 4,311,174 of record NC_062969.1, on the reverse strand, counting down.
TTCCCCACTTTATCTGTTTATTACTCCCTCATTCTCACAAAAATATGCACTCTTTCTTTTTTAGTCCGTCCCACGAGAATATGCAGTTTCTAATTTTGGAACTCTTTTTTCTCTAATGAGATGAGATCCATTTCCCATAACAATACTTTAATTACTTTTTCTCTCTATCTATCTCTTACATTACCAATTTTGGATTATGATTCATGCCGAATCTAAAATGCATGTTCTTTGGGGACCAAGGGTGTATTATTTTTTAAAAAAGAGTGCAGAAAATGAAATGACCAAACTGCTGCGGAACGGAGAGAGTATAAACTTTATAATTTTAGAATAGCTTAAGCAACACATTATGCTCCTACACATTATTTTATTTACAACTTATATCATTACACTACACTCCTAATGATGTGGAGCCCACTCTCCACTAATACTACTTACACAACCATTTGTCTCCATCTTTCTTACTTTATCAATTCTAAATTAAAATTTGTGCCGACCCAAATGTTCATGCTTTTCAGGGAAGAAGGGAGTATAATATACTTCCTCCATCCCATTGAAGATGACCCACTTTTATTTTTGGTTTGTCCCAAAAGATGTCCCATTATTGAAATTTGAAACACCTTTATCTGAACTTTATTCTCCCTCTCTCTCGCTTTACTCTCTCCACTTAACACACAAAATAAAGCTACATAAAATTACGTGTCACCCAAGGAATAGGTCATCTTTCTTGAGACCTTTTCAGTTTCACTGGTCTTCTATTTCGCTGTCTCTAACTAGAATTCTTTATCTTTATAAGCTCAATTGTCAAACACTCTGCTAAATATAAGCTCTTGAGTTATTGCGGGGGTGTTTGGTTGAGTTATAAGCTCCTTAGATGTGTTTGGCAAAATAAGCTCCTAAACTGCTTATGTATCTCCATTATCGATGTATTGTAATAATCAAAACCTCCCATCATCCTGGCAGGGTGCCCAACATCAAATTCAACGTGGCCAAGGTGTTGCAGTCGATGATCCCCATCGTTGATCAATCTGTGAGTATAACCTCCTTTACAATGTGGGATTAATTTTCTTCCAACTCTCTGAAACGTTTTCTTGCTCTTCTAAGGTGGTGGAGAAGACTATTCGTCCCAGTTTGGTCGAGCTCTCGGAGGACCCTGACGTTGATGTCCGTTTTTTTGCGAATCAAGCGCTCCAGTCAATCGATCATGTCATGATGTCTAGCTAGAAAAACGCACGCCAGTTATAGCTATTGTTGTTTATGAACCTAATTAGCATGCAAATCATTTGTATTTTGTCTCATGATTTTATTTGAGATGTGCCATTGATAGTGTTTTATAAGATAGTGATTTTCTTGTTTTTAAGCTAAGTTCAAACAGTCGCAGACTTGATACTCAACTCTGATGTCTTAATTTTAGGCCTTTCTTTGTCTAATTCTCTTGTTTTTCGAAGCCTAATAATATTCTCACCCTAACTAAATGATACAGTACATTAAGAAAAAAGCATATTTAAGTTATTGAATAATTAGATATCTTCGAGAAATAAAAGGTGTTGCATTACAATAGTTCCTCTGTCTCATAAAAATACGTGCACTTTTCATTTTAGTATGTCCCACGAAAATATGCATATTTTATTTTTGGAAAGTTATTACAATTTATTATTTTTTTTATAAACTTATTTACAACTTATACCACTGTTAAAATTGTCCATATTTCTATGGGACGGAGGGAGTATTAATATGAATCATGTGATTACAATTAATAGATGCCTTAATTAGGAGTTGATAGACAGTTGAATTCTCAGGATTAACGAAATCCAAATAATAAGAATAAAAATGCTTAATCATCTATACTATTATTGATCTATAGTTAATACGAAGTCCTCAATTACAAATTAAATACACGAGAGAAATCATATCCGATATAAATAAATTGAATTATAAATTTACAAAAGTAAATTTGATATAAATGTATTTTGTATAGTTTCTTATTATTTTTTTTTCCTTAGCTTACCTATGTTATATACTCTCTTCATCTCACAAAATTAAACTCTTTTTTTTCGTTTTGGGTCATATGACAAAAATAGTCATCTTCATCTTTTGGTATTATGTTTTTTTTCTATTATGAGATAAGCCTCACAATACTTCAAAGTTCCTATTTTTGTGAGACAGGGGAGTAGATTTTTGGACTTAAACTTGTTACGATCATATTAAACACGATGATAGCGGCTTTAACCATTGAACTTTTAAAATTACGGCTCCAAAACCCACTTGTTAGCCATTATAATTTACAAAAGAAACTTATTCTCACAAAATTATCTTGAGTAAAAATATGTACTACAACATATTTGTTTCAAACACATTAAACACAAGTCGTTGGGGCCTAGTTAAAGAGTAAAATAATTGCAAATAGAACTCCCAAACTTCCATGTTTAATGACACTTAGCATAGAACATTTAAATAATTGCGGCTCAAATGGGACTCTTAATAGTGAAAGGAAGGAATACCATTTTTTTCTTAGCTTACCCCTATTATATAGATCTTTGGACTTAAACTCGCTAAGATCATATCAAACACTAGTTGTAGGTTGTTGCTAAAAGAAAAAAATCGAATTAAATTGCACAATTTCCACCTCTATATAATTAATGATAATGTCATTTTCCATAGCACTTTTAAATGATTACGGCTCTAAACCCACTTGTTAGGCCATTATAATTTACAAAGAAACTTATTCTTGCATAATTATCTCGAATAAAACGTTTGTCAATATGGTATTTATTTCGATCATATTAAACAAATTTATTGGGCATAGCTAAGAGCCAAAATAAATGCAATAAAATTCCCAAAACTCCTAACTTCTATTTAAATAATTGCGGCTCAAAAGCCACTTCCTTAATAATACAATCTCTTAAAAATACGTATCCTATTTATAAGACGACTTGTTAAATCCAAACACAAAGAAGAGAGTTGTTGTTCTAGAATATCATTTTCGTATAAAAAACAAGATAAAAATGATGTCACTTACTAAAAGTAACCAACTTCTTCACTGAATGCATACTCATTCTTGTCACTATTCTAGATTTCTCTGCCAGAAAATAAAATTTAATCAAATAGTAATAGTATTGCAACCTTCTATATTCAACACATAATAACAACTCAGTCGCATAGCCTCTATAGAATCCAAAAATATCATAAATTCTATAGAATCCTCTCTATCTCATTCAATAAAAACAAATTAGCATTATTTATTCCTGCCATTCATAAAGTACACCTATACCTCTTCATAAATCATAATTGCTTCACCAAAAGTTGGTTGAATGAATTCATCAATATAAATAATTTCCAAAATTCCCAAAATTCCCAAAAATTCCTCCTTTCTATTTAATTAATGAAAGTGGCAATTAGCATAGAGCTTTTAAATAATTGCGGCTCAAAAGCCCACTTCCTTCTGTTATTTTTATTATCTTAATATAATTATACGACCTACCAAAAATGTATATCCTATTTATAAGAGTTAAACCTGTTGTATTCAGTATTCCAAACAAAAAGAAGAGACTTGTTATTCTAGAATATCATTTTCATATAAAAAACAAGACAAAATGATGTCACTTATTTTACTCTTGTTGTTTCTTCCCATATTCATTCTCTACTTCCAAACACAAAAATCCAAAAATGCCAACAAACTGGGACCACCACCACCAGGCCCACCGGGGCTGCCGATCATCGGCAATTTTCACCAATTCGACGGCCAGAATCCGTACAGATACCTCCAGCGCCTCTCGAAGCAATACGGCCCCGTCTTGTCCCTCAAGTTCGGAGCCCGGAAGGTCGTAGTGATTTCGAAAATAGAAGCGGTGAAAGAGATCACGAGATCAACCGATGCCATTTTCTCAAGCCGAGTTAGTACTGTCGCCGGGAAGAGGGTATCGTATAACTACCAAGACATCGGGTTTTCAGCCTACAACGACTCGTGGAGGGAGTTGAGGAAGATCGCCACCTTCCATCTCCTTAGCCCGAGCAAAGTTCAAGCAAATCACATCCGTTTCAGAGATGAACTGAGCAAGATGATGGAGAAGATTGCAAGAGATGCCTCTGCTTCCAACGCCATCAATTTCAGAGACATGGCGATGTCGCTTTTCAGTAATATTCTCTCCAGTGTTTTGTTTGGGAAGACTTATGATGATGGTGATCGAGGGTATGGAAGTGATCGTTACATTGACCTTCTTGACGAAACTCGCGACGTACTTGCAGCTTTTTATTTTGGGGATTTCTTTCCTCGGCTTCGATGGATGGATAGCCTCTTTGGATTGGAAGCAAGGCTTGAAAAGAATTTTCAGAAGTTTGATGCTTTTTGTCAAGAAATCATTGAAGAGCATATGAATCCGAATAGGCCTAAATCTATGGATGGTGACCTCACGGATATTTTGTTAAAGATTAAAGAAAATGGATCCTCTTCCTTTCCTCTTACATTAGACCACGTCAAAGCTATACAAAACGTAAAGAATTTTATAATCTAAATATAGTAGTAATAATTTGAGAAACAATTGCTTATAGGTGATTAATTTTTGCAGGATTTGTCAAATGGAGGCAGCGACTCGACAGCAACTGCTCTAGCGTGGACAATGACAGCGTTGATGAAGAAGCCTTTATTGATGAAGAAGTTGCAAGAGGAGATAAGGGGGTTGGCCGGAAAGAAAGATATGATCGATAGACAAGACATACAGAAACTTCCATATTTGAGGGCAGTTGTAAAAGAGGGTTTGAGATTGTATCCACCAACTCCACTTTTAGTGCCAAGAGAGACTACTACTAACTGTATTGTAAATGGTTGTGAAATTGAAGGAGGAAGTTTTGTGATTACAAATGCTTATGCTATTGGAAGAGATCCTGCCGTGTGGGAAAACCCAGATGAGTTCATGCCGGAGAGGTACTTGGACCTTCAGAATCCAGAGTTGATCGCGTTTGGATTCGGGCGTAGAGGGTGTCCGGGAATCGTAATGGCGGTAGCCGAGCTGGAACTTTCATTGGCAAATCTTGTATACAAATTTAATTGGGAATTGCCGGGTGGAATGAAGGAAGAGGATCTTGATTTCGAGTGTGAGCCTGGACATTTTATGCATAAGAAGAATCCTTTCTTACTTGTTCCCAAGATTGCCATATAAAGCTTAGTGTTTTAGAGAGTAATCATCTCTGCAAATAAAGGATTCTAACCAAATGAATCCACCGAGACAGTTGTTTTAGAGATTAATCATTTGTGTAAATAAAGGATTCTAATAAAATGAATCCACTGAGACACAGTATATTGAAATATTTTACTACTTATCTATATATGATAATGATATGAATGAGATGAATATGATTAAAATTCTATTGTATTAACTGAATTCATTCAATAATAAATAGATACACTTCTATTGGCATATAGCAGAGGGACATGTGACAATGACACGTTAGAGTGTGATAGATGAGTTAAGGAATGAGATCTATACTCCATTGCACGTGCGTTCGGGGAGGAGAGGTCTAGAAAGGAGTTGATTCAGTTTTTGACCTGTTTGCTATGGCTGAAGAATTGGGCGTCAAAGAGACCTGTGTGAGGGACAACGCTGTAGAGTAGTTGTGCAGAAATTGGATAAAAATTGAGGGAGAGTGATTTGGTAGAAGGTTAGTTCCCTTGTTGATATGATTTTTTGCAGCTTATTTACGTGTTTCTTTTATTGCTTTGTTTACTACTTTATTTATTTTAATAGTGAGTATACTTAAAATCCCGTTTATCCAAATAGTATGTGAGGTTGAGTATGTGACAGGCAGTGTGTAATTTTATTCCATGTGTTCGATATTTGGTACCGAGCTTTCGCTATACTAGATCTACCATTTCTACTTACAGATACTTTTAGTGCTAATAAATAATGCATCAACGCGCTATGCGTTGCGGATCGTGGACCTTTTGGCACATGCTTTGCGTTGGGGTCCAATCACGACATGGACGTCGTGGACCTTGTTAAGACTAAGGTGGTCCAAAAAGATTAGGCAGGGCTCAACGACCCACCCCAAAGACCAATTGTCAAGATCTAAGTCCACGGCACGCGGCGCAAGAAGCGAGGGTCACGGCTCACGGAGCGAATCGAATTTGAGAAAATGAATATACTGCGGTCTTCTTCTTCGAACGTATTTTGATAACAAATAGTTGACCTGGCACGGGATAAAATCTAGTTGTTCTCTAAAACTATAAACTTATACATATTTTGATATTTTCCACAAACTTTAAATTGGACTAAAATATCACAAACATTACATTTTGTTAGTTATTTCCCACGGCAGGTCGATCCCTATATCCGACTAACTTACGTACATTTTTTATCTTATTTGGCATTACTAAATTAACGTGACTTTTTTTCCTACTTGCCACAAATTAAAAAATGGTAAAATGTTGATTTTACGGTTTTCGTAGTCCACGCTAATGTTGTGATTTTCTGTATCATAATAGTGATAACATTGTCAATAATGACAAACTCATGTAATGATCTTGATGGTTTTAGATTAATTAATCTTATAGCAACTAAAAAAAACGCAAAATACTGATGGAATTAGTGACGATATTCAATAGCTCAACAACTAGTTATGATACCGGAAATTATAGCATTTTGATGAATATACTAATATATGCTATAATCAGGGGCAACGCAGAAATTTTTTCAGGAAGGGCTCAATTATGTACTATGTTTGTCTTCTCAAAATAGAATTTTTTTCCTTTTTTGTCCATTTGCTAAAAATAGAAATTTTCTATTTCAGAAAATTTATTTATCTCTAATAAGGTGTGATTCACTTTCCGTTGATATTCATTAAAATAGATATCGTTGGTATTGTACAAGTTTTAAGGGTCCTATTCTAATGCTTATAGCACCCTAATCCAAAATCAAGACTAAATCTCGACCCTTGGATTTTAAAATGAGTGGATGAGATTAAAGCTCACAAAATCTCAATAAATAGTAGACAAAATATCAACAATTGGGTAATATCGTCATTATGTTATCATATGATAATTTTCGTGAGTGTTTTTTTATATCAACATTGTGTATTACAAATATCAACAATATGACATTAGAATATCAACACAAGGACAAGAAAATATCAACACATTTTTATTGAGATTGGACATGCATAATATTGAGATTTTGCCTACAATATATTGAGATTTTTTGTTGCATTTGTTGAAAATAAGTACTGCTTATCAACATGTACGAAAATTGAAATATAATTTATCAAATTTCATCACCCGAACATCGTCGGAACATATACAATTGAGATCTCGTTGGAATCCTTATTAAATTATCTTTTATTTGATATATTTTTTGTGAAAAAATAATTTAAATTGAGAGAGTTACGTAAATTTAAAGATTTGAGATGATTTTGAGGAGAGAGAAAGTAGTTAGTTATAATTACTACATATAGGATTTAACATTAATACCCTTTTAATTTAATTAATAATTATTTAAATTTAAAATATATTACACTTGACATTATATTAACTACAAGATCTTCTAATCTAATAGTTGAAAATTGGTCTCAATTTGAGATTAGTAATTAGTTAGCAATTGATTACATCCCCAAGTTTTAATATAAAAAGAGACTAAAAAAAAAGAGTAATTACAATATTGTTATTGAAGAAGATTGAGACCTACATTAGAGATTAAAAAAAGAGGTTACTACTATAAATAGAAATGGATAATAGTTTTTTGGAATGAACTAGCATAAAAAATCTTTAATCTTGAATCCAAACAACTTAAATTCAAATTAAACAAGCAAAACTCAACCATTAAAAAAAATTTACATCATTGAATTGAAAATTAGAGAAAAAAAAACTAGAGAAAAACTTATCTCACGCATTAATACTACCAAGAACACGAATTTTGTGAAGAAAGTTGCAATGCAAACAAATTCTATTAAAGTTAGAATTGATTTATATATTTGTTTATTGAAAATTTAGTTATGAAATTAGATTATGCTGACATGGCTCTTTGTAAATGCATCACCCATAATTTAATCAAGCCGTTTGATAGCACGTCTATTAGTAAAGGGCTTGGCACGCTTTTAAAAACAAAACTACAACCTCTTTTTAAAAGGGGTTTCATATTAAGTCTTTCTTCTTCCCTGCGACAAACGACGGCCATTGTCCTTCATTTTGTTCTGAAAAAAAAAATTTCAGATTAAATTTAGCCCCTCTAATTATTCAATTTCAGATTAAATTCAGCCCCTCAATATATAGTAAGGGCTTAAGACAAATTTTGCAATTTTTAAAGAAAACAGAAAAACAGGAAAAAATAAATAAAAATAAAAAATTGGGTCAAGGCTTGGCCTACCCTCTTCTTTAGTCTTTACTATGTCTGCCCCTGATTTTGGCTGTAGTCTAAATAACATATCTAACATTCTATTTTGAATTCTTGGATATTGATTAAGTAGTAGACTTATATAAAATGTACTGATTTGATAAATTTTGATTCGTCTATCCCATGTATGCAATCAATTCAAGGCTTATAGTATTACAAGTAATTGTTTGTTGATAATTAAATATGCATTCTACATGTATATTGCAAATTTGCAAATATATAGTTAATATATTGGATGTGTATGT
>NC_062969.1:4114454-4302454 GCF_023119035.1 Salvia hispanica | reverse complement strand
TTCATCTTTGAAAATAGGCTGAGATGATTGAACTTGTTTCGCGCCAAAGAGATGGATGGTGGAGATCTTCCTCATCTCCCTCCACACTTGGTTGTAGGGCGAAAACGCAACATCTAGGCCGTTGTGCGTGAGCCTCTGCAGGGAAACAAGAAGCGGGCGGCTGGAGAAAATGGCGTCGTGTGATTTCATGATCTCTTTCACGGCATCTGCTGAGGAAATCACAACGACTGGCCGTAGTCCGAGCTTGAGGGACATGACGGGGCCGTACTTGTTGGAGAGGTGGCGGAGGTACGTGTGCGGAGATCGGACGTTGAACTGGTGCAGAATTCCGATGAACGGCAGCCCCCTTGGCCCCGGTGGATGGAGTTTGGTGGCATGTTTATATTTTTGTGCTTGGAAGTAGAAGATGATCATTACTGGGAGAAGGAAAAACAAGAGAATAAACATCATGTTTTGGGTAGTTTGAGAATTGAGATAGTATTGTTTTGAAAGAAAACGCACAATAGGCAAAAAATACCATATAGGTTTATATAACTACTTAATAAGATTGCCGACTGCACATACATATCCGATATATCTGCTATATATGCAATACTATATAAGCAGGGACGGAACTAGAAATGTAAATAAGTCGGTGCTAAAATTATCCATAAAAATAATTCTGATTATAAATAAATAGATATTTAAAATAATATTTTTGTATTTTAAGCTCTTTTATTTAATAAATTTATAAAGTGATTAAAACTCAAATACATGATATATTTAAACTACAAAATTTAATATATTTTTATATGAGATAATTCTCATTCAAATTATAAAATTTAGTAAAATAATTGGAGAGTCTCATAATGTTAGAAATCATAATATCACATTGCAATTTTCAATTTTTTTCAATTATCGGTAATGTTTAAAACGATAATATTTTACTATTTAAATAAGGAAAAATAAGCATTCTAATAAACTTTAAAATTCAAGATTTAATACTGTATTTTCAAATAAATTAACTAATACTCCATTTGACATTTTTTTATTATTTAAATGACTACTAAGTACTCTAATATTTTAATATATTGAAATAGAGATACAAATAGAAATACACAAATTGTGATATTATGGATATTATGGAGATATGCAAAATATTTGTTAAACATAAACTCAAGTATTAAACTGTAAATGCAAGAAAATTAGCTTTAGGTATCATTTCACAAATTAAAATACTGCAAATTCGATTATACACTTCTATGTGTAGTACTTTCCAATTCTCTTGAAAAACACAAAGAATTAATTACTCTTTAATTAATAGTGGACCCCAACACCGTTATAAATTTAATGATACACTACTTTCTAACTTATCTTTTTCTTCTATCATCTCCCTCCCTCTTTTCCTCATCCCTTTTTGTAAACAACATAAAATAGACGTAAGCAGGGACAACCGATCAGCGCCGGCCAAGCCCCTGCTGGCAGTGGTGGACCTATATGGAGGGGTGGGGTGGCATTGGAACCCCCAACAACTTTAACTATTATATTCACATATATAACCTATGAATTTCGTAATATAGTATCAGCTCAAGTGATGGGGGTATCTACCTTAAAAACTTCATAAACTTGAGAGCTGAGTTCGAGTCATTGAGCCTAACAGTACTATATTTTTAATGTTTACTTGTCCTAATTTCTTTATATTTCTCTTCATTTTGTGTTATGTCATTTTGGCACCATTTTTTAACGTTTTCTTGTCTTAATTACTTTATATTTCTCTTCATTTTTTGTTATGTCATTTTGGCAGCCCCAATATAAAATTCCTGGGTCCACCACTGCCTGCTGGAGCGGCGGCTTGACCCACTGTAGGTTCGTCCTTGTATATAAGTATTACGGAGTATCATATAGTTATATAACTGCTTGATGAGATCGTCAACTGCACATACATATTTGATATATTAGCTATATATGCTACATAAGTATAATACAGATAAGATCGTCGATTGCACATACATATCCAATATATTAGCTATATATGCAATATATAAGAATAATGCATATAATCAATATTTATCTAAATAGGGAATAGTAGTATGTTTTATATAAGGCCGGTACTTATTGAATCGGTCAGCAATGATATCATAATCCAAGAATTACGATAATAATGTGTTAAAAAATGTACAATTTCCAAAAAAATCCACTCCACATGGCAATCAAATTGATTCTACAATCTACATCATGCATATAGTAACCAATACACATGTAGCGACTAGGGCGTGCTGTGCGCTCAGCCACTGAGGCCCTGGAATGCGAGCATTCGAGCATTTTCTACAATTAATTAATATTTTTTTAAAATATTTTTTTATATATTAAAATCCAATTTATTTAAAAAACAAACGACTACTACTTTAATTTACAATAACCCATGCTTAAGTTGGACCCTGAATTGGTAAAAAAATATACTTTGTGAGAAATTATTGAGTAAATTCTACACATTCGGAAGATTTTATAAATTATTTTCTCACCCCGATTGATAGTGTATTATTCATTGTGGTATACACTCGAGCAAATTAATCATGCATATTTAGGGAAGTTATTATAAATTGTTTTCCCATCCATTGATTAGTATAAGTAACTGTGATGATTTAAATACAAAATGAAGGTCAAGCTTAATGGAACGGTGGTTTTGAAAGCTAAAGGTATACCTTAATTTAGAGTTCAAACCCTTTCACTTCCGCCCCCAAAAAGTTATTAAAAAATTCGTATAGTTAAATGTAACTTTCATAATATAAATCAGATATTTAGTAAGTATCATTCAGCTTTAGAACATTTTAATAGCTTTATTTAGAACATTACTTACTTACGTGCATATATCGTGCATATACCGTGCACCTATTTTTGTTCAATACATTCGCCAAAGAGGGAGCCCTGGTGGCCTCGTTGGATGGAGTTCCGTGGCTTGCTCATAAATTTGTGCTTGGAAGTTGAGGGTGATGATTATTGGGAGACACAAAAACAAGAGAAGAATCATCATTTTATTGTGTTGATAAACAATAGCAATCAAATTGATTCTACATCATGCATATAGTGATATATATAACTGTTGGATAAGATCGTTGACTGCATATACACATCCAATATATTAGCTGGTATAATGCAGATTAATTATCAATGAATTATTAGTACGGAGTATTTGTTATATATTTAACTGTAACTGTAAGCCTTGAATTGATTTTTTACATGGGATAGACATATCAAAATTTATCTAATGGAGTATAAAATATGTTCGATAATAGACCACAATTATAAGATTACCAAAATTGAAGCTTAAGAAGATTTACAGACCCTTTAATAAATAACTAACTACAACATTTAAATTTAATGCTAAAAACTAATTATGCACCCTAAAAATCCTAATTAACAATCAAAAGTTAGTGTAAAAGCTTAATTGACAACATATCTCTCACAATTCAGGCACTCATGACACTCACTATTGTAATTTTTCTAATAAATATAAAATATGAATATCAATCAACACAGCTTGATAATTGTTCATGAATCATGATAGAGTTCACAACTCAATTTTCTATGCTCATCTCTCCCCTTTAATCACTAAAATCTAAACATGCCAGCAAACACTAACCGCTGGACCCACCAGCGCCACCGTTCATCGGCAATCTACACCGTTCATCGGCCGTCTCTCCAACAAGTACAACCCCATTAATCGACTGCGTCTCCAACAAGTACTTCCCCGTACGTGCATATAACGTGCATATAGCGTGCATCTGTTTTGTTCAACAATTTGCGTAACATAACTCATTTCTTACTATTCTTAGCCTACCCCTATTAAGTGTCTAATTATCAACTGACTTGTTATGCGTATAAACCCACTGTATCAATTTTATCAAATATCCGTTGATCTCTAGTGTCCAATTTATAAGTACATTCTGACTAATCAATATATACACAAAACAATCAAAATTTGGATGCCTCGAACCAGTGGCGGAACCAGCGTAGGACAAGTCCCCGCGCCAGCGAGGCCTTGGCCGGTTCCTGATCACTAATACCACCGGAAACTGTAAGGGTGCCGCCCAGTTGCAGAAAATGTGAAATACCGAAGGAAGAAGATGAAGTTACTGTTTTCTGATATTGGGCTGAAGCGGTAGAATAGAATTAATCGGCCCATTAATATTTGGTAGCCCAGATATTAAATAATACTCCTCCTCCTGTTTAATTCTTGAAAAAATCTTCGCTATCGATTTGTCTGGAGCGGATCTCCTAATCCACATTCCCTACTCCAATCCTAATACACACTCTCACAACTTAATAAAATAATGTTATACTATATAAGTGATGGTCAAGTGGTGGTAGTATTATTTTATTAAGTTGTGAGTGTGTATTAGAGTTGGAGTAGGGAATGTGGATTAGGAGATCCGCTCCGCGATTCGTCGCCTTTTGACAAATAATAACAATGACTCATTAATTGTTAGTTACGAGTAGTGATGTCATAGGGGTGTAAGTTCGGGTATTTGTGGGTATCCAAACCCGAAAATTCGGGTACCCGAACCCGAAATCTCAAAAATATCATACTCAATACCCGACTCGTATGTGAATTTAGGTACCCTAATACCCGATGCGGGTACCCGAACCCAACTAATCGGGTACCCATAAACCCGGAATTATTATATTTAAAATTTATTCTTTTATATAAATTAAATTGTGATGATAATAGAAATTTTTAAGATCACACAATACTTATACTCCCTCCGTCCCAAGGTATTAGACCAACTTTTCTTTTTGGGATGTCCCAACATATTAGACTCGTTTCCTTTTTTAGCAAAAAGCATCTATCTTATTTTATTCTCCACCTACTTTTTTCTCTCTTCTCTCCCCTACTTTTTCCCTCTCTCATACTTTACTCTCTCCACTTTAACTATTTAAATATCAATTCCTTAAATCATGTGCCCAAAAGAAGTGAGTCTAATACTCCGGGACGGAGGGAGTACTATTTATTGACTATAATTCTATATTATATAAAATAGATCTTAGACAGATAGACGCTACTTAATTTTAAAATAAATTTTTTTTTGGTATAAATTGAAACATAAAAGGGATTATAAAAGAGATTAAAATAACTTTTTAAGACATTAAATGAACATGTAAATAAAATGGAGAAAGGATAACTAATTAACGGGGTGTGTTATATTGCTAACTCACCCCTAAATTACTAACTACAACTAAATGATAGGCATTAGATATTTAAATTAAAGGTGAAGATCATTCAACCCTTGAGTATTCATATCATGCACAAAAAATATCAATTGGGGTATTAATGTCAATTAACTACAAAATTAGTTATAACTAACTTTTAAAAGAAATCCTAAAACTTTAAATTCATATAACATATATCAAATTAAAGATAATTTTATAAGGATTCCAACGATGTCCTACATGCATATGTTCCGACGTCAAAATTTGAAATTTTTTTTGAAATTTTTTAATTTTTTCGTACAACAGAAATGTCAACATACTATATAAAATATGTTAATATAATACATGTAGAATGTCAATATAAGCAATAGGTTAACATTCTTAAAGCATTGTGTTGATATTTTCAAAACACTATATTGACATTTTCATCCAAAAAGAGTTTTTTTTATATTTTTCGATTTAATTAATAAAAACAAAAATTACACGTGGCAAATTATAGACCACACGTTTTCTAAAATCTTATGGCCTTGAATTAGTTGCAGTTAGCAATTAAATGATGAGTTAGCAATTGATCACTCCCCACTAATTAACTATATATTTTCTAAAGATAACAATTAAGAACATAAATAATGCAACATGAACCGAACACGAATGTAAAGAAGAGAGCAAACGGCAAAAAGAGAGCAACAGCAGCGGCGTGAAGAAAACTTGAAAAAGTGATGCATACGAAAAATTCATAAATCTACATGTGATTAAATAAAGTTACCCTAGATTTACCTTACGAGCCATAGTCCTATACCAAATAAAAAAATTTATCACAAATACATAATTAATCGGGTTTAATCGGGTATTAGTTGGGTACCCTAATACGGGTTTCGGGTACTCTAAACCCGAAAAATCCTAACATTAACTACCCAACCCCGTACCCAAACCCTTTATTTCGGGTTTCGGGTACCCATAATTCGTCGGGTATTGGGACTGGGTCGGGAATACCCGAAACCCGCAGATTAAATTTTCAGGCCTAGATGTCAATCTAGCCCGAAATTCACAGGTCGACCCGAATTACCCCGTAAAATCATAGGGTTAGGGTCGAAAAATCGCAACCCATATTCAGAAGCGGGCTATACGGGCTAACCCGTTCGAGTCAGCGGGTTATGCGGGCTGGCCCGAATGGGTTGCGGGTTAGCCCACGGGTTGAGCATTTAATATAAAAATATAATTAAAATTTTGGATTATATACTTATATGAAGTATATTCGGTAATATCAATATTAAATACTAGTACAACATTGATATGAAGAATATATGGTAATTATGTCTTCTCTCTCAAATTGAAACTTAGAGTTATATGGAATGCATGATTTCTAGTTAATTGTAGTCAGATTCATATGTGCTATTAATTAAACGATATGTTTATCTATTTTGTTACAATTTTCAATTGCTATTATTTTCTTTCTCTTGATTACTTTGATAATACTTTACAATTTGCAACTATGCTTTTTAATAACTTAGAATATTGGGCGGGATGAGACAGCCCACCGCGCACGCGAAAGGGAAAACTAGCAACCGCTCGCTGAATCCACTTAGATGGTGCCATTACCGACACTAGTACTACTATAAATTATTTTCATACCCTGTTTGTTAGTATATTCTGGCATACGCTCTGAGTAAATTAATACTAGTATTTAATACATATAGCAACCAAATTGGTTCTACATCAAGTGTCACGAGTGCCTAAATTGGGAGTGATATGTACTGTGTACATTTTAATTTTTTGTCCATTTCAATTTGTTGCCTTAAGCCAAAGTTTTATTTGTCTATCCCATGTATGCAATTAATTCAACATTATAGTTATACAAATAACAACTTGAATAATTAGTTGATGATTAAATTTGCATTGTAGCTAATATATTACTCCATCCGTTCACGAAAATTCGTCCCGGTTTGACCGGGCACGGGTTTTAAGAAATGTAATGGAAAGTGATTTGAAAAAGTTAGTGGATTGTGGGTCCTACTTTTATATGTGATCATGGTTGCGAGCGGCGTTGTATGGGCTGACGGTATGAGACAGCTCATGTGAAAAGGAAAACTGACGACAGTTCGCCTGACATACGTGGTGCATGTAGCACGCTCAACCATTGAGGTGGTTTCATTGCCGACATTCCTTGGAATGCGAGCCTCAAGCATTATCTGCTGATTTTTTTTAATAAAAAACAATTTTTAATTACAGACATCTAAATAATTTATGAACAATTAAAAGAATAAGCAATTGCTAAAATTCACAATGATCCATACTTAAGTTGGCCCCTGAATATGTAAAACATTATACTTTGTGAGATATGGTACTTAAGTAAATTCTACACATTTGGAAAGTTTTTATCAATTATTTTCTCACCCCATTTGTTAGTCTATTCGTTGTGGCATGCATTGAATAAATTAATCATGCACATTTAGGGATGTTTTTATAAGTGTTTTCTCACCTCATATCTCTATGTATTTGGAAATAGGCTTCCCACACGAGGGAAACTTGTAGATTAGTATATAGAAAGTTATGATTATTAATACTACAAAATAAATGTCTAGTTGGACATTCTAAGGGATAACTACAAGTTATTAGGTTCCAAAACCCGTTCATTACTAACCACAAGTAAACGATACAAGCTAGTTATAACTTTTGCATAATAATTGAAATATTTCACAGGGTTTAGAACATTTTGAGAGCCTAGTTTATAACATTACTTACTTAGACATTTATAGTAAGTAGATAGTCTACAAAGATCTATGCTATCACGAGCTTGGGAAGGAGGCAAAGAGCATTCTTCTTATGCATTGTGATTCCAGGCAAAACCTCAAAATCAATATCCTCTTCCTTCATTCCAACCGGCAACTCCCAATCAAATTTGCCCACAACATTTGCCAATGTGAGTTCCATCTCAGCCGTTGCCATTCCGATCCCCGGACACCTTCTTCGCCCGAATCCAAACGGGATCAACTCCGGAGTCTGGCCCCTTGGATCAAGGCCAGACTCCAAAAACCTCTCAGGCAAGAACTCATCCTCGTTTTCCCACATCGCAGGATCTCTTGCAATAGCCCAAGCATTGACATACACAGTACTTCCACCTTCGATTTCATAACCATTTACACTACATTTCTTGGTCGTCTCTCGTGGTATTAACAGTGGAGCTGGTGGATACAACCTCAGACTCTCCTTCACAACTGCCCTTAAATACGGAAGTTTCTCTATGTCTTTTTCATCGATCAAATCTTTCTCTCCGGCCAACTGCCTTATCTCCGCTTGCAATTTCTTCATCAACAAAGGCTTCTTCACCAACGCGGCCATCGCCCACACTAACGCAGCTGAAACCGTGTCGCTGCCTCCGGCTATTATATTCTGCAAACAAGGCTACAATAGTCATAATATGTTCACTCAAATTAATTAACCAAATACGATATTCATTACATTAACATACATACCATTAGTAGTGCTTTGATGTGGTCCAGTGTAAGCTCAAACGACGTCGTTCCATTTTCTTTAATCCTTAGCAATATATCAACGATGTCTCCCTCCATAGATTTTGGCCTATTCGGATCCATATGCTCTTCAATCAGTTCCTCATAGAAAGAATCCATGTCATGAAAATTCTTGCCAAGCTTTTTATTCATACCAAGCAATCTATCAACCCATCGAAACCAAGGCAAGTAATCCTCCACAAAAAAACCTCCAAGAAGCGACTGCATTTCGCGAAGAAGATCAAAGAAACGGTTCTTTCCATAGCCTTCATCTCCATAGGTCTTCCCAAACGCAACTCTACATATAGAGTTATTAGAAAGCGACAACATCGTCTCGCTCAAGTTAACGACGGTGGAAGAAGATGCGTCTCTAGCAATCTTCGCCATCATCTTCCGCACTTCATCTTTGAAAATAGGCTGAGATGATTGAACTTGCTTCGCGCCAAAGAGATGGATGGTGGAGATTTTCCTCATCTCCCTCCACACTTGGTTGTAGGGTGAAAACGCAACATCTAGGCCGTTGTACGTGAGCCTCTGCAGGGAAACAAGAAGCGGGCGGCTGGAGAAAATGGCGTCGTGTGATTTCATGATCTCTTTCACGGCATCTGCTGAGGAAATCACAACGACTGGCCGTAGTCCGAGCTTGAGGGACATGACGGGGCCGTACTTGTTGGAGAGGCGGCGGAGGTACGTGTGCGGAGATCGGACGTTGAACTGGTGCAGAATTCCGATGAACGGCAGCCCCCTTGGCCCCGGTGGATGGAGTTTGGTGGCATGTTTATATTTTTGTGCTTGGAAGTAGAAGATGATCATTACTGGGAGAAGGAAAAACAAGAGAATAAACATCATGTTTTGGGTAGTTTGAGAATTGAGATAGTATTGTTTTGAAAGAAAACGCACAATAGGCAAAAAATACTATATAGGTTTATATAACTACTTAATAAGATTGCCGACTGCACATACATATCCGATATATCTGCTATATATGCAATACTATATAAGCAGGGACGGAACTAGAAATGTAAATAAGTCGGTGCTAAAATTATCCATAAAAATAATTCTGATTATAAATAAATAGATATTTAAAATAATATTTTTGTATTTTAAGCTCTTTTATTTAATAAATTTATAAAGTGATTAAAACTCAAATACATGATATATTTAAACTACAAAATTTAATATATTTTTATATGAGAT
This sequence comes from Salvia hispanica, assembly GCF_023119035.1. Classification (NCBI taxonomy): domain Eukaryota; kingdom Viridiplantae; phylum Streptophyta; class Magnoliopsida; order Lamiales; family Lamiaceae; genus Salvia; species Salvia hispanica. The sequence continues at coordinate 4,292,561 of NC_062969.1, read as the reverse complement.
AATTCTCATTCAAATTATAAAATTTAGTAAAATAATTGGAGAGTCTCATAATGTTAGAAATCATAATATCACATTGCAATTTTCAATTTTTTTCAATTATCGGTAATGTTTAAAACGATAATATTTTACTATTTAAATAAGGAAAAATAAGCATTCTAATAAACTTTAAAATTCAAGATTTAATACTGTATTTTCAAATAAATTAACTAATACTCCATTTGACATTTTTTTTATTATTTAAATGACTACTAAGTACTCTAATATTTTAATATATTGAAATAGAGATACAAATAGAAATACACAAATTGCGATATTATGGATATTATGGAGATATGCAAAATATTTGTTAAACATAAACTCAAGTATTAAACTGTAAATGCAAGAAAATTAGCTTTAGGTATCATTTCACAGATTAAAATACTGCAAATTCGATTATACACTTCTATGTGTAGTACTTTCCAATTCTCTTGAAAAACACAAAAAAATTAATTACTCTTTAATTAATAGTGGACCCCAACACCGTTATAAATTTAATGATACACTACTTTCTAATTTATCTTTTTATTCTATCATCTCCTTCCCTCTTTTCCTCATCCCTTTTTGTAAACAACATAAAATAGATATAAGCAGGGACAACCACAGTGGGGTTTAGGGTCAACATTAAAATACTGCAAATTCGATTATACACTTCTATGTGTAGTACTTTCCAATTCTCTTGAAAAACACAAAGAATTAATTACTCTTTAATTAATAGTGGACCCCAACACCGTTATAAATTTAATGATACACTACTTTCTAACTTATCTTTTTCTTCTATCATCTCCCTCCCTCTTTTCCTCATCCCTTTTTGTAAACAACATAAAATAGACGTAAGCAGGGACAACCGATCAGCGCCGGCCAAGCCCCTGCTGGCAGTGGTGGACCTATATGGAGGGGTGGGGTGGCATTGGAACCCCCAACAACTTTAACTATTATATTCACATATATAATCTATGAATTTCGTAATATAGTATCAGCTCAAGTGGTGGGGGTATCTACCTTAAAAACTTCATAAACTTGAGAGCTGAGTTCGAGTCATTGAGCCTAACAGTACTATATTTTTAACGTTTACTTGTCCTAATTTCTTTATATTTCTCTTTATTTTGTGTTATGTCATTTTGGCACCATTTTTAACGTTTTCTTGTCCTAATTTCTTTATATTTCTCTTCATTTTTTGTTATGTCATTTTGGCACCCCCAATATAAAATTCTTGGGTCCACCACTGCCTGCTGGAGCGGCGGCTTGGCCCACTGTAGGTTCGTCCCTGTATATAAGTATTACGGAGTATCATATAGTTATATAACTGCTTGATGAGATCGTCAACTGCACATACATATATGATATATTAGCTATATATGCAATTACATAAGTATAATACAGATAATCAAAATTTATCTAAAACGGTATATTTTATATAAGGCTAGTACTTATTAAATCTATCACCAATGATATCATAATCCAAGAATTCACAATAGAATTGAGTTGAAAAGAATGCACTATCGCCAAAAAACTAGCAATCAATTTGATTCTACATTATGCATTTAGTGAAATAACTACTTGATAATATCGTTGATTGCACGTACACATCCAATATATTAGCTATATATGCAATATATAAGAATAATGCAGATAATCAATATTTATCTAAATAGTAGTAGTATGTTTTATATAAGGCTAGTACTTATTGAATCGGTTACCAATGATATCATAATCCAAGAATTGAGATAGTAATATGTTGAAAAAAATGTACAACTGTCAAAAAGACTAGCACTTAAATTGATTCTACATCATGCATATAGTGATACAATTACTTTATAAGATCGCCGACTGCACATACACATCCAATATATTAGCTATATATTTGCAATATACATGTAGAATGCAGATTCAATTATCAACAAACTATTACTTGTAATATGTAGTATAACTATAAGCCTTTAACTGATTGCATACATGGGATAGACGAATCAAAATTTATCAAAACAATACAATTTATATAAGTCTACTACTTATTAAATCATTCACCAATTTTATCATAATCCAAATATCCAAGAATTCAAAATAGAATGTTAGACATGTTGTTTAGACTATAGCCAAAATATATTTTGTATGATTTGCGTTGAATTGTTTGTTGAGTGTTTTTAGTTTAATGTGACATTGACGCGCCTTTACAACAAACTTACCCATGCAAAAAATTATTAACCACTCAAATCAATGAATAGTAGTTCTATAGTTGAACTGCATGCAATTCAAAAAATAAAAATCAGGAGGAAGGGGGTCATTAGCTATAAAAGGACATTAAGAAAGTTTGGACACTTTCACATTTTTCAATTAGCTAATAGAGTTGCTCATAGTGTAGTCCAGTATACTAGATCTTGGTTATAAAATGTCTTCTGCCTAAAAGCGGACTTATTGATTAAAATCAAATCTAATTGTATTGCCAAAATTTATAATGAATATACCATAATATAAAAAACCAATATTAATACTATTACCAAAATTTGAGGTTAGGAAGATATACAGACAATAATCTAAAATCAATACGACTAAAGTTAATTTTTGTCCCTTATATTTTTCCTAAAATTCTTTTTGGTCTCATACATTAAGTTCGTGACCTTTTGGCACCGAACATATTGTTTTGGTCCAAAATAACCATTTTCTGTTAAATTAATTAACAGTCAAAATGTTTGATCAATTTAATAACTTAATTAAAGTCTAGGACTAAAGTCCAATTTTAGTCCGTACATTTTCCATAAAATTCTTTTCGGGTTCCATACATTAAGTTTGTAACCTTGTTTGAGACCAAAATATACCAGAACAATATGTTAGGGATCAAAAGATCACAAACTTAATGTATAGGAGGAACAAAAATAATTTTAGGGCAAATGTAAGAGACCAAAATTGGAGTTTAGTCAATTAATAAATAATTAACTAAAAGTCTTAAGACATTTAAATTAAATGTGCACGTAAAAACTAATTATACACTCTAAGCAACACAAAAGCCATAATTATCACTAAGAAAGGTAAAAGTAAAAGCACATGGCAACAGAATTGAAGTGGAAAAAAAATTAAAATGTACATAGGTCATATCTCTCACAATTAAGGCACACAAGAAAATTACTATTGTAATTTTTCAATTAAATTTAAAATATGAATATCAATAAATTAAATTCCGCTTGATAAAATAATCTAAGAAAATGATGACGCTTCTTTTTCTATTCTTGTCTCCCTTAATCACTAAGTATGCATATAGTGATACAACTACTTGTTAAGATCGTCGATTGGACATACACATCCTATATATTAGTTATATGTTTGTACTTGGAAGTAGAAGATGATAATTATTAGGAGAAGCAAAAACAAGAGAAGAAACATCATATTTTGGATAGTTTGAGAATTGAGATAGTAATGTTGTGAAAAAAATGCACAATCGGCAAAAAACTACTCCCTCCGTCCATAAAAAATAGATCACTTTGTGTATGGCACGGATTTAATGTAGAATTGGTAAGGTAAGAGAGGGAGGGAGAAAAAGTAGATAAAGTAAGAGAGATAGGGAAAAAAGTGAGTAAAGTATGAGAGAGGGAAGAAAAAGTGGGAAAAGCATGAGAGTCAAACTTTCCATTTTAAGAAAGTGATATATTTTTTGTGGACGTTCCAAAATGGCAAAAGTGATCTATTGTTTGTGGACGGAGGGAGTAGTATATAGTGTGATACAACTACTTATTAAGATTGTCGACTGCACATACACATCTGATATATTAGTTATATATGCAATACTATATAAGTACTATCATACAGTGACATAACTACTTGATGAGATCGTCGACTGCACATACATATCCGATATATTAGCTATATATGCTACTACATTAGTATAATACAGATAATCAAAATTTATCTAAACAGTACGTTTTATATAAGGCTTGTACTTATTAAATCTATCACCAATACATCATCATCCAAGAATTCACAATAGAATTGAGTTGAAAACAATGCACTATTGCCAAAAAAACTAGCAATCAAATTGATTCTGCATCATGCATTTAGTGATATAACTACTTGATAAGATCGTCGATTGCACACACACATCTAATATATTAGCTATATATGCAATATATAAGAATAATGCAGATAATCAATATTTATCTAAATAGGGAATAGTAGTATGTTTTATATAAGGCTAGTACTTATTGAATCGGTCAGCAATAATATCGTAATCCAAGAATTACGATAATAATGTGTTAAAAAAGGTACAATTGCCAAAAAAAACTACTCCACATAGCAATCGAATTGATTCTACATCATGCATATAGTGATACAATTACTTGATAAGATCGCCGACTGCACATACACATCCTATACATTAGCTATATATTTGTAGTATACATGTAGAGAGGAATGATATGCTACACACCTTATGTGGGCTCCTTATGTGAGCACCACTCTCGTTCGACACACTTTTAGCGTTGTTCGTTTCGATTTATCTATTTAGTTTGATTCTAATACATTAAAAAATGTTATTGCAATTTTTAATTTCACAAGATTCATAAAAATTAAAGCTTGATTTATTATTTTATTCATTTATTTGAAATTATAGAGAAAACGAGCAAATTGAGCTTTGATTTTTATGAATTTTGTGAAATTAAAAATTGCTATAACATTTTTTAATGTATTAGAATCAAACTAAATAGATAAATCGAAACGAACAACGCTAAAAGTGTTTCAAACGAGAGTGGTGCTCACATAAGGAGCCCACATAAGGTATGTAGCATATCATTCCTCTACATGTAGAATGCAGATTTAATCAACAAACTATTACTTGTAATATATATAACTATAAACCTTGAATTGATTGCATATATGGAATAGACAAATCAAAATTTATCAAAACAATACATTTTATATAAGTCTACTACTTAATCATAATCCAAATATCCAATAATTCAAAATTGAATGTTAGATATGCTGTTTAGACAACAGCCAAAATTTATTTTGTATGATTTGCGTTGAATTCTTTGTTGAGTGTTTTATTTTACTATTGACGCGCTTTTACAACAAACTTGCACATGTAAAAATTTATTAACCACTCAAATTAATGAATAGTTGAATTGCATGCAATTCAAGAAATAAAAATCAGGAGGAAGGGGGCAACTAGCTATCAAAGGACATTCAGAAATTTTGGACACTTCCACGTTTTTCAATTAGTCAACGGAGTATACTAGATCTTGGTTATGACATGTCTTCTGCCTAAAAAATTGGCGTTATTGATTAAAATCAAATATAACTGTATTGCCAAAATTTATAATGAATATACCATAATATAATAAACCACAATTAATTCTATCACCGAAATTTAAGCTTAGGAAGATTTACAGACACTCATCTTAAATTAATAAATAATTCTAAAACATTTAAATTAAGAGAATGTGTACAAACTAATTATACACCCTAAGCAACACAAAATCCTTAATTATCAATAAGAAAGGTAAAAGTAAAAGCTCATGGCAACAAAATTGAAGTGGACGAAAAATTGAAGTGTACACAGGTCACAGGCCATATATCTCACAATTAAGACACACAAGAAACTTACTATTGTAAATTTTCAATTAAATTTAAAATATGAATATTAATAAATTAAATACCGCTTGATAATTGTTAGATAGAGCTCACAACTGAAACAACCTAAAATATGATGACGCTTCTTTTTCTATTCTTGTCGTCCTTAATCACTAAAATCTAAACATGCCAACAAAATCCAATCTACACCACTTCGACGGCCGCCTCTCCAAACCACCATGTCCCTTTAGATGGCTTGATAGACTCTTTGAAATGGCTAAAAGGCTCGAAAATAATGGATTTTTTCTGTCAAGAATTGATTGAAGAGCATATCCTGTATCCAAATAGGCCAACATCTATGCAAGGAGACATCGTTGAAATATTGCAAATAGCAGCAGTCATCAGAAACAAATCATTCTTACTTGTATAATCACCCATCTTAAATCGATATTCTGTCATGAACAATTGAAGAAAAAGAACATTTCTATCCACAAGATATGCAACCATTCCTGTCACTATGATATACATACATCATAGTATATCATATACTAAAAGCAACCAGCTTCCTCACTGAAAGCATATATAGTCATTCCTGTCACTATTCCAGATTTTTCTGCCAAGAAACAAAGTTTAATCAAATAGTGACAGTATTGCAACCTTGTATATTCAACAACAACTCAATCGCACAGCACAGCCTCTATAGAATCCAAGAATATCATAAATTCTACAGAATCCTCTCTATCTCACTCAATAAAAACAAATTAGCATTATTTGTTCCTGCCATTCATAAAGTACACCTATACTATATCTCTTCATAAATCATAGTTGCCATCAGTCCACCAAAATTGGTTGAACGAATTCATCAATATGGATAGTAGTTTTCTGCATTTAAACTTAACAAGATTCTTACTGGCATATCACTGCAAGTGCAATATAACTCATTACCATGTCCAGAGCCTTTGTCCTTTTTATAAAAAAACAATATAACTCATTACCATAATAATAATCTGCAACAGCACCCACAGATAGATGTCCTCTTCAGCAATTCTACCATGATGATCACTAAGCCTTCTAATTCACTAAATCAAGCCACTGAAGTTTTGGGAAACTTAAAGAACCATTAGAATATTTGGACAACAAAGAAATCAAATTCACTTTAATCTTGTTCAAATTAGAGTGATATACACAATAAAAAAATTGCACAGTATTCCACCATCAAGAAGTGCATAAACAGTTCCTGAGAAAACACCTTTGATATTAATATTCAAAAGATTAATCATTTCAATATGGAACAACATACCAAGATAGAACCACATGTATTTCATTTCTCTGTCATTTTATCTATTCACATAATAATTAATAGGTCTTCTACATCGCATAAGCACAGGTACAAGATATACCAAGCAAACTCATGAACAAAAGATTAGTATCCTGAACTTCAATATATATTATATACCAACATCTCTACGATGTCCAAAAACAGTCTAATAGTAAGAATGCACGCAAGACATGCCGCAGAAAGAGAGACCCAACATACAAGTTTAAGGAACAGAGACTTCAAGACCTTGCGACCATGCTACAGGAACGAGCCAATCGATATGTTATGCTGCCTCCGTCCAGTGTCGCCTCTCCATCAATAGGTTCAACCTCATATTTCTTTCTGCAGCCTGGACAACGGGCATCCTCCTCAAGAATTCTCTTGTGACAGAAAAGGCAGAGCCTGAAACCACATGCACAGGGGCAAAAGCTTGAATCAGTGTAGTCTAAATCCTCAAAGCATATCGGACATGCTTTGGGGATTGCTCCAACACTTTTACAGACCCATACTGAACCCCCGCCTAGATGGCGCTCGGATTTCAATGGAAAACTGTACTGCTTGGCCAGATTGGGTAAGGTCTGGGGACGACAAGCATCATCTGGCCTCCAAGCACAACAATTTATCATGGCCCTCCGATTATCAGTTCTTCCACTCTCTGAATTAGCATTGGCTGTATGGATCCCAGGGATATTAATCCCTGAAAACATCTGGTCACTTGCATCCACCGGAGAACCAGACTCTGTAGAACGTTCGTGATTCTCGGAAGAAGGGGAATCTTTCTGCTTGTCGTCAGTGGCAGCCAATGCATCAGCAACGGCTTCCCAATCATCCAAGCAATCATCACCGCCAGCGTCCCCTTCATCTTCCTCACTCATGTTCCCTGAACAAGAACCATTAGTACTACTACTGCTTCTGCTACTGCTACTTCCAGTGAAATTGGCCCCAGAATCATTGCTGCCCAAAACACTACTGGTAAGGCTGGTTGGGCTATTGGACTGTACGGAATCTGAGTCACTGAAATGATGCATTGATGATACATCTCCATAAATCCCCTCCTCACTTTTCGTCTTAATCTCCAGTTTACCTATCGGTTGTCTCGTCTGATTTTCTAAATGCACAGATGCCCCAATGGATGCAATCACTCCACCATTGGCTTCCCCCTTGTAATCACCCTTATTTTTCACTGGTAGAATAAATAACCCAGATCACCAAATCTAACCGAGTACATGTACAACTAATTATTGCAATAGTTAATGGAAAATCAAAATTTTGAATATTGGCAAATAACATCCTCAAATACAAGATCCATTTTTTACATTCAGAAAAATCAAAGAGAAAAAAGGAAGTTCACAAACCGTGAGAAAGCCACTGCTCACGACGAGCATCAAGCTTGCACTGCTTCAATTTCGCGGAGCGGTTTGCCTACAGTTTCCAATCAACAAAATAGCCGATCTCAGAAATAGCAGAAACAAATATATACCACAAATTTCTAAAGCATCTACAACTAAGTAACAATGAAGATTTAAACGAAAATTAAAAAGAATGAAAATTCAAAGAAACAATAAAAAACCGACCAAGAAAAAAGAACAAATAGACGCCGTCAAACAACTTTCCCTCAAAAAAAAATAAAAAAATTCGTCACAAAATTTCACCTATAAAAACAGTTATCATCCTAATGCCCAATCCAAAACAATCAATCACGCAGATAGCAAACATTTCCTAGAAAAATCAAGACAGACAACAAGTAATGCGCACCCTCTTCTTCTTGGCGAAATCCCTAAGGTTGGATGAGGCCATGGAGGCGTTGGGGATCGAATCGGAAACCATGGCTGCGTCAGCTCGTTGGAGGATATGTAAAACCCTAAACCGGTTGACCGGAGAAACGGATGGAGAGAGAAACCGGTAGATATAGAGAGAGAGTGTGGATAACGGCAACTGCTCTGCTTCGCTCCAACCCTTTCGTTTTTTCCTCTTCCACTCTTCAAACAAATAAGCGTGAGCTGCACAACTGGAAAGATGTGATTCATAAATACTCTCCTTTGGACCATTTTGCCCTTTGTTTCCCACATATCTTCTACGTATCAGCGGGGTCTTTACGTGATACTACTATTTTTTGAAGTATGTTATCTGATTAAGAAATGATATTTAGTTAATGATAATTAATCTCCCATTACTTTCTACGATAGTTTAATAAATTGTGGGCCTTTGTCCCCGAAAAAGATCTTTTCTGTACGATTAACTAGCGGATTTTATTTTTCTCAAATCAATTAATATCTCAACTTTTAAAACTAAAATAATTGGATTCATATTTTTGAAACAAATACAATTGGCTACTCTTTCATATTCTTTCGTTCCTACAAAGAAAATAAATGTTATTATCAAGCTATGATATTGAACTTTAACTATAGTATCTGTTGTCGTAATGATTAATTTTTAATTTGATTGATTAAACTCATTCAAACCTCGAATTCATCATCGCTGTAAATACATGGAATAATATAAACTCAAATCGATTCGATTTACTTGTAATCAAAATATCCCCAGCATTTTGGGGAAATAGATGCATTTTCGGAATTTTCACTATTCTTCATCAATTTTATTAAATTCTATAGATCTCTATTTCTGTTAAGAATAATGTTAATTCAAAGAGCAGTTTTTCAATTTGACTTTGATAGGTGTTAAAAATTTATTTATCGTTTATCAATTTCAAGTTGATTTTCTCAACACATACAAATAGTCAAATAAAACATTTTATTTTCATGGTAGAGCTGACAAATTTTTATCAAGATACCTACTATTTGTCAATACATGAAATTGACACATTGCCCGCAGGGACGTAGCGAAATTGGCAACGGAGAGGCAGATCTTGCTGCAATGAGCCTTGGCTCAAATTCCACTGCTATCATGTAGTTGCTTCCATCTCACAGGCACAAGTGTGAGGCCTTAGGAGATGGGCTTCTGATAGCCAATGGGTTAAGACCTCCCTCTTAACGGACTACTGTGTTACCGTGATTTAATCCCCCCACCCCTCCCCCCTGGATATCGGGCCGGAGTGTGGGGGCCGCCAAGACGACAGAATCGCAATGAAATATGACACATATATAAAACCATTAAAACGGTGAGTAAAGGAAAAGTTTACTGTGACACATTTACTATTTATTCCCAGTAAAAGTTTCATGCGTTTTTGTTAATTTCATGTAGGGGTGGCAAATCGTGCGTGTCGGGTCGTTATCGTGTCGACACGATAACGACACGAACACGATAACAACAAACACGAACACGACCCGTTAAGAAAACCTCAAACACGAACACGAACACGACCCGCTACCCTCAGACACGAACACGACACGAACACGACACGAACCCATTAACGACACGAATTGTTTCGGGTCAACACGACACGAACACGACACGAACCCATTAATGACACGAAAATAAGTATTGAAAAATGAAAATAATAAGAATAATAATATTAAAATATTATGTGTTAATAAGAATAATAATATTAAAATATTATTTGTTAACGGATAACACGAACACGACACGAACACGACACGAACACGCATTGTTAACGGATAACACGAACCCGACACGAACACGACACGAAATTTTCGTGTCCTTAATGGGTCGACCCGATAAGGACACGAACACGATAAGCTCTGACCCAAACCCATTAATTTCGTGCCGGTTCGTGTCGTGTTATCGTGTCGTGTCAAAAATTGCCAGCCCTAATTTCATGTACTTAATTAAGGCTTAAGAGGCTAAGACATAGCCTATTACTATAAATATAAAATTGTACTCCTTCCGTCTCAAGAAAGATGACCTCTTTCTTGGGCGGCACGGGATTTTATGCAGTTATATTTTGTGTGTTAAGAGGAGAGAGTAAAGTAAGAAAGAGGGAATAAAGTAGAGATAAAGTGTTTTCATTTTAAGTAATAGGTAATCTTAGTTGGGATAAACCAAAAGGGAAAGTGGGTCATCTTCAATGGGACGGAGGGGATATATGTAAGCAAATTATACCCTTTTTCCTTTAAAAAAAACTAACAAAAAGAAGACTAAAAAAGAGTAAAAAGTCAATTAACATGTGATGAAACTAAACGCAAAAAAAGGTCTTCAAGATCCCACGTGTAAATAGTAAGCTGTACTGTACACGTACTCCTAAAGTCTTACTCCCTAAACTAACACTAATAAAATTGATTTCAACAATTTAATGATAATTAAGTTTTTATACGACTAACGGTTATTATACGAAATCTATCAGTCTATTAGGGTAATTAAGTCAACAATTAAAAACAATGACAGTTTTGAAAGGGGTCAATAGTTTTATTTCTTTTTTTTTTAAACCACGTCCGACTAATCCTATTCAATCGAGTTTGCGAATTAAGGCTGAGAATCTCTTGAGTGGCAGGATTTAAATCCGTGACCTCAAGATTACCACAATTTTATTTGCCAACTATGCTACAATCCATTGATTAAGAGTAATTATTTTAGTTTTTTGTTAACCTTTTTTCTAGTACCTAATTGCATAATATAAACCCTGAATAAAATAATTAATACTAGTAATAGTGGGGGTATGTTGTATTGCTAAGTCGTTCTTAAATTGCTAACTACAACTAAATGATTGGCATTGGACCATTAAATCAAGGCACAATATCATTCCAACCACCAATATGAATGCAGTCTAAAAAAATATCAAATTAAGGGTATAAATGTCAATTAACAAATTAGTTATTATTAACTTTAAAAAAAATCTCAAAACTTTAAATGCACATAACTATCTCGATTTAAATTATTGTTTCACACAACATATATCAAATTAAAGATAATTTTATAAGAATTCCAACGAAATCCCAATTGCATATGTTTCGATGTCATAATTTGAAAAAAAATCATGAATTTTGATATTTTTCGACAATCAGATAATATCAACATAGTTATCAAAATATGTCAATATAATACTTATATAATGTCAATATGAAATTGTGTTGACATTTTTATGTCTTCGTATTAATATATTTAATACATTGTATTGACAGTGTGTTCTCTAATCCTAATAATTGTTAGTATTATCTTTTTAATAATTAAATAAAATAAAATAAAAATACATATGATAATTTATACTCCTTCCGTTCCATAGTAATAGAGTCATTTCTCTTTTTAGTAAAAGTCAACACATTTTTCCACACCTACTTTACTCTCTCTTACTTTATTTTCTCTTCATCTCTCTACCTTTTACATTTTCCACTTTATTCTTCATTTACTTAACTCACCTAACACAATTTTTCTTAATTTCTGTGTCAAAAAAAAATGTCTCCATTACTATGAAACGGAGGGAGTAGATTATTAGATCTCCAAAATTCTATAAGCTTAAACTAGTTATAGATAGCCATTAAGGAATGAGTTAGTAAAATCAAAAGTTAAATATATAAAAAAAATATGTATGCACGTTGTAGAGAATAGATTTAACTGGGGTGCCCTTCTTCGAGATTTAAGGGCCCAGTACCTTAATTGGGCCTACCCCCATTATATAAAGAACATTACTTCTAAATATAACACGAAAAGCCCTTTTTAGATATAGTCCAATTACAGGAATCAATTTTCTAATAAACCATGCCTTCCACTACGAGGAGTATGATTGTTGGACTAAAACGATAAACATGGGACGGGAAATGATATAAATGAGCACCGCTCTAATTCAATGTACTTTTAGCGATGTTTGTTATGTTTTATATACTTATTTTGATTTTAATATTATAAAAAATTGTTATTGATATTTTTAATTTTATAAAATTTATAAAAAGCAAAGTTCAATTTATTTGTTTTATTTATAACTTTAAATAAACGAATAAAACAACAAATCCAATTATTTTTATGAATTTTATAAAATTAAAAATTGCTAATAATATTATTTTAATATATTGAAATTAAACTTAATATATAAAACAACAAATAAGGTTAAAAGTGCATCGAGTGAAGGTAATATTTATATACGGTGCACAGCATATTAATAAGAGGAACCTTAAATTACAAACTTGGGCTTACTTTCTTTCCTTGGATATTTCCCCTATCTATTCCTAGGAAGAGTTTCCTATCTTTACTTAGGAAGAGTTTCCTATCTTTACTTCAAATATTTCTTATGTGACATGTCTAGTAATCGAGTTGTCGACATGGCCATTTTCACTCTTGTATTTTCGGGATTAAAGAAGATCAAAACCGACAATAATTTAACTATTTAGTGAATAATACTTGATCAATCTTTCCTTGGTTTTCAAGTGATACTCCTTTTGCCTCATAAAAATATGTACTTTCTATTTTTACTATTTATTTAATATGAATTGTGATCAACTGAGATTTTTTATGCTAATTGAGAAATGAGATGTAATATCAGTCACTCATTTTTATTAAATGAGTGGTTCAGATTTTTCCACATGAAAAATATCTTTAGATTAATTAATTATGAAAGGGAAGAATAGTAATATCATGGTAAATTTTATTCAATAAATATTTTTTTTAATTTTTTTTAATTTTTTTTATTTTTAAAAAAAAATTTAAAATTTTTTGAAAAAAAGGTTCAACTACATATACAATTCATGTCAACTACACACATATAATGTCAACTATGTGTACAATCCATGTAATTCATGTCAACTACACACATATAATGCCAACTATATGTACAATCCATGTCAACTACATATAAAATTCATGTTAACTACACAATATAACGTCAACTATATGTACAATTCATGTCAAATAGTAGTATTTATTGAATAAAGTTGTTGACATTTGATGTGTAGTTGACATAAATTGTATATGTAGTTGACAAAAAATTTAAAAAAATTTAAAAATTATTAAAAAATTATTTTAAAAAATTTAAAAAAATTAATAAAAATTGATTACATCCCACCCTATATATATATATACATCAATTTATTTACAACTTATACCATTAGAGCATACCATTAAACATTAATATATCTATTAACACTACTTTAACTATTTTTCTTATTTTCTCTTTTATTTTACCAATTGTACATTAATTCTCGTGTTATTTTTAAATGCACATATTTTTATAAGACAAATGACGTAGTATTATATATCTAGAAAAATGTGAAATAGTTAATTATCTCGAAAAGACATCGGAGGATAAAACAAAATGAGTTGGGAAATATGATTACTATGATTAAGCAATTAAAGCATTAATTGAAGTCAATTTCATGCTAGCTACCAATCTTTCAATTTGCATTTCATCTTAGTTAAGTGATAGTCAACTTGTTGTGCAAGAATTATTTGATAGAGAAGTGCTTAACATATTTTGCAAGTGTATGAATTCCGAAATTGAATATGGTAGTGGTATATTACAAAGAATTCAACATAATTCAAGACCTCTTTATTATTATTGGAATATTTTGATTTCTTAATTTTGCTAGACTTGATGAACTAAAATGTAGACATATGAACGCTTCAGATGCGAGCACCCCCTTATGTCGATATATGTAAGATATTTGAGTGTGACATTTTATCCACCAATTATGCTGAATAGACGTGTCTCCTTACAATGTACCAAAATCCTAAATTTGACGGTGTCCCCATTTATATATATATGTGTATAGGCGAAATTCATGTAAGCTCCAAGCCTCCAACATATATATATATAACGTGTTTTTAAGTTCATAAATTTTCTATGAATGTGGTATTTTAAGATTAAAGTAAATTTTTGACTCCAACTAATGCTATCAAATAATCAAAACTTGTCTAAAATAAGAAAAATTCCCATCCCATGTCATTTGTACGAAAATTGGATTACTCCCTCCATCCGCCATTAGGAGTCACATTCCTTGGAGTCACGGATTTTAAGAAATATTAAGAAAGTGAATGGAGAAAAGTTAATGGAATATAGGCCCCACTTGTATAGTTTTAACTTTTAAATGAAATGTGAGTGAAATGAATTAGTGGAATGTGAGACCCTTTACCATTTATGATAAAAATGAATCGGAATTCTTATTCGCGGATGAAGGAAGTAGTTAATTAATGAGAATATAGTAATCATGTGGAGTAGTAGTAAGTTGTAAATTGGCCACGGTTGACATTCCTAGCTTGGTGACGTTTTATCCAGTGATATGAAGCCCCTAACATCATAATGAATTCAAATAAACGTACACTCCGCACCTCCATACTTAAATGATGTATCATTATAACAATAACTGATCAATCAAGTTAATCCAATTACACTAAAATATCCAACAAAATTGTGAATTTGAAACATGATAATTCACCGAAATTTGTGAATTTGAAAAAACATACTCCATTTTTAGTAGTACTAGTATTTTTTATGGAATTTAAAGTAAGGGTACGTATAAGATGCGAGTGTACTCGAATTTGATTTCAAAGCTCTCGAAATGGAAAAAGATGTACACGCGAAACTTAAAAAATCTTGAGTAGTTGTAATTTAATTTGATTATGACCAAAAGTCAAATTATAATTTATATAGAACCTATGTATAGTGTATTGTAGTGTACGTGTAATTTTATTTTATGTTAGATGCATGGCATGGCATAGTACATAAAGTATGATGCTTAACTACGATAAATTTGTCGGCAATACTCAATAAATAAATAAACTACTATAATAATGATTATTGTTAAAATATATGGATCACATCTCCACGGATTTAATAAGTATGCAATCTAGTCTGAAAATTGAAATTAATGTAGGAATTTGTTTGTCGTTTGTCATTTCATGGAGTATATTCTTGTGTAAAAAATGTCACATCCCTACGATGCTCAATATATAGTTTAATTTTTGTATTGTAAGGTTGGATACTTGGATTTTCATTTCAATAAACTATATTATAAAAATATTAATTACATTGATATATTCATTTCATTATGAGCAATTATGTTGACACTTCAATTTCGTGCGGCGGAAATTAGGTTCAAATATCATTACTCTCAACCATGCATGTACTGATGTTCCACGCAAAACTATTAATACTGTCACAAGTTGTAACAAAAAATAAATTTGTTTATTTATAATCGAATCCAATAACAAAGTGGAAACTGTCAATGTCTTTTATTGTAACGTAATGTTTTTGAGAGGTTAATTGTAACATAATTAAATGCACATTAATTAATTATTGTGATCATGTTATCCCGTAATTTGCAATTCTTCATTTTTTAAGTGTCAATATGTTTAATTAAGTTACACTATTTACCACTTGGCTACTACACAGACTTATATACTCCCTATTTTACTGATATATGAATGCCACGCAATGACGTAATTTTCTTATTCTAACATAAAAGTTCAATCTTCTTCTTCTTTCTTAATTCTTTCTTCATTTTTCATTTTTTTTCTTGCACTATTGATCCTTGATCATCAAACAAAGCTTAATCATAGTAGGGCGTAATAACGTAGTTAAGATGCTAAAAAAAGCTTCATTATTTTTATTTATCTATTTAGCTGAAAAGGAAGCACAATAATTGAAGCTTTCCTTCAACTATACACTCCTCCATCTTGATCGCCTTGCTACGTCTAAATTATTAATCAGTATAACTCACTGTTTCAATTTCCTACTTGTATGGTGGATATTAAGAAATGCAGCTGATCATTAAAGGCATTAAATTATAGGCTTTATATATAGACTATAACAAATTCCTAAAATCTATATATATAAAAAATTATTAATTCAACTCTAAAAATATTATGTAGGGATCATAACAACTATTATGACATGGTAGTTATTAGTTTATTGATATTAATTAAAAAGGTTGTGTTGTGTATTTATATACCTTAATTAGGAGACAGATTACTTAATTCTTCATGAATGCAGATTTTAAGTGTGGTCGGATAAATAATGATGAAAAAAAAGGGATAAATAATGAAGCCTGATTAAACTGTGAGACCCAATATTATCTCTAATCATTTTGTTAACGGTTGACTTAAGCCACGAATCCTAGGTCAGTGGTGAAAAAAAAATAATTAAATATACATATAGTACATATAAAACAATATGTTTGAAATTAAATAAATTGTAGTAATATAGTATATATTTCATATTAATTGTATTTCCAAACTCCAAAGTGTACCTATTATAGAGAAAAAGGCATTCCTCCTAAATCAATTCGCTGCATTATTTTTGAAAATATTCTTATTTATTTTCTGTAAGGAACTGAATCTTTATAAACAAAAAAGCAGTATAATTGGCTCTCGGTAAAATACGAAGTGGAAAAAAAGTTAAATTAGATCTAGGCTTGTTAAGTAGAAACTAGATCTAGCTAGCTTTTGTGTCTATTTAAAAGAGGTATGTAATCCCCATAAATTCTATTAGGCATGTCAAAATGGATACTGGGTATTGGATACCCGATATCTAAACCCGAAAAAGTCGGGTCGAAATCCGATTTTTCGGATTTCGGATCGGGATCGGGTAGTGATTTTTGGATTATCGGATATTGGGTTACCTGATACCCGATCGGGTGTACCCGAATTATCCGATTTTTTTAATTTATGAATTTATGTATTTATTCTGATTTTTAAATATTTAAAATATTTAAGAAATTAAAAATTTAAATAGTGATTGCGTGTGTTTCATAATCAATTGTATCTTTTGTAAATCCAATTTTTTTAGGGAGTTTACGTCGATTAATAAATTAAGGTGCATGGATAAAATATAAGAATTTATTTATACTCGCGCAAGAAGAAAATTTTAATCACCTAAATTTTGGATAAAATGTAATAAATCCAACCTATGCAATGTTTTCATTTTTAACTGAAGAATATCAGAAATGAATGATATATATCATATCCATGTTGCTATGTGCAATTTAATTTTTCTAACCCATTGACTTTATAGAAACATATAAATTATTTTAACAAAGTCAAAATCAAAATTGGGACTGGATACCCAAGTCGGGTATCCGGGTATCCAAAATAAAATTCGAATCGAATTTCAGATATTGATTTTAGGAAATTTCGGGATCAGGTAACTGAAATTTTCGGATCGGATACCCGATTTGACAGACCTAAATTCTATTATGCTGAATTACAAATTTAGTAACAAGATATATTATCTATTGAAAGCTTTGACACTCCACTTTGTTTTGGGGTGAATGATGCTTCTTACTCCCAATTTAATAATATATCTTCGCATTTCCTAATTTAGTCCAAGAATCCAAAAGAGTTTATTTACAGAAACACCAAAATAGCTAAATTGAGTTATTTTTTCCTTAATTAAGATTCGCGTGTGAAATAAAATTTGCTTTTACAACATAATGGAAGGCAATGGTGGGAATCACAGAAAAGCAAATCTAACTTGACTAATAATTTAATATGGTAATTATGTATGATTTGGGCAAATTCCCAAAATATGTTTTATATCCTGTTTCAGAATAGTGAGACGAATGATGTGACCATATTGTTTATTGTGAATATTCCTCTAAAAATAATTCTTGAAATAAATAATTATGCATAGATAAATAATTTACCATATTTTATACATTCATTAAAAAAAAAATTATAGCAACAACCCCAAGATTATTCACCTACTTTACATTTGTTTTGTTCAAGCCAACAATCATACGTAAAACAGATCAACCACTCCTATCGTGCATGGACTTCTTTTTGTAACTTTAGTTTTATCCTTTTATTATAACTATTATTCTTAATAGCGTTATTTTTATTATTTGATTTTCATCAATTTAGTACATTAGAAAAAAAAAAGTAAAAGTTACATTAAAATCATAGCTAAAAAAAGGAAAAGAAACTAAAGAAAACAATTTCACTAGAAAAGCAAACTATCCAAACATATAATAGTGCTTCAAATGATATTTCATTTTCTCACATTTCCAAATTTTCTTTACATTTTTATTTTTAAATTCAATAAGAAAATTGATGCTAGAAGTCTAATTACTATACTACCCCGTACCGTTATATATTTATCCCAAAGGAGAAATTGAATAAGAAAAGTAAATCTAGAATCAACTACCTCTCATTCATCTCCTCCAACCAGAACCACCGTGATGCCGCCGGGGATACCGCCGGCGCCTCCGCCACCGCCGCAAACTTAAATTCTCCACTCATCTCACATGTCTCCAGCTGTTTCTCGACAATGTCAGCCCCCAATTCCGCGAAGCAAGCCAAGGCACGTGACCTAAAGCACCGCGTGCTCACGTGCCTTCACAAGCTCTCTGATCGGGATACGCACTCTGCCGCGGCGTCGGAGCTCGAATCGATCGCCCGAAATCTCACCGCCGACGCGCTCCCCTCCTTCATCTCCTCCGTCACCGCCACCGACGCCTCCGACAAGTCGCTCGTCCGCCGCCAGTGTCTCAGGATGGTCTCGATCCTCTCCGAGCACCACGGAAACTCTCTCTCTCCGTACCTCTCGAAAATCCTCTCCGCCGTCGTCCGCCGCCTCCGCGACACCGACTCCTCGGTCCGCGCAGCCTGCGTCGCCGCGTCTCTATCCCTCTCGTCTCACGTCACTTCCCCTCCGTTCGCGTCCATGATCAAGCCGTTCGTTGAATCGTTGTTCACGGAGCAGGATTCCAATGCTCAGACCGGCGCCGCGTTGTGTTTTGCGGCGGTGATCGAAGGATCGAGGAATCCGGACGCCGCGAGCTTGAGGAGGCTGCTCCCGAGGATCGAGAAGCTGGCAAAGAGCGACAGTTTCAAGGCGAAGCCGGCGCTTTTGGCGCTGGTGGGGAGTTTGGTGGCGGTGGAGGGAGTGCTGCGTGGTGGCGGGAGGAATGTGGTTCGGAATTCGCTTAATTTGTTGGTGGATTTCCTAAGTAGTGATGACTGGGCCGCGAGGAAGGCGGCTGCGGAGGCGTTGGTGAAGATCGCAGCCGTGGAGAAGGAATCACTTTCTGAGTATAAGGCGTCGTGCTTGCAGACTTTTGAGGCTAAGAGATTTGATAAGGTCTGCTTCTTTATGATTTTTTTATGATCTTTAACTCATTCAATCGATTTGTTTCGATGCCTAATTGTATAGCGTCTCGATGTTTTGTTGTTATTTAGATTTGAGTGAATCAATCTGAATTTAGTTTCTGAATAGATAATATTTGATGAGTATGGCTTGATCTGATCAGGTGAAAGCAGCAAGGGAGACGATGAATCAGATGATTGAAGCTTGGAAGGAAATTCCAGATTTACCCGAGGAGTTCGCGCCGCTACCAGAATCCAAGGCGTCGTCTAAACGTAGGATACATGATTTCCTTATGCTGTTTACAAGTTACTGTTATCGTTTCTTCTTCATTCTTTCAGATTTTTGTGTTCGAAATTAGTTCATTACTTTCCTCATATAATGGATTAGAGTGATTCGATTATGGATTATGTGTGATGAGCTGCTTTTTGAGCTGATTGTGCCTTTTCAAACTCTTATGCATATGTGAACTGTGATGTCGGTTTGTGATTTGCTTTTGTTGTTTTCTTTCACTTTTTTGTATTTGATTCCTTCTGCAAGTACTTACATATTCTCATCACATTTAGACTTATTGATTCTGCTTCTAGTTTGTGGAATTGATATTTGATTGATCTGTGCTATAGCTTAGGTGTTTAGGCTGATTAGAGGTATACTATGTTATGAATTGATGTCATGGTCTAATGATAGACTGTGTTGGCAGTGTAACTCCATATATGAAGGACGTGAATTCAGTAAACAAGCCTTTTTATGAAGTTTATGTAATATCCCATCGTAGTTTTCACGTTGTTTTTTTTCTTTCCCAGTCATCTATATGACTCCATTTAAATTTGTTCATGTTTGGTAAAGATTCTTGTGTAAATCATGCTTCTTTTCCTAGAAAAATCACTTGACTTCTTTGTTTTTCGCATTCAGAAAAAGCCAGTGATGGCTGTTACCCTCCTGTCTCCAAGACTTCCTGCTCTGTTGGGTCTAACACTCTATTACCAAGGAGAAGGATGCCCTATGCTGATGGTTCTCCAGCTTTGACTGTGCGGAAAAGAAGTCCTCTTGGTTCAAATGCAAATAAAACAGGCCCGGCAATGTTCCAGAAGTTAGATCGGAAGAAGCCCTCTGACATGAAAGTTGAAATTGTCACTCCTGCTGCTTGTTACGGTGTGGAACTATCCGACGGTAAAGGTGAACATGCTATGGAAGCCAGTGATGGAGAGATGAAAGCATTTGAAAAGTCAGGAATTAAACGTGCCCTTTTCAAGGAGAACAATGGGAAGCATAAGCTTGGGCTCTTTAGAGGTGGCTCGCGTGTTGTTCCATGTTGTGACACCAGCGTTGTTGTTAGTAATGAAACAGGAGATATCTGTAGGAACCAGAGAGAGTGTGATGACTTATCTTTGATATGTAACCAACTTCTTCAGATTGAAAGTCAGCAATCCAATTTGATGGACATGCTTCAGGTACTCAACTTTCTTTCACTTGTATTCCCTAAATCAATTTTTCCTTCAGCTATTAAACACAATTTTAAAATAGTAGTAGTAGAAATTATATAGCCAATCAAGTGATGATGCCTCCTGATACAGTAAATATCTGACATTACCTTCTTGTACGAAATCTAGAAATTTATCGGAAGCTCACAGAAGGGAATGGATTCCCTTGAGGCGCGTGTACATGGTCTAGAGCTTGCTCTGGATGAAATTTCGTTCGATCTAGCTGTCTCAACTGGAAGGATGTCTACTTCAGGAGCTATGTGCTGCAAGCTACCTGGTACTGACTTCTTGAGCTCAAAGCTGTGGAGAAAAGCGGGATCTCGTTTTTTTACTCCTCGATTACCTTCCGCTTCTAGTGGAAACCCATCATTGTTTGGAAATGGTGAAGGGTTTCTCCAAGGTCGCCATGCGCTGGTCATGAACCCACTGGCCAAAATTCCTTGTGGCTCCCCAGGTTTTCCTGAAGTTTCCTCAAGTAGAGCTGTATATAATAGTACTACTTGATGCGTGACATCCATATGCCCGGGCTACTCGAGGTACCCTCTCATCTATAGCTATCATCTCTGACTCTTTCATGTCTTTTAACATCCACTTAGGCAGTGGTTGCTTAGGCTCCATACTTTGATAGATGAAACAACTTTGAGTTTTTTGATCGTCTAATCCACGTATACTTGATCAATATGTATTTCATGGCTTGATAGACTCTTGATCGCTTGTGCTTTTCTAGTGCAGGCACCCAAATAGAGATTAAGCTGCTCCATACAAATGAATTAGCATAATATAGCTCATTTTGAATTAGCCTAAGCTGCTCCATACTCTTGATACCCACGTGTGTATACAATTTCCTCAGTAAAACAAGGATGAACAGCCTCCTCGTCTCTGGACGAGTATACGAGCTCCCAGAGTCGCAGAAGAACAAAGACTTGCCAGCAGGTGCAGTAGATGTGTCCATTATCAAATGGACTGAATCATGAAGTATAGATGCATAATATGCTCGAGAAATGAAAAGCTTGTGCTTCAACATTTTTCTTTATGGTAGTGAGAAAATGTTGTCATTCTTTATTGACTCAGAATGATGGCGAATTGAATGATTTGATGAGGGTAGACCGCTTTGTAATGTCTCTTTTTTATGCCTAAGAAATAAGGACCACTTCCTAAGATACTTGATTGTGTTTCGTTTATGCTTGCAAGTAATTCTATAGTACGCTTTTCGTGCATCGAAAGCATCTCTCGTAGGACCCTAATGTTTGAGTACTAACATTAAAGAATTAAAAAAGTAAGAAATGAACAATTAAATAACTTTGACAAGTTTTTTTATGAAATCAATTTTCATTTACTTTATAAATAACTTGAATTATGGCCCGTATTCTAGATTCCCGTCCAATGTAATGACATATTGTACAGATAATGGTCTGCAAAACACTCTCCAAATACATCTGAATGCACAACAGTCCAATACACCCACCAATAAAATTCTAATTATCGTTACTAAATCGTACCCCCTGTCCGCGACTAGGAGTCTTATTTCAATCCGGCACGGCTTTTAAAAAATGTTAAGAAAAGTGGATGCAAAAAAGTTAGTGGAATATGGGACTCACTTGCATTGATTAGTTTTAAATGATATGTGAGTGAAATTAGTTGATGGAATGTGGAGTCTCTTTACCATTTATAGTAATAATGAACCGAGAATCCTATTCGCGGACGGACTAAAATGGAAAAACGGGACTACTATTCGCGGACGGAGGGAGTAACTACTAAAAATTAATGAGCTCAATGTTTATTCTAATCCATATCGATGATGGTTCTCTTTATCTCTCTTGTCTTGTCTATTCACGTGTAGACGTCTGATGTTCTTTCCAGCCTACACATGCAGGGGCATGTTAAATGGTCCTCGTGTATATCTTGTTTTGTCTATTATATGGAAGTTTGATGTTTATTCCATCTCATATGACTTTGGTGAAAATCCTTCTTTATGAGGCATTTTTATGAGGCATTTTAAGAGGGCGAATGGCTCATTTCTAATATCCTAAGTAACTATAATTGATGTGATTGAAACGTGCATCCAATCCTAGTGTAAATCCAACTTGAAATAACAGCATAGAAATATTAGTGATCTTTAAAGCCGTTTAAAATAATCAATAATGGAAGTAGGCTATTCCAGCCCAACTAGGCATATATTACAGGTTTACGAGATACTAGCAACCAAAAATTCACCTGTTTTTTGGTGTAACAATGAACATTGAAAAAACAATATTTTAGTAAACTTCCACATTCCTTGTAATAAATCAAAAGAAGAAGAAAGATCCATTCTTTTCATCTGCATAAAATTTGTCTACCTGATTCAATCAATCCATGGATAGTTGGATTCAAATTCAACCAGCTAGACATAGCAGAAAGGAACATTATTACAAGACCTCGGCTTCAAAGGTTAGGCAGAGCTATGATCAATTTGGGTTTTGATCAGTCTTCTGCAAAATTCCCTCATTTCCCGCCTTCTGCAAAAGAAAAGCATTGGTCATTGACAGCACACGACCCAATATAGCAAAACCTACTATGGTGAAATAATATTGTCGGATTAAGAAAGCATCAGAGGTTTCTCCTTCCGATATTGTAAATGTAAACATAATAGAATAACATCAGAATGATGACTGGGGAAGTAATTAAAAACTAACTCATTGGCCTTCAGAAATAAATGCATTTAGTATATGCAAAAGGTAATAAACTACAAGCAGTGAAGTGTGAACACAATGGTTCAATTCCCAGTAGACAGTTAGTAGCTACATACATTACCTAGATCTGATAAAGACTATCAGAATTATATCTGGATGAAAAGTTTACACCTTCAACACCAATTATCAGTTATAAAGGCTCTTAGGCTCAATATGGAGAGAAAATAAGCACCAGGATCCCCACAGTCATTCTCACATCTCGTCATGTTTCTCTTCACAGCTGGGAATTCTCCTTTGGAGATAGTTCTCTACACACTATTTAGCCACCTTCCAATTATTATTTTAAGCAGTATTTTCCATCGCATTTTGGTAAAAGACAAGATTACAAGTATCCACTGGAATTCTCTTGTTCTTGTAAGAAACTGGTAGCCAGAAGCCTAACTATTAGTTCTACTATAAATTATGTTCACATAGGGCTCAAGTAGTCAAGATTACCGGAATGGATCGTAAAAACCCCATACACCAAAAACACTGATTCCAGATCCAATATTTTCACAAAGATGACCATTAGAGGAGTACTAGATGGTTCGAGAGTAACTCAGTGACCAGCTAATCAGGAAAACTACTCTCCTTGTATTACATTTTCTAATCTATGGAATCTCATCTTGGTTCAAGAGTAACTCAGTGACCAGCTAATCAGGAAAACTACTCTCCTCGTATTACATTTTCTAATCTATGGAATCTCATCTTGTGTAGCACCGCCGCAAACTAGAACAGAAATCCCTCACCCACAAGCTGGAGAGAGCTATTCTATACGGGGATTCATGTTGCAAATCTTAACTCATCCTAAGGCATGATGTGGATGTTATGCCCACCGTGCCCATCCAATGGGTCGATCTGAATTAAGAAATTGATCTTAGTAAATAATTAAAACCACAGAAATGAGGCTTGAAACTGCTCTAAAATAGAATACATAAAAACATCCAAACAATAGCTTCAAAAACCTCAGGCTTTCAGTTGCCACTGGGGCAATCAGCAACTTGAATGCTCCGATTCTACCAATGAATAGAATGACCAAAAATCTAAGAATCATTTCAAATTGATTCCTATAGTTCACGGGATCTACAATTCCATTTCCCTAAATTATTGTGCAATAAGACATATGCGAACAAACCGAAACTATCTCAAACAGATTATCATAATCTTAACACCATTAAATTTCAATTGAACACAGAAATACAGCACAAAAATGTATAAACACAATAAAGCCGGGGTTTTTTAAAAAAAAAAATTCAGTAACCATGCGAAAGTGAACAAGCAGTAGCAAGATTAAAACCTTCTGTTCCTTGTGCCAGGCGAGACCACGGTAGATATTGAGGGAGAAAGTAGCGGTCATGTATACGGTGGCGAGGCCGAGCCCCGCCGTGAACGCTTTGAAAGCCCAATCACCGATTTTACTCGCGACCGCCATTTTCCCTCACACCGGTGATTCAATCGCACGATTCCTTCTCGTCCCGCAGAATCTCAATTCAAGAATTTTGTGACCTAAATCTGTGAAAATCAGGGTTTATCAGAAAGCAAAACATGCACAAAATCCCTGGGCTAAAATTTCAGTTTCCCAATATTCATCCAGTGGATTAGCGAAGTTACAATATTACCCTTGCAGCACTCGGTATTTACGTTTTTACATTATTTTCCTTTTATAAATTTGGTTTTATTAATTTTTGAGGCCGACTTTACATTAAAAATTGCGAAAATCTGACTTTTGTCTGCATTCTAAAATACGAGAATGTCAATTTTAACCGCTGCTTGACAAAATGAATATAATTGTTTTCACTAGGACTTTTTTTTATGTAAAAAAATGAATTTGTAGCAACAAACTAGATCTAATTCGACGCATTTTTCTATAAAATAATGTAGTCGATCATAATTCTCAGATCAATTTTCAATAGAAGCATCACACATGACAACAACTGAGAGATGAATAAGACCGGTATTAAATGGAAGGTTCAAAATGATTTGTTAAAAGTTACAATTCAGTTACTCATCAAATTAATTTAACATAACCTCCACATTTCTTTCTCACTCACTTTTCTTTTTTACCAACTAACACTACTACACCTTCCTCGCAGTCCTCTCTATTTCCAGCTGCGTTCAGCGCCACCACTTCTTGTCGGATAAAGATATAAGCTGCACGGCTCATAGACGAGCAACATGAAGATCGTGAGATATGTTGTATCCATGAATATGATATGAAACATACAGATAGGTGGCAATTTAGGCTAAATACACACCATACAAAAAATAACAGTTTTCAAGGAATGCAAGTTGAAGGGCAGAATAAAAAAGTCATCTGCATTTTTATCCAACTAAGTAAACTATCACATTGTACATGAGATTGATATGAAGACATGTTTAACTATCAGATTTGCAAGATCTTCGGTTTGAATATTTTGGGGGGTTCTTCTGTTATAAAGCATATTAATCAATCAGTAAATTAGCAAGTCAAACGAGTAAATGGATCGGCTCTGATGAATATTACACAAACAGCAGAAAAGATTTTACTTTTATCGCATGTTCCGGCAGAGTAAAACTTAAACTAGGCAATGATTCAGGCACCCACATCCCTCAGCCCCCCATCACTTATCAGTATCTTTAACACCCAAGACATACTCTGACACTTTCAGAAACTCTCTCTCTCTCTCTCTCATGTGTGCATTTGCTTGAAAGTGATGTCAGTTACACGAGTAAGGGGAACAAGTTTTTCTCGAGTAAGAAGATGATAGTGGTAGCTGAAGACAGTCTAGTTTTAGAAGTTCAGCACACACATTGATGTAGCTCTATTGGTGCCTTTGAGGTCGGGTAGCCACACAGTCATGTTACCTTCTTTCACTTATAGCAGTCCAAAGACGGGTTTTGTTAGGCAAAGACACTTTAAACAGGAGAAAAAGGAGTGAAAGTTCTCACAGCATTATATGGAAATTGCAAATTAATGGCAAAGGTACTTTCTGAGACAGCTCCATGCCAGATGAAAGAAGACTGAGCAGAAACGGTGAGATACAAGCCAATGAAGGAATTGGCCAATCTCAGAATTCAATAAAAACCTTGAAAATGCAGTTATGGTGGAACTATATGAGCCTGCTAAACAAACATATGTTCATGCATAATGCATTTAGATTCGGTTTCAGTTTTCAAATTTACCAACCTGACGAGCAACTTGAGTTAGTCGCCTACATTCTCGTGATGACTCCTTTGACAAGCTGAACTTGGATTGCTCCTGCTTCACGTTACCATTTTGCTCATCTCTGATTTTCTTCTCCGTCTCACAAGTGCCATTGACTTCAGCTACAACCAAAGCTTCTCTCTTTCGTTTCCTTTGAAATGTGTATTTGAACACTCTTTCCCTTGAAGGTCGCCTGGAAAGGCTTTCAGTGATATCAAATGAATTCAAACTATGAGATGCCACATCCATTTCACTATCGGTAGGCAAGCTCTCCAAACACCCAGCTATCAAATCCAAAGGCATAACTTCCTTATTCACTCCTCCACCCATTGGCACTGATGAATTACAAATTTCCACAATCTTGGAGTTATCCTCAGTAGCTTTTGTACATTCCTGCTGAGTTTGCAGTTCAGCTTCATCACGCGGAAATCTTGGACCTATCTCAGAAGGATTTTCAGCACTGACATCAGCTGGAATACCGTCCTTGGTCGGAGAATGTGCAGGCAACTGATCGGGCTTTTGCAACAGAGAATGTTCTTTCCCTGCCAGTGGTTTTATCATCTTTCGTCGTCTAACAGCCCTCCTCCTTTTCTGGGGAAATGATTGGAAGGTGCCGAGATTGATTTCTGCCAATAGTTTCTTCTCGAGGTCAGTCAGAATTTTACCTCCAGAAGCTGGTGTCTCAGATGTATGTCTACCTTCCATCTGCTCTGTGACATTCTTCTCGTCAGTCGCTTTGTCTGTTTCCACTGAGAGACTCAAATCCCTATCTGAATGGTTTCTTTCACATGCACGGATTCTCTGTGTACATCCATTTCTGTAGAGCCCGGGATCTTTGCCTCTTAATATTATAGAAGGCAAATCTCGGTCCCTGATATATGCACCACATATACAAGCTATCTTGTTATAGCATTTTTGGCATTCATTTCTCTGGAGTGAATGTGGAACTGTTACACCGAGAGCTACAGAAGATTTGTTAGGAGGAAGGTATTCATAGGATTGGCAAGAAGAGATTTTATCCTCTACAGGTATTTCAACCAAACAAGTGTTTTTGGGTTTAACTATATGATGTGAACTTCTGTTCTTCATCCTTTCCAGTTCAGCTTGCACTTCTGACAACTCATCTCTGAGATCTCTTACAATATCTTCAGCTTCCTGAAGTTGAGCCTCGAGCTCTTCAATCTTGTTCTGCTGATGCACGCCTGCTGCTTCGGCTTCACTATTCTGCGAGGTTGAATAAATATGTCAGTAACAAAAAATGAGACGTATGTCATCCTTATACAAACATATCAAGAAGAAAAGACAAAAATAAGTGAATTGGTCCTTCAACATTATTGGAAGCACTATAATGAGTACAGCATGTGGGAACGAATGCTACTCTCTCGAATTTTTTGCTACATTTTGAATAAAATCTTTTCTCGATTCCCATGAATCATAGAGTTCAAAAGACTCAAAACACATGAGACATAAAGAAAGAAACAGGTCAACTTATCTGAGCTAGCATTGATATATATCGGCTGTGTGCAGAGATGTTTTCCACGACCCTGCCCTATTTACATATTACTGAGATAATCTATCAAAATGTGTCGAGAGAGGTGGGTACAAAAGACAAAAACAAGTAGCTGATCTCAATGCCATTTTGGTACCATATAAACAAAATATCATCATGAATCCCATGAGTCGCAAAGTTGAACTTGATCCAACGACATATCATCGAAACAAAAAAGCTTACTTTCCCCAAACAATCTCATAGTTCCGTGGACACAAGGCATGCTTAGCTCCTCACATAACCTACATTTCATTTCAATCTATCCCCAGGCAACAACCATTTGAGCAACCATGAACTCGCATAAATACTAAAACAATAAACATAAATGCAAACCAACTATAACCATCAACATAAAACCTCAGATGCAATACCCTATCAAATGTACAATCAATCAACAATATCATCAAAAAAAAAAACAACTCTTGACAGATAGAGACCTACAAATTCCCCAAAACCATCACAATAACTCCAAAATAAACGAAAATCAAACATCAAACATCAGCTTCAAACGCATCACCTTAGCATCCATCATATGCTTAAGGCGCATCAGCATTCGCACGCCCTCCTCCTTCGTGGCCTTCAGCTCGTGCTGATACCTTACCGACTTCTTCTCAGACGCCATAACCCTCGCCGCTGCCTCCTTAGATATGCCCAATATTATATCAGCATATGCCTTCTTCAACGCCGTTAATTTCTACCAAAACAAATCAAAATCGGACAAAATAAATCGATAAGCAAACCCCTTCCAAGAAATTCTCACTCCTGCATGTCTACACAATTAAGAAAGATTTAAAGAAAGCTGTGAACAAGTACCAAAATTCAACCCTTTTGCAACAAGAAAAGAATTCGAGATAAAAAAAAAAAAACTAAGATCAACTAAAAATCACAACTTTTCTTAAAAGAACACGACAATCATCAAATGAAGATGAAAAAACTACCGAGAAACACCACCATTTGCAAGCAACAAAAAAGGAGTCGTTGAGGTTTTCAAAAACACAGAAACCCAAACAAACTCCCAAAACCAGAAAAAAAATGCTAAAAGAAAAAGGAAAAACCCATCAAAACAAGACCGAATCAAAACCCACAGAGAATGAATGCAACAACTGTGAAAAAGAAACAAAAAAAGAAAAAATAAAGAATCAGTTAGGTAGTTGGTAGTAGTGCTGCTTCAAGAATTAAACAAGGGCTCCGCCGCAGAGGGCGGCCGGAATTCCCCAAAAGGGCGGCGAAATTTACCTCGTCGGCGTCCATAATCTCTGAAAAAAATCAAACCTTTTATTAGCTTGAAATTTCTCAGACCGAAAAATAGTTTCTTTTCGGTTTGTTTTGGTCTCTTATTAATTTTGCGCACTTGCCCAGCAGAGCTGTCTGTTATGAATTGAAACTTCTGTTTGATTGAATTACAGTTTTGCCCTTGTCAGGGAGGCAGATTTACGGAAGCGCCACGGAAGGTTGGAATCCGGCCACACACTGTGGGTCCCACGGGAGTGATGTGGAGGTTCTGTTACACCGACACGTGTCCCAATGCATGGAGATAGCTTTTGGAGGGAAAAGGGTATTGTATTGATACTGTCATTTAATGTTTTTGTACTTGTGTTTCTACTGCAACTTATCCTTAGTTTTTTTTTTCATTATCTCAAAAAAAAAATTAAATACTCATTTTTTATCTACTACTACTAGTAGTACAAGAATTGCTACAGCTGATTCATGATCATTTTTATTGTATACTCATTGTTTATATACTACTAGTATAAGAATTACTACTACTGATTCATGATCTCTAGTATAGTGTCTTTTAAATGGTAAATGCAACTAAAAGACTTGTATTTTGTTGATATGTAACACACCATAATGTCAATGAAGAAAAATAAAGCATGGCTGAGATATTCAAATTTGGTTTTTGACGCACTTTGGAAGTAAGATTAAATTTAATTTTAAATTTTAAATTGGACTAATAATTCAATAATATCCACGTCTTTATTGCAGCAAAAGAATCGTCATAGCGGCCTCCACACTTGTGCCTGAGAGATGGAAGCAACTACACGACAACAGTGGGATTTGAACTCAGGCTGCACTACGCCCCTGCGGGCTCCCACACTTGCTTGAGAGATGGAAGCAACTACACGGCAGTTGTGGGATTTGAACTCAGGCTCATTGCAGCAAGATCGATCCCTTCATTGCCAACTGCGCTACGTCCCTGCAGGCTCCATCGTCTTTATAATCGAGAGATATGAGGTCCACACGCTATAATAAATTTTATATGAAAAATAACGTCAAAAATAGCAAATATGTCATTGCTTAATTTTTTAATACTACCATAATTCTGTATACATACAAGTCCATTTTCGCAGGTATGTCGTATGTACTTTCTTTCAACTTGAATCACTTAATTTTATTGTCATCATAATTGTTCGGATCTATCTTTTGAAATTTGGAGTGTAGATATATACTTTCCAATCCATCATTAGAAGTCTCATTCCTAGGCGGCATGAGTTTTAAGAAATGTTAATAAAAGTGGATGAAAATAAGTTAGTGGAATAGAGGTCTCACTTGTGTATATTAGTTTTAAATGAAATATGAGTGGAATGAGTAAGTTGAAGTTGGTACCATATTACCATTTATGGTAAAAGTGAACCCGGACTTCTATTCGCGGACGGACTAAAATAGAAAAACCGGACTCCAGTTCACAGCGGAAGGAGTATGTGTAAACAAATCAAAATTCATACAGATCGAGTATATTTAATACGAAAGACTTGTTATAGTTATGAGACAACTGTGGCATTTGAAATGTGTAAAACATAAAATTATTGCTCACAAAATTTAAAAACATTGCTGAACACCTTGATTAATTAAAAAATGAACAATACTATCACACGCTTGTGACATTTGTTAGTTTAGAAAATTAAAATAGTTCACTTATTGGTAGTTCGAATCATTTTTAAAAATTGGGCAAAAATCAAACTAGGATACAAAGTTTGATAAGGCATGACCGAGTCACAATATGCCCAAAATTAAACTAAGACTGACCACGATTATTATTTAGTTGATTTCATTTAACATGTGTTTAAGTGTTTTTTTTAAGATGAAATGTTATTTTTTTTGTTTTGCTACCCTCATTTAAATACACATTAATCTCTTCTATTGCATTTGTAATCAATAGTCAATACATTCCTCCTCTTAATGTAGTACCACGTACTGATTAAGAGATAGAGAAGAGAGGCGAACAGAAAAGATAGTCTAAGAGAGTAAAATGTGTAAAAATGGATATAGTTTAGGAAAAAAATGCTATTTTTATTTTAAAAAGGTGAACTTTTATATGTATCTATAGCTTAATTTAGGAACTAAGAGGAACTAAGAGTATCCTTAATTCCGTCCCGGATTTGGGCCGCAAGTTCCCTCCACGTCATCATTCCCTCAAATTAGGGGTTCCAGGCCACAACTCCACTAACACCGCAGGCCACAACTCGAGCCACAACTCAGGTCACAACTATTCATTTGCACTATTCACAACATATTTTAATCGTAAAATAGAATACGTTGAACAATTAAAACCGGGAAAATTCATTGTTCAGTAAGAAAATAGAAAATTACAACATTGAAATTTAAAAATTCGAAAAAAAAATTTAAAACATAAGTCAATTGTGGTTCCAAATTTCTTCAGTACGCGTCACGAGCTACAACTGCGTTGACAATACGCGGGAACACATGCCTCCACATTCAGAACCGGCGACGGAACATCTGATCACTCCATCGAGGATCTGCAGAGAAATAATCCATGAAAAGCCGCAAACCAGCTTGTTCACGGTCTCGGTGGATATACATCCGAGTACGCGGTACCCGGTCGTGTTGCTCGTTCCACGCTTGGATAGCAGCTTGATAGCGTTCCACCTCGTTGTTGATTTCTTCTTGGATTGCGGGCATCGCCGTCTCTAACATTCGAGCCATTTGAGCTTCGATTGCTCGTTGACCTTCACGACGAGGAGGCATTTTTTGAATTTTATTGTGAGGGTGAGAGAAATGAAGTTGAAGTAATATGAAAATAGATGGAAGAGTGGTATTATATATAAATTTTTGAATTTAAAAAAAATAAAAATATTTGAATTAGCATCCTGGCCCGAACCCCAAATAACGCCGGGCCGGGACTCACCGCGGCACGGCCCAAGACGATTAACGCTAGGCCGGGACGGGCCTCGGGAGCGGCTCAGGGACGCAACTGCGTCCTCAGGACCGTCCCGGACCGTGACTCCAATTGCTCCAACGCTAAAAACGGGCCAGGACTCGCGAGTTGTGGCCAGGCCCAGCTGTGTTATTGATGCTCTAAGGATTCTATTTTCATGCTGCCCATAGGGTAAAGACCAATAATAAAGCTCTAAAAAATCATTATCTGGATGTATCTTCGTGATTTCATCCCAGGCAACCCATGTTAAAATTACTCTCCAACTATTCATCATTATTTGCTCCTAATAATTGAGAGATAAAATATAGGAAATTAAATTATTGTTACTTTAATGTCTATCCATGCTTGTTAGAGATTAGAACTCGTCCAAATAAAGAAACAGCTGAATTAAATAACAATCATACAACTAACAATAAGAGAAAATCAACAAAGTTAACAATAAAATAGCAATGTGAATCTGTCATTTTTAACCATGCTACAAAATATAATAACGAGCAATCCTACTTATAAAAGTAGTAAGCCCATTTAATAGCTACTAATGAAAAACATTGAACTAAAATTAAACGTAGATAACAATTCTTCTTATAGCATTATAGTAGTAGTAAATTATCTATCGATGTATAATGTTAAATACAATAGTAAATGAATAAAAAAAAATACTATACATACAATTTACATGAATAAAAATTTGTGTATTTGAAGTGGTTTTTTGAAATCCACCTACTATTATTCTCTCTCTCTTAGGTCAAAAGAAGAGGATCAATTTTATTGGATATAAATTAGTATTTCGGATTTGAATAATTTCAGCATCCATCCAAATGTAAGGTGTATGTTAATATGTGTCCATAACAAAATGTTTCCTAAAGCATAGTCACAACTCCAATAATTTCAGCTATAAAAAGTGAAAGAAAATATTAAAATAAAAATTTAAGAAAACTGAGCTACCCAAATACGACCTTACTGTTGAAGACTCCCCTCTTCTCTCTGCGACTGCGAGGATCAAAGCTCCTTATTTCTCTCGACTATACCTCTCAACTGCTAAGGTGAACGGAGGCCCCGTTCCCAGGTTTGCCAACTCATTTGTTATTGAGATTAGCGGATTCAACTGCCAATGCCTCGAAATGTTTTTCTAATTGCTTGTTTCATTTGTTTTGAATTCAATTTCACCTCTAATTGTTGTTTGTAGCAATTTGGATATGCTGAGTAGTAGTATTTGATTGTGAGTTTAATTATATGAGTTTTTTTTGGTAGTGAGACTGAAGTTAGTGAGTTTTAGTAGTATCCGAATGCAGTAAGTTCACATAGACAAAGAGTTAAAGACGTTTAAATACATATAACGGAATCTACTAAACTGAAACACAAATGAAACTTTTTGTATGATTTATGTAAACTTCAAACTTTTTGTATAATATGAAATAAAGGTGGTACATTTTGTATGAGTTATGTATTTATCCCACAATTTGACGGTTGCAAAAGTTTTGATCTTGTTTGATCCTTTTTACTTACATATAGTCAGACAGAGTAATGCTGGAATTTTGTTGTAGACTGATGCTGCTTGCGGTGGGAGGATTTGATGTATTGAGTTCTTTCATATGAAATTTAGTACTAGGATTTATAACCTATTGATTTTTTAATTTTGATTGGTAGTGAGTGAATTGTTGACTGACTGATGACTGAGTATCAGCTCTAGAAAACAAAAAATTATAGAGTATCTTTGATGCTATAAGAAGATGTTTTAAGTAATATAAAGACCGATTGGTCAATCAATTTACAAAAACATTATTTAAGGTTGTATCAATAGTTTCGCAGAAAACTCGGTTGCCAAGGAGAAATGTATATCCTTGTACGATGTGCACAGTAACACACTTAGAAAACTCGTGCGTCGAGTGTCTTGTTTCTACTCTGTATTTCTTCTCAAGTCCTCATTTTATTTAATATTAATGATGAGGTATTTATATCATAGTGCAGAAGATCTCTGGTGAAGGGGCTGCTTTTTAGAGACACTTATATAGTCGGGGGGAAATGTTTTCAATGTCATTTTCCCAGCCATGAAGCTTCTATACTATGCATAAAAAATCTAAACCAATAAAGAATTGTGTTTTGATTTGATGAACTGGAGGGATGCTAACTTCTACCTGGGAAGTATATCATAAATGTCAGTTTTACTTCAGCATCTCAAATGGATGATCAATGGGTTCAATAAATCATCATCGATGGGTCCTAGGAGGTTGAAGGGACCTGATGCCAAATCCTTACATCAGCCAAAGTTTGTTCAGCCTCACAAGTCTCCATTGAATGCTATCAATCTCAAACATAAAAGCGAAACACTTAAATTGCCTATTTTAGGGGCTATACATGAGATTTCAATATACATCCATCGATTTCACAACCTTGACTTGTTTCAGCAAGGGTGAGGTTTAATGTAGTTTAACTTTTATACTCCATTGTTGAACCTTTTTGGCATGCTTATTTGCATTTAATAATTTCTATCTGCTTTTTTTTTGACATTTTAGATGGTATCAACTTAAGATAACAATTAGGTGGGAGAATGATGATTCTGGTTCCTTTGGAACGCCAGCAAGAGTAGTTCAATATGAAGGTAATTTCCTAGCATTTACTTAATTGGTAGATCCCTTGTCTTGTGAGGTATCCATGGCTCTGCAATATTTGCTATTGCAAATTTTCTAATAGTTCACTGTTATATGAGCTTGGATGAAGAATAACTCCCAGATTCTAATGTTCTCCCCTCTTATGAACTTGACGGAAGAATTAGACAGAGGAGATTAAACCCCCATGAATCTAGTCGATACTAAGCTGTGTGCTTATTATATGTTTCAAACTCTCTAAAGTCAAGGCGGGTTTTTTTTCCGTCCACCTTGTCCATGTTATTCATCTTATTAAAATGTCTTTTAGACATGTTATTCTGTGGAGCTGAGTTAGGAATTACTGAAAAACATTGCTACTGTACTTGGTTTCTTTCAAATTGACAAATTCAAAATATCCTCTAGGGCCCTATACCTTAGGTGAACAATTTAAAAGTACTTTATTGATATATGTGTTAGTTTTCCAATTTAATTTACTACTCCACTAGATATCAACTTTAATTTATAAAGGTCAATCTGTGATTCTGTATCTTTTATTAATATTGATATTTTCATCAAGTCTGAATTTTTGGTGTGCAACTTTTTGAAAATAAATAAAGGTCAATCTGTTTTTTTCTTGATGATAATTTAGTGGCGTTTTGTACTGTATGACTCAATCAGTAGCTTTCTGCAAATAGGCCATATGTTGCGGCAGTCTTTTCATGTATATACCCCTAACTCTTGTAATGATCTGGAAAGGCTTGCTGTCTGATTAGTTAGTGGAATGACTTCTCTTTTAATATCATGAGA
Organism: Salvia hispanica; assembly: GCF_023119035.1. Classification (NCBI taxonomy): domain Eukaryota; kingdom Viridiplantae; phylum Streptophyta; class Magnoliopsida; order Lamiales; family Lamiaceae; genus Salvia; species Salvia hispanica. Next base: position 4,256,235 of record NC_062969.1, on the reverse strand, counting down.
ACTGGAAGGATTGACATAGTTTCTGTATCCGAAGCAGCACCTGATTTGGGTTCTGATGATATATATGGTGTGTGGAGAATTGATGACACTGACCATAGCTTTTCAACACAACCTTTCCGCATCAGATATGCAAGACAGGATATACTTTTGGCAATGATGGTCTCTTTCAACTTATCTCTCAGCAAACTTGAGGTAACGTTTATGTTATCCATGTGTACTGGAGTACTATAAATTCCTCAAGGTCAAGAAACAAACATAGAAAGATAAAGTGGATGGCCTACCTTTTGTGTAATAACTGGAAATAAAATCAAAATTAGTTTATAATGAAGTAACAATAGCTGACTTAGAGTCGAATGATTTTTATGATAAAGCGAATGTAGCTGAGATATAAATTGTTTAAATGATGCCACTACGCATTTAGGTGGAGTTTAGAGCCAACTGTTATTATGCCATCTCTAGCTTGTGCAGGACACTGTTTTAGAGCAGGAATATCATATTTTCTTTTGTTTGGTTTCTCACTCATACTCACATGCAGGCTCACTTATATTATTCATATTGTAGTTTTTATAGCATCTGAATTGTTGTTTCAACTTCCAGGATCCTTCGACCTCTGCTGTTATTGTGAAGTTTGAGCTGTTGTATGCTCCTGTTTTGGAGAACAGGTTAACGGATCTAATTCTTTTTTAATTTATTTCTCGTGAAGTGACATAGAAACAACTCTGGTTTGTTTTCTGTTACATGTTATAGTGAGTGGAGATAATAAACCAATATGTTAAGCTCTATTTCAACTTGGCCTGAGTCATTTGAATGTAATACTCTAGGTATAATGTTGATGCTTGCTTGGATACATCCCCTGCTGCAGTCCATGAATTCCGACTCCCTCCTAAAGCACTTTTAGGGTTGCATGCCTACTGTCCCGTTCATTTTGATGCATTTCACGCGGTATTAGTTGATACAAGTGTACATGCTAGCCTGCTGAAAAGTGAGGTTCACACTTCCTCGCTGAAGGTACCCAGGTCCGTTCCTTTTCTTTAAATCATATTAATTTGTCTCAGAGAACTGTTTTTTTTCCGCCACTTTTTAGTGTTGGTAACTTGTTGCTGATGATCATGTCTGATGCACCTAGGTGGGCTTGGACCATAATCCTGAGCACTGACTTCATATTTAAATCATCTACCATTGCATGTTCCATTGTAGGCTACACTGTTTGCATGGGCTTTGATACTTTAGGAGTTGTAAAACTTCTCTTGTAGGGATGAGTAAGTTTTAGGACACGATTTAGATAAATAATTGGACTGTGGACATCCTGACATTGGTCAGGAATGTAGATGAATTAATGGAAAAAGAATTAAGGGAGAAGAAAATGATGTTGAACATATAACATATTACAAAGATAATTCTTTAATTCGTATTTCTTTTGCCAAAGTCTTTCTTATATTCTGTTGAAGTAACAAGAGCTTCTGTTTTTCCAGTGATCCTATATCTGACAAACATGACCTTGCTGTGGAGCACAATAAAATAAAGCAAGTACGTTTTCTTGTGATATATATCTCTCTATTGCTTCCTTATGCCTATCATATATAACTCATACCCTTACATGTGCAATTGTGCATGTGTTGCTATCTGTCTCTGATGCTTTCTCTAGAATCTGGTTACTCATGATATTTTATTAGTCTTAAAATAGTATTACCTCCATCCCACAATAAGAGTCACATTTTGCCATTTCGGTCCGTCCCACAGTAAGAGTCACATTTTCACTTTTACCATAAATGGTAAGTAGGCCCCACATTCCACCAACCTATTCCACTCATATTTTATTATAAAACTAATATATATGATTGGGACCATAGTCCACTAATTTATTCAACCAACTTTTCTTTACATTTCTTAAAACCCGTGCCCACACTAAATGAGACTCCTATTGTGGGATGGAGGTAGTAGTCTGTATGATGGTATGAGCTTCCACTGATTAATATGTGTTGTTGCTTAGATGCCTTATACTTTTGACTTGTTCGTCACTTGTTGCAAATTGTATGCTTCTGGTGGAACTTTCAAAGCTCATTCTTTTCCATTTGTCATTGTGTAAAGTTCTTGCTATGTTATTCTTTTGAACAGGTTATGCTCTTCAAAGCATTATCAAGTGCTCACGACATACTTCTAGAAGAGCTACAAAAGCTCAGCAAGGCTATTGATGTACCAATTGAAGTGGAAGATATTTCTTCTAGCATATTTTTCGGTACCACTCAAAGATCTGATCAGGACTCGTCAGATGCTGAAATTCGAGTGCAAGTTTCAAGCAAACCCCTTGAAGTTTCACAGGTCCTTCACGCTATGAACTTTCCGTCACTGTGATCGACCCTTGGCCCTATCAGTTCTATTTTTTATAACATGTTAGCTTTTGCAACCTAATCTTTTGCTATATTCCTTTTTTTGCAGAAACACAATGGTAAAGTTGATTTTCAGCCTGATGGTTTTCTCTATTCACTCTCTGAAGAGATGCTGGTCAAGTCACTCGATTTGATAAGCAATCAAGTGAATTACTTGTGGAGTACATTTTTAAACTTCCACAGGTTTGTCTTTCAGTTAAACTTTTTCTCGTCAGTTACTAATCATGTTTCTGATTCTGCATTGTTCATGCTACAATTGCAATATAGAGAAGCCACAACTTTTAGGAATGTAGTAGAATATTACTTCGCAATTATGTGGTTGTGAGACATGCTTGCATTGTCTCAGTAACCTAATTTCTCCAATTATAATTATAAAATTTGTGGGTATTTCAGGGCTAACGCGAAGAAGATTCTTGAATCTCTTTGCAACCAGTGGGCTGTTGATCGTAAAGCTGAATGGTCCATCTGGATGGTTTACACTAAGGCTGAGATGCCCCATCAGTATATGAGCAGTGTAGTGGATGATACCGCCATTCGTGGTTTACGTGGTCGAGGATCCTCTGTGCGGAAATTAACTTGCGATGTAATTCTATCACCATAACTACTTCATTCCTTATCATTTTCAGTAATTTTTTTATTAGCTACACAAGTCAGTTTGTGTAAATTTTATTTTTAACATTTTTCGGGTCCTCTCTGTAGCCTGCTCAGACTGCTGCTATGAGGGCGGAGCTTCATAGGCGTAGTATTGCACAGATGAGGGTTAGCTTTCTTTATGATTGTGGCATTATCTCACTCACTGGTTGGAGATTGAGCAATACAAAGATTTTGAGTATGTAACGCTTGACTGCAGATCAATAATCGTTCTATTCAAGACTTGCATATATTTGGAGACCCATCACGCATCCCCATCGTAATTGTAGAGCGAGTTGTCAGTGCCCCTGTTCGTTCAACCAGTGGAAATTTCTATTTCAATCAGCTGGACCAGAAATATACAAACGGCTTGGTTGCTGGAGTTGACTCTATCCCTTCAAACAAGCTATCTGGCCCCACTCATCAAACTGGTCGTGTCCTGAAGATTGTAGTTTTTGTCCATGGATTCCAGGCATGTTCTATGGTGCTCGTTGGCTTCACTTGTTAGTTTGACAATGGAAATGCAACATTGTGTTCATTTGTTTTGTTGCTATGGCTTCTCTAAAAGGATATTTTATCACAGACATTATTCTGTCAGCTGCTATTGGTGTATTTGTCACTTAATAATTGCAAAAGGTTCATACAATGTGCAGGGCCATCATCTGGACTTGCGGCTTGTCCGAAACCAATGGCTTCTAATAGAACCAAAGGCAGAATTTCTTATGTCGGAGGTTAACGAAGATAAAACATCTGGAGACTTCAGAGAAATGGGCCAGAGGCTAGCACAAGAAGTTGTATCATTCGTGAAAAAGAAAATGGATAAGGCGTCTAGATCTGGGGTCTTGAGAACAATCAAACTTAGCTTCGTTGGTCATTCCATCGGAAATATCATTCTAAGAACTGCACTCACAGGTTTAGACACTAAAGCTCTAACGAACACTCACTCAATTGACTTCTTGTCCATTGCTCATTTTCACATTTCCCTGCAGAGACAATTATGGAACCATATCTGAGATTCCTGCACACGTATGTCTCGGTATCTGGCCCACATCTTGGTTATCTTTACAGTTCGAACTCGTTATTCAATGGGGGTTTGTGGCTCTTGAAGAAGCTCAAAGGCACACAGTGCATTCATCAGCTGACTTTCACAGATGATCCTGATCTGCAAAATACGTTCTTATACAAACTGTGCAAGGTGAAACCTAAAAAGTCTTTGCTATTCTGTAAAGGATCAAATGGTATATAGAATTCCTGTGTTAGATGTTCGAGTTTTCTAATAATCTTTTCTTGAATTATAAAATTTTGCAGGAAAAAACGTTGGAGCATTTCAAAAACATAATTCTGTTATCTTCACCTCAGGTAGTTTCTCTTTTCCTTGGTTAATTTTGCCTCTATTCTGTTTTTCCTTTCAACTCATTGGTAATCTGATTCTCAGGATGGCTATGTTCCATATCATTCCGCGAGAATCGAAATGTGCCCTGCATCTTCAGGAGACTACTCGAAGAAGGGCAAACTTTTCCTTGAGATGCTAAACGAATATCTGGACCAGATCCGAGCACCTTCCTCCGAGCACCGTGTGTTGCTGCGCTGTGATGTCAATTTCGACATCTCCTTACAAAGAAGAAACTTGAACACCTTGATCGGACGTGCTGCTCACATTGAGTTCCTGGAGACGGACATCTTCGCCAAATTCATAATGTGGTCTTTCCCGGAACTGTTCCGTTGATTCACAGACGGGCATCTCTCCTCCTGAATACAGAGTCTCAGGGCGCATGAGCTGTATTCAGCGCCATCCGACCTCCATTTTTTTATAAGAGGGTCCAAGTGTCACCGGCTCTTGGGGATGGCGTGGTGTGGAAGCCCAACGACGCGATGTGGCCCTCCATGCTTGTCATTGGCAGGTACAAGCAGTGTATATGGAGTAGTTTCAAGTAGAGACCCCTCACAGATGTATCTTAATATTAATTTAGCATGGTTAATTAAAACATTTTGTTTAGAGGTAATTTAAAGGCTGCAAATTGTATCATAGACTTAGATAATAGTACTGATAATTGATGATATAGTTAATGTAAAGCTCCGTTGCAGATGTGACATCATCTGTATTATAACAACATTATTAAATTTATTTGCCAAATTTGGATATTCAACGGGGCTAATTGTACATTATTATAATACTCTTTCTATCATAAAAAAATAGAGACTCTTTCCATTTTGGCTCATTCTATAAAATTATTTTATTTTATTTTTGGTATATTTTTTTCTCTAATGAGATAGACCATATTCTCTAATACTCCCTCCGTTTCTTCATAGTTGAATCATTTTACCATTTCAGGTAGTTTCTTTATAGTTGAGTCGTTTCCTTATATGATAGTAATTTTTTTCTCTCCTACTTTACTCTCTCTACTTTATTCACTTTATACTTTATTTTCTCAACCTTTTCCTCTCTCTTACTTTTTAATTTATTTATTTAACACACCCAACATTCATTTCTAAAACTCCGTACCGAAAAGTTCCGCCTCAACTATGAAGAAACGGAGGGAGTACATATTACTATTTTAATAATTATTTCTTTCTATTTTTTTCTTAATTTACTAATTATACATTCAAATTCTGTTAGTCTCAAATATTTTTAATTTTATAGGATGGATGGAGGGTGATATATAATATCTTTGGCTTAGAAAAAGAGCACTTTGTGCGACAAAGTATGATTGGAATGTGTTGTGAACAATTTGCAGCACTTTTGATATGCACTTTAATTAGATGGATCGATTTTACTATCAATTTTTAGGGATATTCATTGAACCAAGTGGACTATTAAATTTATTTTGCAATAGAGTCAAAATGTTAGTTCAGTATCCATCTTCAAATAAATTAAACTTAATATATAATTAAATTGATATGAGTAAAATAGATTAGCAACATTCAAGAAAACTAACCCCTTAATTCTTTATGGGTCGAATATTGCAATTGGCACACATTTCAGATTCATTAAGTTTAGTGGATATTCATTGTTTACTTTAACCAGCATTAATTAATAAAAACTTTTTTTGTTCATCTAATAAAGTTAAGTTTTTTTAAAAAAAATTCAATTTGATCATCATGCAATCACTTGTTTATATAGTCATGTTCAATACTGTGAAGAAGAAAATATAAAATAATTCAATCAAGGCCAAAAGGAGACATGTCAACATAATTAAAATATTTCACTCACGCGAAGGAATAACTAAAATTTTAAAATCAACTAATTTAGAAAACTCACAATTTATAGAAAAAGGCGATATAACTTGTATAATCACGATAGTTACATCTTTTTTCATAATTCCTGACTTTCACTTTGGTTGACAAAAGGCAATGGCATTGTGATTATAGCATGCACAAACAACGGATGTAACTTCCCTAATTTGTCTTTTACATAACCACTACTTCACCTTTTCCTTTATTTTACACGATTTCCCTTTTTCCTTTGTTACATTATCACAGAAAATTGAGAGGATGTATTTGGACACACACTACACAATCAAATAAAATGACGTAACTCTTATGAACTAATTTAAATAGAACTACTAATTACATAAATATAAAATAATACTAATGGAAAAAGGGGTCATCCCTGTTTTCTAATAACTCCCAAAGCTTGAAGATTACTTATTTAATTGCTTTCCATTAAATCATCAGATCTCCATATTTGATTGTCTAAGACAACGGTGTTGTGTCAGTTTACAATTAGTGTATTTATTTATTTATTAATTATACTATTCACTTGCATTTAGATCATTAGTCACCTTGAGTAATTTATAATTATCGTACCACATTGGCTGCTGCGCCTAGAATCAGGTCATATGTAGTCATGTTATTTATTAGGTTTTCCTAATCATAAATTAATGTCACACGTACATGTAAAGACTAAAGATATAAATTAATTATCTTGACTGTCGGTATACAACACCACTGCAGTAATTCATCTCGATCACTTTTGTGTGTGATATAGAGTATTAAATTTGGTAACCCAATCTATTTGCTTTCATTACACAAATGTAAGATGATATTAGTATTTTGGTATTATGTTTTGGTTAATTCTATGTTCTCGATTAAATTTTTCGAAGCAATAATTGATTTAGATATACTCCATATAGTACTTTCTCGATCCACATAAATAAATAAACCCTTAGTGTTTGTCTGTGAGATTTAGCATATATTAAATTTCGATAATAAACAGCTGACAAAGGTAAAATGTGCTTTGACAAAATATTGGAATTACTTCGTTCGCCGGTGACACTTATAATAAAAATTTTGAAATATTAAGTTTGAATCGATATTAACTAAATTAAATGATACCATGAGGAGTAGAGTGTTAAATATAGGATGATTTATTTGATATAAATAATAGGATTATTTTAAAAATATATTTCGCACTTTGATCAATTAACCTTTTCATTCAAATTTATAATATTACTACTAATGAATATAAATCCAGCTCGAAATCTGTATGCGAATCAAATTTTTCCCTATTTAGATTGTTATGATTGAAATTTTTTAATTGGATAAAATTTCACCCGCATTAGCTTTCCAGAGTAGTTTGAATATCAATAATTCCTGGTAATCTCATAAGACAACTTCTTAAAATCTACATGTATTTTCACAAATTATTTTACGCTAGAACGCAAATAGATGAGCAGCAACAGTTCTGAATGGAAAAATTCTATGCATGCTAAAGATCATATAATTAGTAGTACATTTTTATTGCAGATCTTCTTTTTTTTTTTTTTTAATTATTTAAAGATGAGTGCTTGCAACTCCCACTACTATATCGCTTATTCAAAGTCATACATTTATTATGGTGATAATAACTCAATTTTTTTAATTTTAAAAATAGTAAATAATAAATGAGTTAATAACATATGATTATATTTTTTTATTAAGATATGACTATAGCGTTTCAAAAATGAAGAATTAAATGAAATTAAATTTGGGATTGTAAAGAATTACAATAAAATCTATGAAATTCCTAAAATCAAAATCACAAACTTAATATATACCAATAAATCAAAAGTGTGAACAAATTTCCGCAAATAAAAAGGGTACTGATTGCAGTGGACGGACCAAAATTAATATGTCCGAAAAAGCAAATATTAAATTTATATTTTTTGTAAAATTATTAAAGCATTTGATTTTTTAATATTTTAAAATTATTTGTTTTATTATTTTTTCTTATTAATGGAAAAAGGTTAAAAATTGATAAACTTTTACTCATACATTCATTAATTTATTTTTCCAGCAAATTAAAAAAATAAATAAATCAACTATGTATAAAAATTATTCCCTTAGACAAATAATCTTCGAACTTATATAGAAATGTATTGGAATATTAATCCATATCTTCCATATATATAGTTCCCATAATGAAGTCATCTTATTTATATCATACGTAATTAATACCCCTTATTCAAATTTTCCTTTTCTAGATGTAGGGGCAAAAAAGAACCTTTATAAATTACAAATTTTATTTAAAATAAAATATAATGTAATATTACTATTTAACCCTCATTATAGCATTATGGCTTGGAGACATTATGTCTCTAAAACATTTTCCTTTATTATTTAAAGCATTTTCTAAATTTGGTTTAGCCATTTAGGCTTCAAAAGCTAGGCTAATTTATTAACTAATTATAACTTAGTAGGTTAACTTTCTCTAAACTTATATAAATAAATTAATCTCTCTTACTCTAGATCACAACTTCTCCAAACTCTCAAGTTTTACGTATTGCATAATCAACTCATTTGGTTTTTATATTTTAGTAAATTATTTTGACTTTTGAATTATATTATTGGTTGTTTCTACAGTTTAATTAAATGAGTAACTTTTATTATTTTACTTACATATTGCATAACCAATCCTCATAAATATAATCATATACTTTAAAATAAAAGTGATCCATTTTTTATAGTTTTATAGTACAAAATAAATGCAACATTAAAGATATTAGTCAATTTAAATATTTCTATATTTATATTAATATATAAAATTTGATTTTTTTTATTAGTCGGGTATGGATACCCGGGGCGGGTATTGGAGTACCCGAAAATATATCGGATCGAGTTTTAGATAGACATTTAGATGATTTTCGGGTTTGGATACCCGGTTTTTTCGAATTGGATATCTACTGATATCCGTATTTCTACCCTTACTTGAGAATACAAGGTTCAGCGAGACGAACTTAATATTAGTTGCAATAAGGACTGTCCAAATTTATTTTCAAGTGAGAACATGCAACTTCAAGTTTATTGTTAATCAAAGTAGCCTCAGTTACAAGATTTTGAAGCCTCAATTTTTTTAAAAAAAATCTCAGCGATTTGATACGAATTTCAACTTTATTTCCATACATAATCCCAACGAACATCTAATTTTCCTTATCCTATCCGCTTCTAAATATTATGCAGATTTAGTCATTGAATACTATATCATCTTCCAATTTAAGTTGTTTGGAAATTTCCATAATTTAATATGTCACGGATTTAGTGATTGAAAATATTATATGGAAATTTCCATAATTTAACAAGTCATTGTACGGCCGCCACGATGCCTATAAAACCGACCCATTCTTCCCACCTTCATTCACCGACTTTCCCTCTATGCTTTGCGAAATTCGACGGAAAATTCCAATGTCGCACACCGCCGGTGAGATTATTCTGTTAGGCGTGAGAGTGAAAGTCGATCCGTTGAGGAAGACCGTGAGTTTGAATAACCTTTCTGAATACGAGCATCTTAGTAACACAAGCAATCCGGAGGCGGGGAAGGAGGGCGCCGGAGCTTCCGGATACGCCTCCGCGGATGACGCAGCGCCTCAGCCGTTCTCCGGCAGCGTCCGCCTCGAACGCAAGCGAGGTTAGATACATCTCTGTTACTTCGATTTTCAATTTCAATTTCTGTTTTATTCAATTGCTTGCCTTTTGATTTAGTATTAAAATCAATTTATTGATTTGTTCTTTGCCAGTTTTTGTGGTCATCAGTTTCCTTAGTTTGCTTATCTGAATGTATTTACTTGCTCGGAAATTTTTCGAAATCGGAAAAAACAAGAAGAAAATTAGGAGTCGAATATTGTATAAGGAGTTAGGTTTCACTATTGTGCTTGTGGATTGATTAACCTTGCTTAATAGGTTAGGTCTCACAATTGAAGTGATGTGATTTTATTTTTTTCAATTATCAGCAACTCCATGGACGGAGGAAGAGCACAAGCTATTCCTTATTGGATTGCAGAAGGTTGGGAAAGGAGACTGGAAAGGAATTTCTAAGAAATATGTCAAGACTCGCACGCCGACTCAAGTCGCTAGCCATGCTCAGAAGTACTTCCTCCGCCGGAGCAACCTCAATGGCCGGCGCCGCCGTTCTAGCCTCTTTGACATCACCACTGAATCGGTAGACCACCGTTGTTGTCTTACTTTTAGTAGTGTTGATAACAATCTTATCTGTGATGTGGTTCATGAATCTGATTGAAAAAGGTGTATATTTTCACTATTGTGTAATCTAATGACAATTATCGAATTAGGTTGCTGCAAAGCCGATGGAAGAGGCTAGAAACCGGCAACAGATCACGGCTAAGCCAGTTGCACGGCCTCCACCATTGACATCCAATGCCATTGTATGCTCAACCATGCCATTATTCCCCATGACCGTTGATCCTGTTCTATCATCAATGCAAGGAAGGAATCATACATTGGAAAACTGTCAAAACTTCCCGTCATCAGCAACGTTTGTTCATCCTCCTTCCTCAGCAATGGCTGAGCGGAACTTGAACCAGCAAGTTCCTATCGAGTCATCGCCATTGTGTCTGAGGCTGTCCCTCTCCACAGGTCCGAACAAGTCGCCATTGCCGGTCATGTCTGGCTACAAAAACAGAGATAGCATCATAAGTGTTGCTTGAGGAAGATTACTTTTTTGGAAGGAGAATAAGACCCATGAAGAAGAGGGCACATCATAACCATAGACATTCTTGAGAAAAATAGATAAAGAAATAGATTGCTTAACTAGCTGTTTGAATATTGATACCATCTACGCACTGTACAGACTGGCACCATATATTATCTTGGACTTACCCTTGTTATATATGCTTAGTAATATTCAAGATTCTTGCTTTGGTTTTGTCTCTCTTGTCAATTGCTTATTTTCATTTGCTTGCTTCTTTGTGATATCTTTAGAAAATGTGTACTACTCTAACAGTCTGTGTGATATAGGAAAAACCTACTGTATCATTTTTCGAAGTACTAGTAATTATTTTGAATAATAGTAATGATAACAAAAATCAGTGTAAAATACATGAATTTTAGACTCTTTTGATAATGAATTTTAAAATATATACCAAACGGAACCAAGTAGTTCTGTTTTAACTAGTAATATTATACCAAACGGAGTACTACTACTCCTCTAGCGGAGTACAATTTTTTCTTTACCAATACTTCCACTCCTTCCTTGAACCATATAAAGTCCCACTTTTTCATTTAAATTCATCCATAATTAATATTATTTCATTTACTATTAATCTTGAGGTAAAACACATTAAACCGTTAAATCTAGTGATAAAAAGAAATAATTCAAGTTAATAGGAAGAAGAAAAAATTCCTTATCATATTTCAAAACTAGTATCAATAAAATGAGTTAAATATTACTACTACGACTCAAGAAAATGGAGTATTTTTTAACGGAATGAAAGTGGAGTAATATTAGTATTTTCTATCTTATTGAATCAAAGCATATAAAAATGAATAAATATAGAGAGCTCAACTGCTAGTAAAACACATTCATCTTCTCCACCAGAATTCCCAAAACTTAAATTCAAAACCCTAGCAATGATGCGAGGCCTCTTCTCCCGGAATCTAATCAATGTCGCCAAATCCTCAGTAACATCCGCCACCTCCATCTCCGGCGGTCGAAGGTGCTATGGCTTGGTACCAATGGTGATTGAACATTCATCCAGAGGGGAGCGGGCCTACGACATTTTCTCTCGCCTGCTCAAAGAGCGCATCATTTGCATCAATGGCCCCATCTCCGACGATACCGCCCATGTCGTCGTCGCGCAGCTGCTCTTCCTCGAGTCGGAGAATCCCGCTAAACCAATTCACATGTATCTAAATTCACCGGGTGGCGCTGTTACTGCTGGTATATTTGTTAAATTTCCCGTTTTCTTCAAAAGAATATTGTTTTTGCCTTTTTCATTTTAGGAACTGTACCCAATCTGGGCTAGACGCTAGAGAGTGTTTTTTTTGAGTAAGGAGAAACTAGGAAGTTTCGAGAGTGTTTATATGTCATGGAACTGAAGCTTTATGAATGAAATTGGATATATCTGTGGTAAACTTTGATTAGTAGTAGTATAATTTTAGTCGAAATTTCCCAGAATTTAGAAGGCAATCATGAATGTGTTTTAAGCTTTGATAAACTTGCTGCTATGCTTCAGGATTAATCATCTATCTTCCAAGCTTATTCGATGGGGGTTTCGTCCATTTTCCAGTTGGAGTGAGTTGTGCTAAATACTAATGTGTTGGATTCAGAGTGTGTTTAGTTTGGGGGTATGTGTATGGCAAATTTGGTAGGGGTTACAGTTACAATCAATGTTCATGATAGTACACATAATAGTCTTGAAAATTCAAGCTTTGGTTAAGCATGGGGAAAAACCTCCACTTTGATTCAAATTTGTAATCCATATGCAACTGAATGTGAAGAAAGGTTTACACTGAATTCTTTCTTTTCATTTTGGCCACTTTGCGGAGAATTCCTTCTTTTGATTAATTTGTCTGCCCCCTTCATACTTTAATCGCTCAGATTGTATGTATTTATTGTTAACTTTCACTGGAAACTTTATGACTAACTCCCATCTGATTAATAATGTAGGTCTTGCTATCTATGATACGATGCAGTATATCAGGTCTCCCATAAATACCATATGTCTTGGTCAAGCAGCATCAATGGCTTCTCTCCTACTGGCTGCTGGTGCAAAGGGTGAAAGGAGGTCCCTCCCAAATGCTACAATCATGATACATCAGCCTTCTGGTGGGTACAGTGGGCAGGCTAAAGACATAAGTATCCATACCAAGCAAATTATTCGTGTTTGGGACTCATTAAATGCTCTTTACGTTAAGCACACGGGACAATCACTTGACATAATCCAAAAAAACATGGACCGCGATTATTTCATGACCGCTGAGGAGGCCAAGGAGTTTGGAATTATAGATGAGGTTATAAATGAGAGGCCAGTTGCACTTGTGACTGATGCTGTAGCAAATGAGGGAAAAGATAAAGGCTCAAGTTAATCTCAATGTAAGATCATACAGTTTATGATTTGCATCCCATTGTTCTTTCCTTATTCTTGAACAGATCTATTACGTCTACACACATCGGACAATTCTTCGATTGGAACCATCAGGCTGTTTATAGCTGCACCAGATGTCGCATCTAACAAAGCTTGCAAAAATCTTGACCTTTCGACTTCTGTCACTGCATTTGGTGGAATTAAGGAAAGGGTCTCCTTTGCCCACTCTACTGTCTTTAAACCGTAGGCTCGTGTAATAGCTAGAAGTGTATAAGTTACCTACAGGAAATGAAAACTGGTGTCATAACATATAGAAGCCTCTATAATGGTAACATTTATCTGTCGGGGGGTCAGAGATAACCGTTTCTAGTCGCGAACTTGGGAGTGCTCCTGTTAGAGCAGCTACAAGAATTCTGGTGATGACAGCTCCTCTTGGAATAATCACATTGTCTCGAATGGATACATAAGGCTTCCCGTGAGTAGAGTTTGCAAGATCGAAAACATCAGATAGGAAATTTAGTATGGAATTGGAGGCCTCCCTGCGTGAAATGGTGACAGTTTGAATCCCTTATTGTAGTTCATCAAAAGCATGCTCTTTGTACAAAGGAGCTTAAGGAAATCAATAAGAAATATGTTCCCGATTAAACACTAAATATTTTTTTGATGGGGAGAGAGAGAACCTATGCTGCACGGTGATGCCAATCATAGAACAATCCACCAAACAGGGGAATACGGGAGATGGGAAGAATAATTGCGGACAATAACGAATACATCTTGATGCTAACAAAAAGCAATCATCTACCAGGTCAGGTCGGGAAGAGAAATCCTGCCAGGGGGTAACAGAATCAGGATAACATTTTCACAATCTCAACAAATAAAGCTGACAGTTAGAAATTGAAGACATTACCTGAATTTTTGTAAGCAAAAATGTCGTATGGTTGAAAAGGGATTCAATCAAGATTTTCAAATAGTTTGTACAAGATGGATCTGAGCCAAATATCTACAGAATAGGGTTTGAATATAAGTTAATCAGTTAAGGAAAACTAATAGAGATAAATATTGACCCTGAAAGTATCAGGAATAATAACCTTAATAACTTCACTAGAGAGATAGAGGAAACAAGGTTGTTGATGTATTTTGTATAATGCTTGTATCTCCTCAAGCATTACACCAACTGTAACTCCCATAAGCGTTTTAGAGGTCCTCACCTAGAAGAGCAAAATTTGTTCAATAACCCCTCATCAAAATGCCATAGTTCAGAAATCTCACCGCATTTTTGCACGCTCGACAAAGAGATTCCATAGTCCGCATGTCCCAAGAACGTCTGCAGCACAAATATTTGAACTCAAACTTATCTCGAATCAAGTACCCAAGGAAAGACAAATAAAGTATTTATCAAATGAACAAATCTAGCACTGACCTATCAAAGATTGATTTGAAGATTGGCCAGAGTCTTTGGACAGCATCAGCAACAGCCTCCGGATGATTCGCATGTCTGAATTCACATAATTAGTAATTGAGCTTTGTACAAAGGTATGGCTAACATAACTGAAACAGATATATGTTGTTTACCTAAATATATTTGCTAATCGGTTTATATGAACAGTTAAATCTCGAGCAGGCTTCTGTCCCAGCACTAAAGGGCCTTGATTGATCATGTCCTGCTTATTGGCCATGCAAAGAGCTTACTCAACAACTCATCAAAACAAGCCCGATTCCTTAAGACAATACTAACCTGTAAAGGAGCAACAGCAGGCAAGCATAGTTTCTCCAAGGCTTTTTTAGCATGTTCTGAAGGAAGTTCTGTGACAACCATACTGTCGATAAAGATTTTTGAAACAGGTTAACACAGCCTAAAAATATACCAGCCATTATCTACAAGTCATAAGAATCATTAATACCTAAGAGCCTCGACTAGATGCAGTGAGTCTTCAGCAGAAACCTTGAAGGGGCCTCCTCCAATCATTGCCCCTAGGTATATTTGAAAAAGACCATCCAAGGACCCACACAGTTTTTTCTTGCAGTCTACATATCAAAAAAATTATAGGCAGAGTTAAAGTAAAAAAAAGCTACCCAAAACCCAGTAACAGAAGAATAAAGTTTTGTGGTAAGAAAGCAATAAGGTGAAATATGGACAGAATAGAATATAAAAGATGCCCCTGTTCAAGAAAAAAAAAAGTACAACATTTTTATCCAAGAACAACAAATTCCTTGCCACAAACTCTTACAGATAGGACCATCACTCAGAGCTACCCTATTAGAGATGACGCAGGTCACAATTCAGTGAAGAAGAAAGCAATAATGACATCTGAGAAACTACAAGAATAAAAACCATAAATTATGAAATAAGAAGCTTAAAAATCATTGAAAGTCGGGTTTTAGCTGTAAACTATTACTATTCAGGAAAACAAACATGAAAAGCCAAGCAAATAAGACTATCTACCGTCACATATATGACGAAAAGCCACAGCAGCAGCAGCTGCAGTATCCTCTGATACACTCATGCCGCTGACAAGAATATTTATAAGAGTAGACAAGAATGAAGACCCGCTTGGAAACATGCAGCCAACCAATTATCAGATCAAACAGAAAATGTACCATATCTGGTTTGCTTAAAATCTTTCTGGTCCTCTCTTGAAAGATCTGCATAATCCTGGGGATATTCAACTTTGACACTAACCTGAGAGAAAATTAGATGACAGCTCAATCATATAAGCATTATCATGAACAAAAGAGTGTAGCTAGCCTTAAAAACTAGTAATCACCTTTGGAACCACTCAGGAAACTGTAAATAAGGAGCAGTCAACAGTCATATCCTTACGATATTACTACGATGCTCACACAATTACAGTAAAAAAAACACTGCTGCCTCAATATCAATCCATTCTCACATAAACTAACGATCAAAGATACCCAGAATACTTAAGTAGCTGTTCAGTGTCATGTAAATGCTAAGAGAAATTATGATTTAAGGTCTAAGAGCACCAAAACAATAAGTCACTTCTCTATTTGCATAATTTCATAAAACATGACCAACCTCTACCGCGCTTAATCCTCAAGACCTGTAATTTAAGTCATTTAACTACATCTAATTACATAACCTACATGGAAAAAAAGAAGTAACTTCCTCTGCCTCACCATTGTCATGAATCTTTGGCATGTATTTATTTCATCTAAAAGCAAATGGGGAAAAAACACCAACGACATTTGAAAACCATGCAATGATGTTTCATGTAATGCTCTTATTTTATTTTAGAAAGATAATATTACCAGTCTTTGGCATTCTTAAAGAACTAAGCAAACATTTTGTATTAGAAGAAACTTAATCTCGAATCCAATCCCAAACCTAAAATTATGTGAAGAACATAAGAAAAGCCTCACCAAGGAAACAAGTGCTTCATATGATGACTGGAATGCCAGCAGCTGAGGAGACTTCTCAGCTTCAACAGATGGTTTGTCACCATTTGGATGATGATTAGTCCTAATTGATTAGAAATTACACAGTCAAATAATGATCTAGCACACACACATAGCCTTAGAATAGAAAATGTCAATACCTCTCAGTTAATATCATTTGAAGACTATGCCAAAAGTTAAAAGTCATTGAAGCAATATCAAATTCTGGATGTGAAGTAACTTCAACTAGTGCTTGCACAATCACCATTGATTCATCAGAACCTGAAGAGAAAAAATAATTTTAATTATAAGACGACCCTGTTACAATACAAGAAGCAATTCCTCACGCGTGTGTGAGTTGGCCAAGCGGTAGAGTGGTGCCCCTGAGGCCAAAGGTGTCGGGTTCGAATCCACCGTGGCGGGGCCTTGAAATATATATTCATTACCCATAAAAAAGAAGCAATTCCTCATGTCATGTTTCTGCCTATGTTCATACACATGAATACATGTATCCAGATAAATCCATATATATCATCATTAAAACACAAATTAATGAAGCATATGTAACACCCTCCACAAAGTATACTACTATATGTAAAGAACCAAGTGTTAGAAAGGTTGTAAGGCATTGCAGGCTATATACCAGTAGCAATAAGTTCAACATATGCATCCCCTATGTCAGCAAATAAGCGAGCAACAGCCTTCACATCTTCCTCATCCTGAGATCAGTGGTGAATAGTTGTCATACAGAAATATCATATACAACTGCAAAGAAAAAGTAAAACTTTCAAGCATCTGAATGGCTTACAAAGTGGTTAAATATTTTTCATGTATATAGGCATCATCTTTAACAAATACAATTACAGATCTGAACAGAACACACAACTTAAATTGGAAAAAACTCAGACCCCATATATGTAATACCTTTGATGGATCTCTAAGTTGAGGCTTCAAATTCATAATCCTAGGCACAAGTACTTGAATTAAGGGCATCTGAGCAGCAACTCCATCAAGGTTTCTCACTGCTGTATAGTGAATCAATTCAGAAATAACTGCAGGTAGATAATGGATAAAGATAAGCATCCTGAATATAGTAATATTCATGACCATCCTGGAGCACCTAATTGGATCAACTGGAAAAACATAATGCAAGTAAGAGAGAGAGAAAGAGAGACAGAGCATAATCGGGAAGAAGTGTGTTGCATTGCCTATGCATTTCTAAACTATATGTATATATGTTAAGTTAATTTCTAAAGCCAAATCCAAATCTTTGAATCCTACCACCAGATTTACTTCACCTATGTTCTGAATTAAACAACCACAAAACCTAACTAGGTCATACGTAAGTGTTGAGGCCATTCAAGACCTTAATGAATCAACTTCCCCATTGAATATGGCAGCTCTCTTTAGTTTGTTGAGTATGAATCATACTACTGCCCACATTGATCCAAAACCCCATGCTTATATAGAATCTAGGATAATATGGCCTATATATAATCAATCCAATAAGAATCTAAGTGTTTTTCATACCAAGAATTTCTCATTCTGGCAAACCTTCACTTTGATTTTAAGTTTTAATTGTTGCAGCTGTTGGCCACTTGTTCTGACATTTATAATAGAAGTTCATCTCCATTCAGATAATGCTTTCCCTGTGACTTAGCTAGATAAACCAGTTGAAATATATTGCGAAAAGAAAATCAAGTCAACAGTCCTGGGAAACAAAGACACTATGTTATGTCTAACTACTTAACCAAATTCCATCAAAACGAACATGAGAAGTCTATAACAAAATGCCAAGGAGATTGAAGAGTAATATAATACAGAATGATGAAAGAATTAGCATGTGTCTTCCACAAACCATTCACTGATGCTTCAAACAGCATATCACTGTTCAAGCCTGAGAGAGCTGTAAGCACCAATGGATGTGTAGCCAGAGCTGAAGCTGGAATCCTGGAACCAATGTTATAGTAAGTTCACATGTCACTATGGAAACAGTGAATATATAACTAAAGCAGTGGTGGAACCAGGGGAGTGGAGGGGGCTTCAGCCCTTCCCAATCAGAAAATACCCCTGAGTAGGATGGGTTGGCAGTTCCCGCCGGCCACAGCCCCCTAGAGGCAGCAGCACATAACCCTCTTCCATAATCCATGCATATATTTAAATAATAGTTTCCAACACTTCCTTACACAAGAAAAAATATAACCTCACCCAGTGTCAACCAATACTGAAGTTTTAAACATTCATACTTTTTCAACACTTCCATAGTTATGATTTTTAATTTCATAGCATGTTATTGTTAAATTTCTTAGATTGCATGAATAAAATACACTAGATGCAGGGCTTCTACCACTGAACTAAAGGTGTATGTAGACTAGTTGTTCAAGGATCCATTGGAAAGACAAAATGCCCTAAAAGCCATCCCTTTAATATCCAGGACGTTGAGAGTTATTTTAAATAAACATGCCATTCTTCACTTAACTCTCTGTTGTAAAGTGATAAGTGAGATATACAAAGACCTAGATGATAAAGCATACTATTCTCTATCCGATAATAACAGAAAATGCGAACAACAAGCATACATACATGAATTAAGCTCCAGTTTAGATTCCGTTTCATGTAGAAAGAAGTGAATACCTGTGCCTTAGACGTAGCCATGAAGCAAAAGCCTCAAGCACCTGCCATGTTTTAGGAGTTTAGACAGGGTAACAACAATTCAATTCCAAAGACATGAATGTATGAAATGACTTTCAAAAAAGAAATATACAAAGAGTCACAAGGATTAGACCAATGAAATCCTAATAGATATGAACTTCCACTAGTTGATGTTCTTGTAGCCATTAGCTTATAGGATATTCCTAATATACTCATTATTAACAAACTACACATCCAAAAAGTTCAAGATTTTAGGGATTTATAACAAATCCACAAGTATGAACTTCACGGCAGAAAATCAAAAAATAAAGCATACCTGTTCCGACAGTCCATTTATATTCAAGCAAGCAGTTAAGACATTAAGAGCAATCTCCATCCCAGCAGCAAGTTCATTTTCAAAACTCCGCCGTCTATCAGGACGAACAGCTATTTTGTAGTTGAAAACTTCCTGGATTTAAGGAATATTTATGAAACCAATAAAAGATGGGGACTTCACACACTTCGTCATAGCTTGAGATTAGATAAGCAGTCATTCCTGTTCAAACACGCACCCTTCCCAAGAGAAATACAAATAAAACATTGGCAAACAAGCCCTAATTTCAATTCGTCATTTTTAACCAATACGCGCCATGGGGCTGTCATAACACCATTGAGCTAAAGGGATTGACTCAGGGTTTTTTGGTGTACTGTACACCAAAGATTACACATTAAATTAAAACAATGAATCAAAACAAAACTGAAGAGTGTAACCATTTTTGCAGTACTGGGCACTGATTTATACAAGAATATCTATAAACGAGCCTGACTTTGTCCAATCTACACATTCACTTTTAACTAGTGCCATTAATTCAAGTCAAGCTTGACCGTAACTGCTGAATCCAGGCGCATATAACGGACATTGTGACATGTAACCGAATGCCATAAATGGTTTTACTTTTTTCAAATTAACATGCTAAAGCAGAAGGGTTTCTCAACAAGAAAATGTCAGGGACCAAGTTCTATATTCAGTACATGTTTATGATGGTTACAGTTATCTGCCAATCAAGAAACCTTGCATAAAGCATCAATTGTGTGTATGAATATGCGAGTGTGTGTGTGTGTGTGTGAGAAAGAGAGAGAGAGAGAGAGAGAGAGAGAGAGAGAGAGAGAGAGATGGAAAATAACTGATTTCTAAATATCTGTATTTTGATGTACCTCAGGTAAGACTCTCAGAAGTTCCAGAAAACTTGGTATGCATTCAGGGTGCGAATTCATCTCATCTCTTATCCAGTTTAAAATACCACCATCTCCCCAGTCTTCTGCTGGTACATGAACAGCCAATGCAGCCACAGCAAGGCTAATCTATATCTCTCAACATTCAGCTTTCTCTGAATTAAGACATGATTAACCATTTGAAGTACAGAAGACTTACCTGAGTCCTAACTTTAGGAGGTCCCTTGTGAAAAGATTTCAGTAAAGTCTGCATAAGATAAATACACAATTTAAACACGGCAACTATCATGGTTTTCATAAAGATTGTTCTGAAAACAGATGTAGCATCTCAGGCATAATACAACAAAATAAATGACAAAAGACTGAACAAAGAATTGAATGATACCCACTTAAGCTCTTAGCTGCAACACATTTTCAGGGAAAAGAGAAAAGTTAACACAGAATACTTTGTGGAATGAACCAGAAATCCACAAGCTAACAGTACATCCTTACGTTTAGAGAAATCCGTAGAGGGCGGAAAGCTTCAGAAGGTAGTTCTTCAAAATCACGCTGCACCTGCTTCCACAAGAGAACAGTTGTAAACTCATCTTGGAATGCCATCATTGGTTTCTTGAAGAAATAATTATCAGAGACTAAATAAAATCTTGATTCTAACCTAAAAATGAACTAAATTACCTTACTTCTCAGAGTTTGAGAGCAGAATATTGAAGTTTCTATATTGCTTGAAGTATCATGAAGCAAATTATCCGCCACCTATTCACATGCAGCATGATCATGAAAATATCAAACAAACTTTATTTTAAACAGGTCTGATTTTCAGTAACAATGACAAGAAAGTGGACGAGTGGGAAAACATCACCCTTAATATTTTATAGGAAAATGCTAGAATGAGGAGAGGTTGGAAAGAAAGAAGTAGTGGATCATATTAATTTCACTTTTTTCTGGCGATTCCTCAAGTATCTTGCACCCACAAACGGTGATAGTCTGTATATCTCTATAGTACACACCTGAAGTAACAACGACATAAGAGTATCCACCCACTGCACATCCAGGATAAATTGTTCCATACAACTTCAGACCACAAAAGCAACTATTTTAAAAATAATTAAAAATGGCAAGAAACAGCACTGGGATGATGATTTCAATTGCTTAGTAATAAGAAGCTCTTATAGAAATTTCAAAACAAGTAGACATAGCAGTATTGCTCAGCTCCAATGTATTGTAATGATTCTCTCTACCGGAGTCCCAGATTGTAATAAATGGAGACACAAAGTTATATGGGACTCTATCAAGATGATAAGAATTAAGATATTAAGTACAACTGTACTTCCCCAAAACTTTATTTCCTTGTGTTGGGAATTTTTCAGAAGACCAATTAATTAGTAAGATAAGATGTCGTAATTATGGGATCAGTATGCTACTAAAGATTAGCTGAATAACTTCATCAGCTTTTAATTAGCTAATTGGGTGCCAACTGATTTGTGAACAATAACCACAAAACTCAAATAATCACCTGATCATTGTGAGGTTCATTCCATGAGTTTTCTTGTAAAAGAGGCATCAATTTCTCTGTTTAGATCATTGTAAATTAACGACAGCTCATGTTGCATAGAATTATTATCTGGCAATCATGAGCTACTATCACTTGTTACCCCATATATGTAGGATCACTTTAAGGGTCAAACGTGAATGTAAACTTCTCAATAAACATATAATATATGTCCAACAACTTCTCCAAAACTCTCCATTAGTTCATCAGTGCTTCTTTGACACTCACTTTCTCACCTTTCTGCTCTAATGCAAGAGATCTATGTCAGGATTCTATATCTGTCAGAAGCGTTTCAGCTCTTGAAATCCACTTCTAAGGTATAATATACATTACTTGAAACTTGCGAGATGCGGAGCAGTCGAAGTTTAAATTATCAAGCAAGTAATGATTGACCACATAGCCTTGCCAGACATATCAGGCACCAAATAACACCAAAAATATTAAGCACTCGAATAATTTGGGAAAAAGATCACTAAAAATCAGAGAAATTGGAAAATAAACGAGGTATGCATTTGCTGCCACATTATGCTAACCATGTGGTTAAACAATAAACAGAACTATCAATGTTCTGATGATATTGCGAGTATGCACAGATATCTATTAGTTAAAAAACTAATGAGAAGCCAACAGCTCGTAGCAGATAGCCAATTAGCCATACATTTATAAGATATATTAAGAATACGACTTGGTTGATGAAAGTTGTTTTTGTTGAAGGAATCCTTAAAGAAGTCCAAGAAAATTCAAAGTCTGGGACGTTTATCAATGAAGTTCCACTAAGTAATGAGACATTCTAGTTTGGCGACTCTTAGTGGACTATAGAGTGCAGTCTGTAACACATTTAGTATCGATATAAACCTTAAAAAAGAAGTCCATTCTTCCCAACCTTTATTTAAATTCAACAATTTATTTACCACCACTGTTTCTAGAATTTTACAACATCACATCTCAGTCAGGCAGTAGACTATCACCTAGAACCAAAGTGGAAAGAACACTGCAAACAGATTTTACTAATACCACTGTTAATTTTGTTGTTTTCTCTTTATTTTTTTACAATATTACAAATTTCAAAAAAGAACACAAGAATCTGTTAAAAATGCTGAAATAGGTTTTGGAAGCCACCCAAGCTTCCAAAACTGAAATAGGTTTTACAATAGGTTTTGGAGGCACCTAATCTGGCCGGCTAGGTCAAATCATAGTGCCTGGAAGCTGCTTAGATGACAGCTTCAAACTCTGTTTTTCGCATCAAGAAGATATCATGAAATCACAATGCACTTGAAAGTTGCACATTTTCTTTAAAAAACTAAATATTGTGCATCCAATGCAATATCTAAAACCATGCCAAAAACCACAGATTCATGGATCAAACCGTACTTCATAAGTATACCATGACACCCAACCATGCATGATGTATGAACAGAGGCATCAGCAACTTCTGACTATCGAGTGCATATTAGAACGCCATTTGTGCTAAAAAACAAGACTCCACCATCAAACACCAATTACATACTAGTCAAAAACCAAACTAATTTCAACTCAAAAACATGACACGCTCCAATTACTCCACACCACCTTCCACTAAAACCCCAAAATATTCAGCTGAATAACGTCAATGCTATTCCACACGAGATTATTCAGATAGATAAACCTCTACAGCCGCATTCGCATCCGAGGTCAAAAACACTGCTTAATTAATATGAAACGACACTCAAAATCCTCATTACAATCACCAGCTAATAAACACAACTAAAAACCCGAAAATCAGTTGAAACATTAAAAAAAGAAAGCAATCTCCGCGATAATCACCTGCCAAGCATCAATCGTTCGCTGAAAATCCTGAAGCCAGCGATCGGCTTGCATCCTAACGGCGTCGTCCGGATGATGGTAGAGCGCGTTTAGGGCTTCCTTCACAGTGTTCTGCAGCTCCATAATGTGTGCTTCTGTAGCAGCGGATTGATTGGTGGGTACAAACAGATGAATTGATGATGAATTGTGACCAAGATTGCTCTGTAGTCAAGCTCCTGTTTTAAATTGTTGTGCTGTGTTTTGTTTCAAATAAATTTCTTTCATTTCTCCTCTCCTCTCATAATATACTTCATCAGTCCAAAAAAAAAAAAACACATTTACTATTTTTGACAGTCTAAAAAAAATAGGGCACAATCATTTATCCAAAGTTTTCAACAAATAGTAATCCTTTACATCATTTCTACATCATTTCTTTAACAAAAGTTTTCAACGAATAATAACCCTACACATCATTCCACAACATTCCACTAACAAAAAATTTCAACAAATAATAACCCTACACATCATTCCACTAATACTACTTTTCACTTATTTTTTTCTCTTTCTCTGTTACTTTATCAATTCTACATTAAAATTCTACATTAAAATTCTACATCAATTCTACATCAATTGCTCTATTTTTTTGGACGGAGGGAGTACTCTTTATTGGTAATTTCAGAAATATAGTCATAAATATTAAAGAATATTTAAAATTTAATTTATTAAAAATTGAAATAATACTTAAACATTGTTTTTATATGATAAACTAAAATAAATTTTTTAAATTGTAGCATAGTCTATTACGTCTGATTGTCTTAATAATAATGTTCGAGATGCAATAGTATTTTTTATCTATACAATTTACTACAACTACTGCCTAAACCTTTGTCATTTATTCTTTATTATATTTAAATTCTAAAAATCTCTATTTTTGTTTTTCACAATCTATGGGTACTCACACCACATATAGTGAAATGTATTTTTCTTCTCATAAAAATATTGAAAATTCTAAATCTAATCAAAATTAATGTTTCTGCTATTAATATAAGGTTGGATTAAAGAATAAATATGACCTCTTAAAAGTTAAAACCCCTCTTTAAACCCCCCCCGGTGGCCGCATAATTCCGGCGAAAGAGCTTAACGGAAGAGAAAAAAGAGAGACAGAAGAAAGGGGGGGAGAGCGAAATCATCATCACTATTCAAGTATGGCGGCAGCTTCAGAAACCGAGAGCCCATCGCCACAAATTTTTATTCCTAATGAATGGTCGACCGCAGCCGACTTGATAGCCTGCGGTGCTGTTTCTTTTCCGATTGCTTTTGTATGCGGCCCCAAAAACAGCGGGAAAACAACTTTTGCACGCCACCTCGTTAATGTCCTTCTTCAGAGGTACTCTTTTACCGACCTTAATACAGTTGGGGATTGCAAAGTTATAGTCTTTTGTCGTTTTTTGGATGTGGGCTGTGAGAACATGCTGTAGGATTTTTGTATTTTGATGTTATACGATGGGAATGTTAGCTATCTGTAATGCTTGGGTGAGTATAAGAGGTTTCAGTTTGTTTGAAATTGGAAATTATTCTTGTTTGTGTAATCTGGAATATTAGAGATTATGCTCATTTTAGTATTATTGTTAGAAATTTATGTATACATAATGACATTGTGAGGGGGTATGTTTAAATATGTGAAACTGATTGATTCGTACATCTGTAATTGAATTGAAACTTACACTGTTTTGAACTACTTCAGGCACAAAAGAGTTGCTTTTCTTGATACTGATGTTGGGCAGACGGAGTTTACTCCGCCTGGTCTCCTAGCACTAACTGTTATTGACAAAATAACCCCAGGTAGCTATGTTTTTCTTTTAACTTTATCTTTCGGTTGTTGTTTTATGATCTTGATTCAAGTGGTTGCTTGGAATGAATTTATTCTCATAACTGTCTATCTGCTTGGTATTAGATTTGACGATTCCATGCGTGAAAACTCCTGCAAGGTATGGTACTTTAGTTTCAGTCTTATTAATTTTTAGTTCAAACTGGCATACTCATATATGGAGGTGCCACCGTGATTAAATGTTGCACATCCAAAAGATTCCAAAACATAGCCTGGTGAAACTGGCATGCGAAATTACATTATTGCCCCGACTGCGGGGAAGAAGTCTTTAAGCTGGCTTCTAGATGGAGTGCTTTTTCTAAGTTGGTTTAATTCAAAAAAGTGCTTCTTTGCCTTTAAGGAAGCAGCATCTTACTATTATGTTTTAATTTATTTTTGAATGGGAATCCGAACCTTTCAGTTTGGTCCTTTGGCTGCTTAAACTCACAGATTCTTATCATACATTTCACATGCATCTAAATCATGTTGTGTATTGATATTGGTTCCTGTTTAGCCTTTTGAAGATGATTTTCCTTAGTATATGTGCAACACAACCTTATAAGCTAATTGCTTTTGAATATCATTTCAGATGCTTTTTCTTTGGTGACATCTCCTCTAAAAGAGATCCAACAACCTATTTGACTTATATAAAGGCCCTTTATGATCACTATATGGAAACAGAAATCCAGGGTGCAGGGCTACCACTTGTCATAAATACCCCAGGCTGGGTAAAAGGTTTGTTATGCCATACTCTGCTGCAATGTAAAAGCTCTGATGCTTTGTTTTAACTGTTTCTTCTAGTACATAGCAACTTTATTCGCTATTTTCCGTGGCAGGTATTGGATATGAGATACTGGTGGAAATGCTAAGATATATATCTGTCACACATGTCGTTAAGCTTCAAAGATCGGTTCTCTCTAGGAACTTACCAGATGGGGCATTTTGGTTAAACGAGGGGGATGCTGATGCCACCACCACAACTGTTATTGAGATTAATGCTCCTTCTCAGAACCATTTAACTTCAACGTAGGCTTCTTGTCTTCTTGAATTTGATATGAGAGAGTTGGTCATGCATCTGCTAGAACATTTTCCATGGTTTTTTAGTTTTCTTCACTGAGAAACAGTTTTCCTTCTTTTCTTTGTTACCCGAACTCAGTCTGTTTAGAAGTTCGAGGAATTTCTCAATCTATTTGAAATGTATGTGTCGGTATGCTTAATCCTAGTATCTAACTTTCAGGGTGCCAATGCGAAAGGATGCACGTCTTCAACGGGATCTGCGACTAATGGCATACTTTAAGCAATGCTTTCCAAGTGATACAATTATCTCCACGATTAAGGAACTTTCTCATGCATTGGCTTCTCACCCTCCTTATGAGATTCCCATATCAAGTATAAAAATAAAACACCTCCATTGCCAGGTAGATCCAGCTTGTCAGTTCTTGAAATTTTGATGCAACAATCATTAGCATAGGAGTATCTTTCCTAATTCAGGACTAGGAAGGGTTTATTTACAGCAACTTGTTTCTCTCTATGTGAAGGATACTTAGGTATAGATACTCATGTTTTTTTCAATTCGTGTTAGTTTTTCCTAGTTTAAGCCATTGTTCTTTTGCCAGGTCGCGACTACTGAAACTTTCTACAGTTTGAATGCAGACTATTGTTGGGCTGGCAATCAGTTCAGTCTCCGAGCAATTGCCTCAATGTGTTGGCTTGGGTTAGTAAACCGAACAGTTTGTTTGGAGCGTTTTTCAAACACTCAAGTTTTCATTCTCGTCTTATCTATTATAAACCAGGAATCGTGAGAGCAGTTGACACCTTCAAAGGAGTGCTCTATGTTATAACCCCTGTTCCACCTCATATTTTGGAAGATGTTGATTTGTTACTTCAAGGATTCATTCCAATTCCTATTTCTTTACTGCAGGTATGTATATCTTGGCAAAAAAATGATTCCAGTAAAAATAAGATGGATCCTTGAGTAGTTTACATTGTAAATGTAAGAGCCCTTTTCTGTTCTCTAGCTAAAAAGACAGATAAACTAGCTTTTAGTTTTACATGCCCTTCTTTGCTATCTATGTCTTCATTCATAGCTACACAGATAGTCAAAAGCATGTAAAACCCTAAACTTTGCGTATGTGGTGTGCTCATCACCATTTTCATTTACTGCATACTGCCTATCATCATAAG
This sequence comes from Salvia hispanica, assembly GCF_023119035.1. Taxonomy (NCBI): domain Eukaryota; kingdom Viridiplantae; phylum Streptophyta; class Magnoliopsida; order Lamiales; family Lamiaceae; genus Salvia; species Salvia hispanica. Next base: position 4,228,278 of record NC_062969.1, on the reverse strand, counting down.
AGTATATATCTATGTTTTGCATGGTTAAAAGGAAAAGCCGCCTTCTGGCTCGTCCAGCCTGCAAGGAGAGCGCCCGTGACCTGAACATGTCAATCATTGCACCACCATCAGACAGAGGGGCATTGTTGAATCATAACTTCAATCAATGTGTAAAAAAAACCTCGTTTCTTGCCCCGCCAGATTGTTTCAAATTAATTTCTAGACAAAGAAATTACCTGCATGACTCGAGTTCATGCATCCACCTGGGCCGGGAGAGTACGGAGATGCTCAGCTATCTCCATCAAGAGTTTAGCACCTTCATCTCCTATTTGGATTGTCTTAGCTGCATGCTTCAAGAAGTTACTGTCTGCTTCAACCACTCTCAACCTCTCCTTGATCATAGACACCTCTGTTTTAAGTATACCTTTGTTTTCACCTCCATCTAGAAACACACCAAGGTTTAAGCCAATGAAAGTGACACAAACAAAAGAGAAAATAAATCTTGCTTATGCACATACCTCTGTCTTGATCATCATTTTTTATTGCCTCCATTGAGAAACTGGACTCTCTATCTTTATCACCATTCCTCATCTTCTTCTCGAGATCAGTCAAAAGACCACGAAGATACGACCTCTCCCCCTCGAAATCGAACGACGACTCTCCCTCCATATGATCACCACCATTCAAACTATAATAGTCTGACAATTTCTCGCTTAAACACGACGAGTGAGACTTCATCTCCGTGAAATCCTCATCAGTATCAAATTCACAAGCGTCGCTACCATACTTCCCGATAGGCCCGTATTTCACCCGGTAGGCCTCAAGCTCAGACTCGAGCGTTTTGACATCATCTTCCTTGGTGATGAGCATGTCTCTCATGAGGTCCAAGGCCTCCTCGTCGTACTCTGCTTGCTCCTCCATCATCCTCTGGTACTGAAGCGCTTCCATCTGGATAGCGGCCTTCTCCTGCTGGATCCGAGTGATCATAGCCATTGCATTGTTGGCAGCCACAGCAGCAGCGTTCCTCTCATTGTCCAGCTCCACGTACAGCGCCATCAGGGAGTCTTGGTCGAGATTGTCTTGCTGCTTGAGACGACTGAGGACGTCGCTGTCCACCTCGTTGATAGGGCTCATTATGTCCAAGGGCTCAACAGGGGTATCCACTTTGTCAAAATTGAGTTTCTTGCTGCTCCTGCTCATCAGCCATTTAGGAGTTCTGTTAGGATCGTCTTGCAAGAATGGTGTGATTGCATCACTCTGTGGCGCCTCCAGCTCCAGGTACCTCGACCGAGGCGTCTCATCGTTCCTATTGGCCAGCCACGACAGCCTTGGAGACGAAGCCGGGGACTTGGTGGACAGACTCCTCAGAAACTTCTTGGAAGCCCTGAGCTTGAGGGGCTCCCCGCAGCAAGAGCACCACAAATTGGGATCGGCTCCCTTATCGTCGTCGTCATCCTTCTTAAGGCGGCGGAGCAGGGCAGCGCGGCGGTCGTCATCCACAATCCGATCAATGTCCTTGTTGAGAATAGCGGCGACGGCCTTGTACTTGTCGCAGTCGGAATCCTTCTCGGTGGCGAAGGAGACGATGCAGACGTGGCACATGGAGCGGATGTCGGAGAGCTTGGAGTGGACGGCGCAGAAGCCGAGGGAGGAGACGTCGCGCTTGTGGGCGTCGCAGATGGAGTCGTTGTAGAAGATGTCAGCAGGGTGGCGGGGGCAGAGGAGGCAGGGGCGGCGGAGGTCGAAGAGGCGGGCGAACTCGGTGGAGACGAAGGAGAGGAGGCGGTCGACGAAGAGGAGGACGATCATGAAGCATTGGACGATGGAGTTGCGGAGGGAATTGGGGAAGGAGGAGAGGGGCTGCTCCCACAGCCATTTGAGTAGCTCGATCGGCATGATTTGATTTGAAGGAGTGGGGATTGGATAGGATCACGAGACGTGCTGGCGAGTGATCTCGTGACCTCTCTCTCTCTCTTCTCAGATGGGAGTTTTGGCGTTTCTACGAGATGTAGGAATAGTTAATGAGGTTGTGGTGGGTTGTTTCGGTTTGTTTGTGGCACAAATGTTTGGGATGAAGTAACTGAATTAACGGTCTTCCATGAAAGACACATTCTATATTAGGAAAGAAAGGATTTGATGTACTTCGAATCAATTCACGTTGAACTTGGGCTATTTTCGATACAATTACTAGGTAATTCCCTTTTCGACTATAATTAAGTTGATATCAATTCTATATCCACGGGATCTAATGAATTATGTGTATATGAAACTATACAAACCGAATGGCTGATATTTTTGGAAGTCTGAAATTATTTGTTTGCTGATAAATCTTATTTTATTTGTAGACAAAATGTACATTAAATATATAAAGCTAATAAAATTAATATTTAAAATTTTAAAGAAATATCTTTAAGTAAATGCATTAAAATGGGCATATATAAAAAAAGTTATCAAATCATGTTTTAAACATTAGATGATTGCAACATGTTATTAAATGCATGCATCATCTATGCATAATTAAAATTTATATCCTTAAATAGGTGTATTTAGTAAACAAATTAATGTAGGGGTAATAAAGTACATATACAATATATAAATTTAATTAAAAATATAATATAATATATACTTACCATTTTAAGCATTATGGCTTGGAGACATTATGTCTCCAAAACATTTTCCTTTTTAATATAGTTAAGAAATTTTATAAATATACCACTAGAATTTCAAAAAGTATTTCCATTGTTGGTATTTCAATTAAAATTATGGGATACAAATGGAAGCGTATTAGAAAAGCAATATATTGTGGTTGTTTTTCAAAAGTATTTTATGGTAAGTAACTGTGTCTATATTTTTGTGTTAGAGAAAACAATTTTTTTATAGTGTGAATTATTTTACCATCGAAGTTGTATTTTTTTATGACAATATTCAAATACTACTATTGAAAGTTGAAAATTAAACGAACTTGAGGAAAAGCCTGATGTGAGAGAATTTACTATCACGTAGGAAAAACGTAGTGGAAAAATCTTCAATTTGTGTTAGAATAAGTAAAGGTCAGTGACTGTCTAGACTTGCCAGTCAAGGTCGGAGCCAATATTAATGAACCTGGATGACTTTTATAATCAAATATTAATTACTTTCTTTTAAAAATAGAAATTGCATCTACAGTCACACAATATATTTGTTGCTTACTTTGAATAAAATAAAAACAATTACATATTCCTATTTGATACAATTATATTATTAATTGTAGAATGAAATATAATTGTATAAGGTATCATTTAAAAGGTTTATTTATGAGCTAACAAGTTTAGTTTGTTTAGCTTACGAGCTTCACCAAACAAAGACCAAACAAGTTTTTTTAGATGAGCTCTAAATAGTTTGCGAGATCGAGTGGCTAGGTCCATTTCCTTGGATAGACCCATATTTATGTGTAACTAACAAGATGCAAACGAGTAATAAAAATTTAGTGGTCCAAACATATTATCACGCTGCATGTCCAATTTATTACACATTTTCTCTCTTTTTTGTGATTATGATTGACTGAACAGATCATATAACAATATATATTTAAACCACTGAATTTTTACTCGCTAACAAGAGGAGAAACTGGTAGGCTGGTGATCAATATTTATAACTCTTTACATGCACCATGCAAATTCACCAATCCCAATTATCAAGATTACTCAATACCCAATTAAACTCCAAATTAAAACCAATGGTTCAACTTTCCCATTAATGATAAACCAATCAAACTCTCCACCAATACACAAAAATCACCACCTCAACCATGGCATCCACACTCACTCACAAATCAACCCTAACCCTACTCTTCTCCACACTCCTCCTCACATCACCACTCCCCTCTCTCTCCTCAGATCCTGACCCTTTGCAGGACTTCTGCATTGCCGATCTCCAAGCCCCGGTCTCCATGAACGGCTTCCCGTGCAAACCGGCCTCAAACGTCACCTCAAACGACTTCTTCTTTGACGGCCTGGCCCGGGAGGGAGACACCTACAACTCCAATGGCAGCAGTGTGGTCTATGGCAATGTTCTTGCATTCCCAGCCCTCAACACTCTAGGCATCTCGATGAACAGAGTCGACATAGACCCTGACGGCCTCAACGCGCCCCACTCACACCCCCAGGCCACAGAGGTGGGCATAGTCGTGCAAGGGAAGCTGCTGGTGGGGATGATCTCCACCTCCAACGTGCTCTACTCGAAGAACTTGACCGGAGGGCAGATGTTCGTTGTCCTGAGAGGACTAGTGCATTTTCAGATGAATGTGGGAGAGGAGTCAGCCTTGATCTACACTGCTTTCAACAGCCATCTACCCGGAACTGCTTTCGTTTCTTCGAATCTGTTTGGATCGAGGCCTTCTCTGCCAGACGATGTGTTCATGAAAGCTTTTCAAGTTAACAAGACTGTCATTGATCAAATCAACTCCAAATTTGGTTGAAAACTACCACTTTTTCCTTCCAAGTTTACTTCTGAATTTATGGTAGATGGAAAATAAGATTGTACTATTGTTTTTTTCATGTAATTTTCTTGTGGGAAACAAAATTAATTTGTTAGCAACGACTTGACTTCTGTCAACAAAAAAGCAGTCCATCTTGTCTTAAAATATACTACCAAAATCCTCAACAATAAACCTAACACCCTTACAAATATGCTACTTGTTCTTTCTTAAGCATTATGAAAAGGTAAACTACAATAGTCAAAATCTAAGTTCATTAATTCCACCTTCAAGCTTATACTTTTCCTTGCAGTTGGCTGACAGGGACGGGGAATGCTCTGACTCCGTCCCGTTACAACGACATGCTCACTTAGATAATTGCCATCCTGCAAAATTTTCAATCTATATCCAAGATTCAACCACCTACTGCTATTATACTTCATAAATTTAACATTGGCTTATATTTTCTACTATTGACTTTCATGACATATGGCCTATAAAACAATCGAAATCTCCACCATTAGGCAAAAACATCACATCCTACCATGGCCAAATCACCCCTAATCCTCCTCTTCTCCACACTCCTCCTCCTCTCATCACCACTCCCCTCTTTCTCCTCAGATCCTGATCCACTGCAAGACTTCTGCATTGCTGATCTCCAGTCCCCCATCTCCATAACCGGCTTCCCCTGCAAACCGGCCTCAAACGTGACCTCAAACGACTTCTTCTTCGACGGCCTAGCCAAAGAGGGTGACACCAATAGCCCCTTTGGCAGCAGTGTGTTGCAGGGCAATGTTCTTGCATTTCCAGCACTGAACACTCTAGGACTCTCGATGAACAGAGTCGACATAGCCCCCGGTGGCCTCAATCCTCCCCACTCGCACCCCCGGGCTACAGAGACGGGCGTGGTCATCCAGGGGAAGCTGCTTGTGGGGCTGATCTCCACCTCCAACGTGTTCTACGCGAAGAACTTGACTGCAGGGGAGATGTTTGTGATCCCGAGAGGGCTGGTGCATTTTCAGATGAATATTGGACAGGAGAAAGCACTGATCTTCACTGCTTTCAATAGCCATTTGCCTGGTGCTGTTATTGTCTCTCTGAATCTGTTTGGCTCGCGGCCTTCCGTTCCTACCGATGTCCTGACCAAAGCTTTTCAAGTTGATCAATCTGTTGTTGATCAAATCAAGTCCAAGTTTGGTTGAAAAGTTCCTGTCTTTTTAGTGTTTTTACTTCTGAATAATGATCTTTGGCAGCAACATATTGTTAGATGTAAGATTGTCTTTTTATTTTTGTGTTATTTTGATGTTGTTTGTCTCAGTGTGGAAATATTGAATTAATAAACAAAAAAAAGGCATCATTGTTTCTGAGAAATATGACATGCTGGTTTCATTAAGTCAATGATGAACAATGTTGGCTCATTTTTTATTGGTCTCTGAAACCTAATGCCTCTTGTTAAACAATAGTATTGTTATTGGACTATAAATTTGGGTGAGTCTTGTTAATATAATTCTGCCTAATCTACCTACAAGTTACAACTTTATAATTTGTTAATTGTGATACTGACCTAGTTATAACTATACCTAGCATGGATCTTGACATCATGTTTGTTAAAGTTGACATCTTTGTCTGTATATTATAATTCTAGTAGAGTAATTTATAAGGTTATAAAAAGAAAAGAATGTCACATTGCATATGGTAACTGTCTAAATCATTGGGGGTCGAACATAGGCTATATTTTCTAAATTCCGAGCTTGAGAGATAATCATATTCAGTTTAATCTTCTGAGACAAGGTAATAAAGGATGAAAATAACAGCATGCCTAAATTGTGGCGGTTGAGCTGTACTAGTCTTCTATATGATCTATGTCTTTTGGGAGGCAAAATAGGGTTATTATGATGAAATTTACGGTTACATATATGCATTTGATTATTGAAAACAAATGATCAAAATCCAGCAACATGGAAAGAAGAAAACCAAATGACCATTTCCTCAGTGAAACACTCTTGCTGTCTGCTCATCACCTCACCGCATTCTTCCATAACAACAAACCTGCAGATGGGGCAAGTGTTCTTGAAATGCGGCATCGACAGCCATCTCTCCACGCAGTCCATGTGGAACTCGTGCAGGCAGGGAAGCACCCTCGTGCCGGCCCCGCCCTCCAAGCTCGACAGGCACACTGCGCACTCAGCCGTATCGCTCATGCTAGCTATATTTGGCGCCAAGAAAAGAGTGAGCGTGTGAGAGATGAAATTCTTCAATCCCATTGAAGGAAAAAAAAAGATAGAGTAGAAGAATATATGTGATTCATTAACACATTGAGTATTAAGTAGAGTTGGAGCATTTTGTTTTTATGGGAGTGAGTGAATTATATATTGCATTGCTAGTAAAGGGTCGATTTTGTGGTTAAGGGCGTTATTTGCGTGGTGGGGAAGTGAGAAGGTTGTTGAAAATTGAGAGTGTTCAACACTAATTGGTTGCACCTACAAATGAGGGAGGCTCAAAGCTGGTGTTGCCTTTCTACGGTATTCCCTTATAAATATAGCTTCAATTTGGTCATTTGTTTAGGCTCATCCAGTCTTGACACACTAAATGTGATGTGATATTCACTTAATTTTAATTTTGTACTAGTACTACTACTAGTATTCTCCAATAATCTCACTACTTTGTTGGACAATTGTTATATATGCATGTGACTTTGACACTGCATCTTCAAACAATTGATTCTTGTTGCAACGGAAAGCCGTTGCTTAATGGAATAACAATTTTAAGACCTGCTTTCGTTTTCAGACAGGCATACACCAACTCTCTTGATTGAATATCAATTGGAAACGTCTGAGGATTTATATATGAGCTGAATTGTACTATGAGACAGGCATTTTATCTGATGATTGTATGACGAATTTATATATAAGCTGAATTATGTAAATCATGAATTACCTGAGTATGTATAAATTTGATTATGATTCCAATAATCAAAGAGACAGACAGATTAAGAACATAATCTTAACAATTCAATAACAAATTAGGCTTATTTATAACGTTACACAAACAGATCAACGAAAAATTTCAGATATACTACAATTAATATACACAGATAAAACCAAAAACGACCATGTCCAAACCCACAACGAAGCAGCATGCAAGTTCAAAGCACGAACAAGCTATTAAATGACAGATGAATTCCACTAACCAAGCATTATGAAAAAAAAAAACCACTCTTTAATATTGGATCCATATATACCATGAAGAAAAATCATAACATTAGTGTTTGCACTATGAAAGCATGTCATTTAGATGTATCAAAACAAAACTTGAAGACAAGAAACATTATCAGCAAGTAAATACTATGTGTGAGGAACAAGCATGAGCTTAAAAAAATGATAAGAGAAAAACTGGTCAATTATAATATAACATAATAATTCAGAGCTAGGATAACAAAAGGGTTACTTCTTGAGAAACTCAAGAAGTATTAACAACAGCATTACATTTTAAAAAAAAAGTGAAAACAAGCAACCAAAAAACTCTGGACTCACATTCATTAAAGAATGTGAAAGGGAGTGTATGCTCTTTAATCGCCCTTTTTCCGGAAGGAGCATCCCTCGGTGAGGCGGGCACGGCCACCGGTTGGTTGGCACAGCACTGTCTGGCAGTTTCCACACACAACAACGGTTTGGGAATGGCTGAAAACAGTGGTTCTGCAAATACATACACATTTAAATACATAACATGAATTTTAAATTTAACAGTTCTATTTTTAAAAATCTAACAAAACTTACATGTTGAAGCAACCCTGACACTTGACATCCTACAAAAATAAAACATTTCCAATTAAAAACATTAACTTGAAATTGAAAATAAAAAATAGGAACCGAATAAGCGAAAACAAAAGGTGTATGATTAGTACCATGAAGAATGAGTTTGGGGATTGCACGAGGCGCTTGAGCTTGTGCTTCCTCTTCTCGAGCTCAGCCGGTGGGTTGAGCAAATCGACATCATTAGATAGAACCTATGAACAAGCAGCAAAATTTGGTTAATTTGAAAACAGAACAATCAATTAACGATTTTTTGGTCAAATCATCGAAATGAAATAGAGTAATTCGCAATCGGAGGCCGTACCATATTTGCTGTAGGAAGAGAGCGCGGCGTGAGAACTGGAGAGAGCTTCGCACAGCTGCGGAGAGTTATAGCAATGAGCAAATCTAGGTTTTCAATCACGGGTTTATATAGTAATGGGCTGATTTTATTTGGGCTTTCTGTGTTGGGCCGAGTTAAGTAACTAATTTTGGGCAACAATTCGTATTGATGGCAAAAATCAAACCACGAGCAACTGTAGTATATTACAGGATTTCTATTTATATTTATAGGACAGATTTGAATATTTGATTTTTTGGGTTGACGTAACACTGCACAAGCCCAAGAATAAAGGCATGGGCCATGGAAAAAAATCATTATTGGCATTTGGCATACAAAAAATTAACTTGCACAGAAAGAGGTTTTTATGTGGAGATTCAGGAAATGTAACTATGAAGCTATCTCCACTATATACAGACTACTATAAACTTTTTTACCCTAATGCGACAAAAGAAAGTATATATACGAAAGGAGAAATGTTTTAGATCCATAATGTCTCTAAGCCATAATGTTCTAAGCCATAATATCATAATGAGGTTAAAATAATCATTTCAAATTGTTTTAGATTTTTATTCAAATTTATGTTTTATGTATATAAAATGTTTATTAGTATTATAGTAGAATCACTTGATTATGGAAAGTTACTCAAATCTAGTCATATATAAATCTCTATTCCATCTTTCTGTCGGAAATTTCTCCTTCCTCTATATCTCTCTTCTTTCTTGCCATTTACAGAATTCTCCATGAACTCATGTCTCCATATTTACGATTATTGCTTTTATTCATTTAAGAGAAAAGATGAGAAATAATTCAATATTAATTTAAAGTGTAAATTTGAACAAAACAAATTTATATGAAAAAAGAAAATAATTACTATAAAATCAAGAGAAGGGAGAGATAACACTTCAAAAAATTTGAAACTTAGAAAGAAAGCGTGTAAAGAATTGTCCGATATATAATTTTGAAAAAAAGTACAAATAGAAATATAAACAAAGCAATGAGTGAAAATATAGAAAATGGAAACAACCTGTATAATTTGGAATAAAGAGAAATATTAAATAAACAAATTTTATTATATTAAAATTTCAATAGCTATTTGTTAATAAAATAATTTGATTTGAATAAAATTTATTATTTTAATATACTTTTAGATATCAAGTTTAATTGTATTTCATGATTTTTGAGTAACAATGTAGATTACACGAGGAGATACAATACTTAATCATCATTAATTTATTGAATGATACAACAAAGAAATTAAGTATAAATATAATTAGTCGTTTTCATATCTTTACAAATTTTAATATTTATTTTATAATACTTCCTTTGTCCCATAATAAGAGTTAAACTTTGTCATTTTGGTTCCGTCCCACAATAAGAGTCACACTTTATTTTTATCCTAAATTATAAATAGGTCTCACATTCCACTAACTCACTTCATTCACATTTTATTTTAAAGTTAATATAAAATTGGTCTCATATTCCACTAACTTTTCAAACTCACTATTCTTTACATTTTTAAAAACTCGTTTCACAATAAGAGTGACTACTGTGGGACAGAGGGATAAAATAATTTTATGTTATGCAAATGAGTGAATGACTATTACCATTTCATTGAATGTGAACACTAAAAAAATTAAGTGTACGTACACACAATCATTTTCGTGTCTTAAAAATTCAATAATTATAATACAAATAAAAAAAATTGATATGAATGTCTATTATCATTTTAATTTACTTTTACTTATTAGATATCAAGTATTTTTTTTATAACTTAAAAATTTCAGTAATTATTTAATAAAAAATAATAATATAAAATTTAGTGACTATGCAAATATATACTACTATTATAATTTTAATATATTTCTAATAATTCATTAACTAAATAATTAGATCCAAATGGTCATTACTATTGGATGATAACATTAAAATATTAAGTATATATACATGTAGTTAATTTTATAACTTAAAATTTGAATAGTTATTTTATAATAATAAAATAATATGATATGAAAGACTATTACCCATTCGCTAAATGAAAAAATAAGAAATTAAAGCATATTCATATAATAGTTTTTTACTGCTTAAAATTTAAAGATTATTTGATAATAAAATAATTTGATGCGAATAGCTATTACTATTCCGTTGGATGACAGTAGTATATATATACATGTAATCATTTTTACACTTTAGATATTTAACAATTATTTAATACTACTAGTAAAATTATTTGATGTGGATGACTATTATTCTTTTGCTGAATGATATCAATAAGAAATTAAGTGTTTATACATATACTACTCCCTCAGATGTTATTTGCACTTTTCTATTTAAGTCGTAAACTTGAGATTAATTTTTTGATGTAATTAAATTAGTATTTAAGTGTACTAAGAAATTTTTTAACAAAAGAACACTTAATTACTTATAATATATTAATTAAATATCATAATTCTTACTTAAGTATAAATAGTGTAAGTAGTTTGGAACAAGCCAAAACAGAAATTTGTGAATAACATAAGACGGAGGAAATATATCTTTACAATAGAATTTTATCAATTATTTAATAATAAAATAATTTGATGTGAAGGACTATTAAATAAGTAAATGTTTAATATTAATAAAATAAATAGATGTGAATTACTACTAGTGAGTAAAATTTAAAAGTGATTAAATAATAAATTAATTATAATAACTATGATTGTTTTGTTCGATAATAACACTAAAAATTTAAATATATTTATATAATCATTTTTATAATTTAAGGTAAGCCAATTCAGATTTTTTTTTATGTTACACAAATTTGAAGAAAGTTAATAAATGACTTAATTATAATTTCCCAAAGTTATTGAAAGCTACTATATTAATTAAGATAGTTAATTTGCTTTTATTTGACTTTCCTTTCATAATTAATTAAACGGTTATACTATATAACTATTTATTTAATTTCCTTTTATTTGAAATAAGGGTGTATTAGTCCATATATAAATTATTTTTATGACAAGAAAACATAAGGACATTATGGCATGGAGACATTATGTCTCTAAATCACTACTCGAAAAGAGAAATGTTTTAAGAAACGCAATGTAAAATGGGTTGAAAAAGTTGGTAAAATATGAGTCTTAATTTTGTAATAAAATGTTAATGAAAATGAGTTAGTACAATGTGAGATATACTACCAAAAGTGGTAAAATTGAAGTAAGAAATTAATATGGGGACGGATCAAAATAGAAAATTGAGACACATATTAGAGGACGGAGAGTAGGTTTAGGGTTTAATTTGGGGCCTTTAGTAACTCACTAATTGCAACTAGGGATGTCAATTCAACCCGAAACCCGTGGGCCGACCCGAACAGCCCGGTAAAATGAGCGGGTTAGGGCTGTAATTTAATTACCCGAATACAAAACGGGCTAAACGGGTTGGCCCGAATGGGTTGGCGGGTTAAACGGGTTGGCCCGAACGGGTTGCGGGTCGGCCCGATGGGTTGCGAATTTTAATTATAAAATATTAAGTTTTAAGAGTTCTTTATATTTTAATATCCTCAATCTTCATTCTACACAATTATTAATTAGTCTTTTTCAATCTTCATTCTACACTTTTTCACTCGATCCCACAATATCAGCTTTCAAGTTCCACCTCAACTCATTATTGCACCGTCTCATGTCTTACCACCACCATAGCCAATCAAGACAAAATTAAGAACTAACCCATCAAAATCTCAATATATTTATCATTTTAATAATGATTCTTGTAAGATATGATTTTTTATTTTCATAAAGAATTAGTTACGAACAATGTCATAATAATGACACGAACACAAGCTTTAATTTATGTTGTAGTTGATCGAGATGAAAGGTTTCTTTTCAAGTATTATTGAAGAAAAATATAAAAATTTGAAGATTTTATATGATTCCAAACTAAAAATAAAAAAAGTATCTAAAATTTAAAATCATTTTATAGAAGAAAATTTTGATACAAGAGATTATTTTCGAAAGCTTTTAGGCCCGAATAGTCCGATGGGTTAGCCCAAAACCCGGCGGATTAGGGTTAGGGTTGAAAATTTATGACCCAAAAAATCCATAACCCGAACGGCCCGCACCCAAATAGCCCGGCGACCTGAGTGGGCTGGCCCGAACCCGAACGGGTTAGACCGATTGACATCCCTAATTGCAACAATTATGTCTTTCACAAGAAAATGCAATTTCAGTGGAAAAATGTTGCACGCAAGTTATGTGAGAATTATAGAATTAAGTGAAGAAAGAACAAAAGTAGAAAAAAAATAAAATAGAAGATCTATTAAAGTAAAAAGAGAGTGATTGTATATATTTTGTCAAAAAAAAATCACACATTCCAAAAAAAACATAACTCCATATCACTGTAAATTCAAAGCAACAGAGCTGTGAAAGGGGTAAATTCTTGTACTACTATTTGTTATCACTGTAAATTCCAAAACAACAAAATTGAGAAGGGGGTAAATTTTTCGTACTACTACTATATTTGTGTGCAACTTGATCACTATAAAATCCGAAACAAAAAGTTGAATGGAACAATCATAAAAAAAAATAAAAAAAATAAAAAAAATAAAAAAAAATTGGAGTATGACGTAGTAGCGCATTTGGTACTGTAGCAGTCTTGGAGTGAAAACTTTGTAAAGACACACACGCAACTCCAATAAAACAGAAGTCAATAAAGGCATTTGATGTAAAGTCGGTGTAATATCCAAACAAAAGTCCCACGCACTTTCTTGTCCTAATTGGGCTGTCCACATCAACCTTGTAATTGATGTTACAAAGCTCAATGACTATTGTACAACCACTAAACCTCACATGTTCGAAGAATTTAATGTTAGGATTAGTATGTAATGGAGTAGTACTGATTAAGAAATTTTGCGGGATTCAAATTTTAATCTTATTTGTTGATTTTTATGCTTTTAGTTGATTGTGATTTTACGACCAAACTATAGTTTAGGTGCCACAATGATGTGTACATGGCTTATGCTAACATGGAAAAAGTGTATAAATAGACTAGCATTGACAAAAAGTTTTCCCATTAAAAAACCCTAAAATCCCAACAAGGTGTAAATCAAATCGATTGTACAATCAGAATTAACTGAAAATAAAGTAAACTACATTTATCATTATTTTCTATTCCTTCCGTCCCAATTAATTAGATAACTCATTTTCTTTTTTATTTTACGTGTTTTAGAAAAATGATACCAATATTCTCTCTGTTTCATCTCAAGTGATTGAATGTTTTTTGGCACCAATCATATTTTTCAAACACGTACTATATTAAATGAATCACCTCAATTTATTAACGGGGGAAGAAAAGGTTGAAATAAGTGTTGTGGTGCAAAAGATAGCTAGATAGGTTATGCAAATACAATGACGCAAGACGATTACGCAATATTCTTGATTTGTTTAATCTTAGGTGCACTAAAATATTCACACACTTTATTTTATAACAACCTTAGCTCCCACGAGCCGTCACTTAGGACCAAACTATTTTTCAATTTGTCGAAAGTTTGTAAATTTCTTTGGTCTTTCGACGCTTACAGTCTCACTCTCATTCTCACTCTCGGCCTCGTACACATTGTGATAAATTGGTGTGTCTAATGTATGATTCATACAACCAATTATTAAAAAAATAACTGAGAACACAAAACTATATCAGTTTGCAAATAAAACTATATCCCCAATTTATTTAATTTCTTTTTCTTTTTTTGATTTTTTCCCCTATTTATATCCATTTCTTCAACATTCTTGCACCAATTTCTCCATCTTGCACCAATTTCTCCATTTCTATCCTCTAAATTGTTTCAATATTTTTTCTAGGACTTGTAATTTTCATTTTCTAGGATTTGTAAAAAAAAAATCTAGGATTTGTAATTTTCTTTTTGATTTTAATTGTTCGCCTTTTTTTATTTCACGCGTAAAATAGGTTAAAGTTGTGAATAGTGCAATTTAATAGTTGTGGTCCGAGTTGGGACTTGCAGGGTTAGAGGAGTTGTGGCCTGAGACTCAAATTTAAGGGAATGATGACGTGGAGGGGACTTGGGGCCTGAATTTGGGATGAGGATGGGGATGCTCTAAGTGTATATTAGTACTCTCTCCGTCCCAAGGAAGATGACCCGTTCCTTGGGCGGCACGGGATTTATGCAATTTGATTTTGTGTGTTAGGTTAGGTGGAAAAAATAAAGTAAAAGAGAGGGAATAAAGTAGATAAAAGGATTTTCATTTTCAATAATGAGTCATCTTTGGGGGACAAACTAGAAAGAAAAGTGAGTCATCTTCGTTGGGACGGGGAAATGGTATTTTTTATAGGAGTAGGACGGAGTATATGTTTTAATGAATAGGAAATGAACTTTCAAACTTTATGACTATGGTATGGCTATGCTATTATCTCAACGTAAGCATGTGCAAACTTTAACACCACAAAGTATTTGGACCTAATTTCACTAAAAGACTCATTTCTGCAAAAGAAACCCACCTACCTATTTATTTTAATAAATCAATCGATTTGTGATTGAGTTGTTTGGTAGTGAACTGGAAAAGTAAAAGGTAAATTGGACTAGTGTGACATTCATCTCAAATAAAACCAAATTACACGTATGCCTCATACCTTTAATGCTTATAAAAACACACAACTCTCATTCTCTACAATTCTCATCTTCCCTTTCTCAATCTATCAAACTCAGAAAACAACCTTACCATCCCAAAAATGATACTTCCAGTAAAGAGCATGCCGGAGACGTGGAGCGCGGCCGGGTCCGCCCTCGTCACCTTCATCTTCTTCTGGGACATGTTCCGACGGTACTGCCCGCCGGAGATCCGTCGCTACCTCGAGAAATGCACCGCAAGGCTGTCCGGATTCTTGAATCCAAACATCCAGGTTTCCATCCACGAGTACACTGGAAATCATCTCCGGCCTCATGAGGCCTACAGCATCGTCGATGCATATCTGAGTTCGAATTCCATCGATGCCAAACGGCTCAAGGCTGAGATGGCGAAAGACAACGAGAACAAGCTAATGCTGAGCATGGATGAGTACGAGAAGACAACAGATGTGTTCAATGGAGTCCAGGTGACATGGATCTCCGGGAAGGTCTCGCCTCCTCCACGGACCGGGGGGATTTCCTACTACCCGGAGCCGGAGCGGAGGTTCTACAAGCTCAAATTCCACAAGTGCTACAAGAAGATGATGACGGAGGAGTACCTGGAGCATGTGATCAGAAAAGGGAGAGACATCCAGGCGAGGAACAGGCAGCGGAAGCTCTACACCAACGGCCACAGCAAGTCGTATTGGAGCCATATCGTGTTCGAGCATCCGGCCAAGTTCGCGACTCTGGCAATGGCGCCGGAGAAGAAGGAGGAGATCGTCGATGATCTGCTGACTTTTACAAAGAGTAAAGATTACTATGCAAGAATAGGCAAGGCTTGGAAAAGGGGTTATCTGCTGTATGGCCCTCCTGGAACAGGGAAATCTACAATGATCGCAGCCATGGCTAACTTACTCGACTATGATGTTTATGATCTCGAGCTTACATCGGTGAAGGACAACACGGAGCTCAGGAAGCTTTTGACAGAGACAACAACTAAATCAATAATTGTGATAGAGGATATCGACTGCTCCCTCGACTTGACAGGCCAAAGGAAGAAGAAAGAGGAGAAACCTGCAGAGGAGAAGCCTGAAAAAGTCGAGAAGAAGAGTTCTCGTAAAGAGAAGGAAGAGAGTGGCAGCAAGGTCACTCTGTCTGGTCTGCTCAATTTCATAGACGGCCTGTGGTCTGCCTGTGCAGGGGAGAGATTAATAGTATTTACAACAAACTATGTGGATAAGCTCGACCCAGCTCTTACTAGAAGGGGCCGAATGGACAAACATATCGAGCTATCTTACTGCAAATATGAAGGATTTAAAGTGCTCGCTAAGAATTACCTTGAACTTGATGGACATCCATTGTTCCAATCCATCGAAGAGCTGATCCAGGAGGTCGAGATAACACCAGCTGATGTTGCTGAAAATCTCATGCCAAAATCTGCAAAAGAAGGGCCGGAGCAATGCCTGCAAAATCTCATATGCATTCTTAAGGAAACAAAGAACAGAAAATGCAGAGAAGATAAAGATGCAGAGACTAATGACGATGCAGAGACCATCGAGGATGCAGCTGCTGTACTAGACACACATGCTATGTAATCAGTGTGTAATAGTAAACTGGTTAAGAGAACAAGTAGAGACACCAATGACTCATAATTCGCCTGAGACAGTAATTATCTCGACACTCAGCATGATGACATCCCAGTTTCAAGAAGCTTCATGCTAGCATGGATGTTAATCATAGAAATGTAACACTGAGCCAAGGAGTCAAATAAAAAGCGAATTCGTTTGTTGCAAATATTAGTTAAGATATTGTACAACATCTCATCAGAGGAGTAAGAACTCCCAACAGAGTTTCCCATCCATGTCACATCCTGCTTTTTTCTTTCTTAGATGTAAAACATACTGTAGAACTGACTTAATCTACACCATCTTCTCAGCAAGAAACTACCACTTCTAGACAGTTCATGTTTCATGAGAGGATCTACTCCATCAAAATGTTTGGGAGATTGCTTGTTCTTCCTGGTAAGGATTATAAGAAGAAAAAAAGGTGTAGTATTTCCAAAATTAAATATAAGGAGAAGTAACGTTACAAGTAGTTCATAGAAATTCTGGGTGCTAAGATCCTCACTTGGTGAACTTTATAGCTTCATCTATTGAGCGATCATAATCGTCTGCAAAAAATGTAAAAGAATAATATCAATTTGCCTAGTATGCTGGATTCTTAGCGATAAGTTACCCTAATGGCTATTAAAACCCCCCGCGTTCATTAAGTTTCTGCGGAACTAATTTATCAACTTCATGCTAGCACAATTTTTGTCTATCAGCAGCAAGAAACAGAGTAGTATCATTTTTTATCAACATACAAGCTGTATACACTTATTGGGTAAGGGGGGAGCATTAGAGAAATTTGACAAGTGTCATGACTCATAAAATTTATCATTCCAGAGAAACTTTCAAGAAAATAATCCAAAAGCATAACACAAGGGAGAAAATCTACTAAGAGAGCTATATGGCATGTACCGAAAGTATAAGTCACAGGTTTTTCATCACGGAGAGAGCGTCCGGCAGCAATGGCATCCATGCCATCATGTTAACAAGCAAAAGTGCTTGTCTATGTTGCTTCTTTAACAGTTTCTCCTTCCTCTGCATGAGGATACATCTTAGAACCAATCACAAAATACAATAACTGCTTAAAGGTAATAAGATGTTCTCTTCAAGAAAAGGTATAATTCGCTTAACAGAGGACAATGACCAAAATAAAAGAAAATGCATGGAAAATCATCTTAAATAAAGAACAATTTACCACCTTGTGGACCTTCTTAATTTCAGGAAGCCTGTAATTTTTCAATTTAAGTGATTGCATAAGAAGAGCAAGAAAAACAATACAGAAGCATGCATGTAAGACATTGGCACCTCCTTAGTAGAGCTGAACCATCAATACCAGCTATTTTCACAGAGAACAAAATTTAATCCATCATTCTAGGGGACTGTAATTTACCAATATGAGACCCCATAAGAATTACCGCCTAGACTTTCTTTGCGAAATGTTGAGAGCTGAACACCATGTTTTAATGAATAATGAGTCACTTATATAGTTCCATACATCATCTTGCTCCGAAGACAACCGCAGCTAATTTAGCACAAGTAGTATTAACTATCTACTAATTTTTATAAAATTGAAATGGGATGAAAAGAACAAAATGCAGAATAATATTCCGAAAAACCAAAGCCTGGAAATCTATGTAATATGTTGCATAGATAAAAAGAACTCTGACAAAACTATTACTACAACAATAAACTAAATGCCAAAAAAGCTATAATTTCAAGATAGAATATATGACTCGAGATAGAAAGAGCTGAGCTTTCTTTTTGTTCATAAGCATTAAGCAACATACCACTCAGCTCATTAATGGGAGATTCTTATCTACGATGCCTTTCTAAATATTCAAGAAAAATTTAGAACCCTCCCTCCCGACATTGACATCCTCTTAATATGATATTGAACAAGTTTTTCTTCATTTCCCCAGGTTGAAATGAGAACAAAATTGTATCGATTCCAGCAACTCAACATATGGTAGGGAGGTGCTTTTGCAAAACCACAGCATGGAAGATAAAAAATACAACTAGTAACAAGTTCAAAAAAGTGAAACTCACTTACTGCGAAAATATATTAGAACAAAAATAGTCCAAAAGAGTAATAATACATTAGCACCATATCATAACAGCATAGGATCCGGATGCGGGATTGTTTTAAGTTTTAAAACACTACAATAACTCAAGATTACTACATAGACTCCTAGGACAAAATGTAGTGGGGCAAAGTTTATTTATTGAAACTGAGACTAGCTATCACAAAGAGAACAATTACGATATTAATACCTCAACCCGAATATCACATAATGCCTTTAGATTAAACACTCGATCCCAGGATCAAGTGTATTGTACGCCTCAACTCTTTTTTAACATGTAAAACATGCGTCTCTGGAACACAAGTACAAAAAAACTTTGGACTGTGTTGAGCTATGAATCTACTCACCCGTGTGATGCAACTCTAGGTAGATCTCCTTCTGCAACCTGCAGTAGAGAACCACACTAGGCAAATCCAACATTACTCTGAGAAAGATTTGAGTACATTTCCAGCGTTAAAAGTGAGATTAACCACTGCCAACAATCCCTCAGCTTTCTACATAAGATGGTAATCCAAGTAGAATGATTATGTGCCATTCTGGTAACAGGGGGATTGGCCTAGGAAAGAGAAGCAAAAATACCCACATAAAGAGAACTGGTTCCAATGTTAGCAGCAATGCTTATCAAACAACAATCACAACTACACGGTATACATACACCAGAATAAAAGTAGTTCTCACCTAACTTGTATAATATCATACTTAGTAGTTAAATTTGTAATGATGAATTATTTGGATAGAGTTGTTGCGAAGGAACTCGTATACCTTCTACTATATATCTATGAATAATAACAAACTATAGTTTGTAACCAAAATTCAGAGAGTTCGCAAATAAAATGTATATTCATTGACATTTCTCCACATGAAAATAAAGGTTAACTAAAAGGGAATTAGCATTGAAACTTATTGGTTAAAACTGTCACTGTGAAATATGATATTCTTGTGAGAGAATTATCTTGCATTACATTGTTATAATCATATGAACTCTTGATATGATGATAACATTACATGGCTAACATTGAATGAGTTGCAAGCAACTTAAAGAATAATTCCAGAAATATGAAATGAAAACAACTAAAATATCACCTCTAAGTCGAAATAATTATCTATGCCAAATTTTGCAAGACATTGAGAAATCAGATTGGTACAGAGTTGGCAGTTAGATTCCATCTAACTCAATCTTACAGGCATGATATTGCCATATTGGCCATCTAGTCATCTGGAGACGATAAACACGCAACAAAAGGAACTACTTAGTCTGCAAATCTAGTCATGAAGATTTATGTCCCACTAAGCATGCCTTTGATCTGAATGGATCTTGACTATACTTTGAAATTGGTCATCCAGATATTAAAGGAATTATATATATCTCACAACCAAAGGAACTTTAACAACTCTTAAAAAAAGAAATAAAATACTAATGAACTGGATGGAGCTATCAGCCCAAAAGTTTATGGGCTTAGGTTGAATGAAAGTAACTGATACAAGTAGCCTAGAAATCTTAGTCATTGAGTAGCTTGTTTCATTAGACTGCATATTTTACTTACATTTTACATTACAACACATTCAGCCAAGCATTCGCCCAAAACTGAAAAAAGAACAGTATCTATGTATATACATGCATGCCACATTAATATTCAAAACTCTAAAAACAGATACCAACCAAAATTCAGCCTGTTACCAATGATCGCAGCAGGAGCATTCACCATTTACAAAACAGTGAAAACCCGAAGCATCTCTCACATGTATCTCCCTCTTCGTAACAACCGAAACATACTTGAAAAATGTATGGCAGTCCCCACAAACATGTATATTCTTCCTCACCCTCACAGGCTTCCCTCGACCCGTCACCAGCAGTCCGTAGGCAACTGCCAGTTTCCCACTATGGTATAACAAGAAATTGGTCTTCTGATGCTCCTCCACCTCATGAAGAACGAACCTTGTGTCAGGCGTGTAGCCAGCTCTCGAGCATTCCAAAAACAGTATCTCCAGCGCACTGTAAATGTCCTTCGCCTCTGGATGCGATTTATCCCTCCCAAAGAAGGAATGCACCTTGTTCTCATGAATGATCCAGCTCCGCCCAGGGAATTTCTGTATCCCTTTTGATTTCATCTCTTCTCGAACAAGATCAGAGCAGTGCCACCTCCCAGACACGGAGTAAAGATTTGATTGTAGTATGTACGTGGACGGATCTTGTGGCTTGAGCCTCAGTATTTCCTGTGCAGCCCTTCTCCCAATTGTTGCTTTTTTGTGCAGTCTGCAACTGTCAAGCAAGGCTTTCCAAACACAAGTCTTTGGCTCAAATGGCATATTCTTGATTATCTTCTCTGCTGCTTCTAGAAGCCCCCAAAATCCATACACACCAACCAAGCTAGCATAGTGCTCCGAGTTGGGTTCTACATTATAGTTATGCTTCATGGAGAGGAAGAACTCAAGGCACTGTTCAACGAGATTCGACTTAGTGTGGCGATAAGCTGAGATGATTAATACACATGTGACTGGGTCAGGCTGTATACCTCCTTTCACCATCTTCTTCCATGCATCCAAGGCCTTCTCCCCCTGCCTGTTAAGGATATGGCCGGATAACAGGCAGTTCCATGAGACTATGTCGTGTTCAGACATGCTGTCAAACACCCCAATGGCTCGTTCCATATCCCCACACTTGGAGTACATGCTCACTATGGCGTTTCCAACTCCTATATCAGATAAAGAACCATGTTTTATAGCACGGCAGTGAAATTGTTCGCCAAGAGTTTGGAAACCTAAATCCCCACACACTCCAAGTAATGAAGCTAATGCAACCTCATCAATGGAAATGTGTTGCTCTTCTTCATTGATCAAAGAGATTGCTTTCTCTAACTCTGAGTGTCGGGCATATCCACACACCATCGTTGTCAGCATGATTGAGCTTCTCTCTGACAGTGGTAGTTGATAGAATATCTTCTCAGCGTCATCCATTCTAGCACACCTAGTGCACATATCAAGCAGTGCAGCTTGGATAAAATCATCATTTCCAAAACCAATCTTGACAACAAAGGCCTGAATCTGTTTGCTGAACCTCGAATGCTTGCTCAAACCACAAGCATGTAAAACACTGGACAATGTGAAGTCAGTTAACTCGACTCCTTCCTCCACCATTCTGCAAAAGAGCCTCAACGCCCTTGAGCTATCATCATTTTGGCAAAATCCAGCTAAGAGGGCGTTGTAAGCAATGGGGTTCTTCTCAGGCATCCTACAGAAGACATCTAAAGCCGAACCAACACGCCCAAATCCCATATATGCACAAACCATTGCAGTCCATGTAAAGCCATCTCGCATAGACATACTGCTAAACAGATTTTCAACATCTTCCACACATCCACGCTTAGCATAAAACTGTATTAATGCATTTCTCACACTCAAATTGCTGCCATAGCCTATTTTAAGTGCATATGCATGAACTCCCTTCCCATACATAGTCGATGATGATGAACATCTTGCACAAGCGGTTAATATACTAGAAAGGGTGAAATAATCTGCTCTACAGCCCTCTTTCATCCCTACCAACATATCATAAAACAGTTCAAATGCTTCACCATACAAACCCTCCTTAACAACACACGAAATCACAGTATTCCAAGAAGCAATGTCTCTCTCACACATTTCATTGAACAGTTTGACCACAAAATTGAAACAACCACTTTTCCCATACAACCCCATTGCAGCATTGGCAACGAAACTGCAATTAACATGACCGGTTTTGATCGACAAGGCATGAATTTGGGAACCCAGACCTAAATCCACCAAACACATACAAGCAGTCAAAATTGAAACAAAAGCATACGCGTTGGGTTCAATTCCAGACATTCTCATGTCAATGAACAGCGCGACAGCTTCTTCCCCGCGGCCCGATTTCGCTAAGCCCGAAATCAGAGCAGTATAGGACACAACATCCGGTTTCGCAATTAAATGGAAAACCCTCTCCGCGTAGTTCAAGTGACCCAATTCAAGATAAGATGTAATAAGAAAATTACAGAGGCGTATGTCTTGCCGACTCTTGATAATTGAAGCGTGAACTGCTTTGCCTAGCTGAATATCGGCGTACTCGCGGGAAAGTTTGAGCAACCGAGAAATCTCATCGTTGGACAAAGGTTGAATGTTATCAGAGTGGTTTGGAGTGAGTATGTGTTCGAAAGGTGGAGTTTTGGAGAGTAAAAATGGTGGGGCTGAGAAGAGCTGGGGCTTGGGAGAGGAGAGAGAAAGAGGAGTTTTGGATGGAGAAAGGAAACATGTGGTTTTGATGGGAGTAGGGGATTTGCGGAGGTGAGAAAGAGGAGAGGAGGAGGAGGAGGCGGAGTCGAAGGGAGGGTGGCCAAGAAACGCGTGCAGCATGCTTGGCTTGGCTCTGGGAGCTACTCAACCAGTTGTCCAATTAATGGCTGAAAACAGTGGTTCTGCAGCATCTACACACATAAATTCACAACATAGATGAACCAAAATTAAACAAGAACTTAAAACCAACCAACAATTGATTCACATCTATACATATCTAATGGGGCAGTTGTAAATACAAGGAACCTATCATACGAGGAAAGCCGATTTAGAGGCAAAGTTGAGTGAATTTGATTAAAATATTGAGCAACTATTTCATAAGTCTAAGGTCTCATCAGAAGAGAGAAAATAACCTGCTGCTAGGTAGAGACTTTAATGAATCGGGGGTGAAACCGCTGTAGAGTCAACATCGATGCTTCAATCAATCCTCTCTAAATGGTTCTCCCTGGCATTCAGATATACATATGTATGAAAATTCATCTCATTGTGCAAATATACTATATTTATTTACAAGTGAAAAATGCAGAAGTACACTGTAATGTAAGGTGTGATTCCAATGTAGCAAACCAGGTGGAAGCAGTGACACAGTCGAGGAGTGAGAGAAAGAAGATATTGTGATTTTGTGGTTTGGGAGAAGAGGAGAGAGGAGGGTATTCTTCCTAATTTACTGTTGAGCCACTGCAATATGCATTTGCACAATTTGTATATGCTTTTTAATCACATAAGCTTAATTCATTTAAATAATGGGTTCATATTATTTTACAATAAACTTAAGATTAATAATTAATTATTCACTTATATAATTTGTGATATCATATATGAAATCCTACTAATATTTAATAGTAGTATTAATAAACAGATTAAATAATCATTTGAATCCATTATTTAAATTAATTAAGCATATTAAGCGAAATAGAAAATAAATAAAGCTTGGGCCATTAAAAATTCCTTCCACAATATTATATTTGAATGATACTGATATTCCATATTTACGATTTTATGTAAGTGTATTTTTCGTTGTATTTATAAATTGTAGTAGTATTTAATTTATTAATTTATAGTATATTTTTTTGATAACGTGTTGTGGGGTTAATGTGTAATTTAAATATATATAGGTATGGTGAAAAAAAAGGTGAATAGGTGAAAAAATAATTTATAAAAAATATATAATTTAGGTATGGTTAAAAAATATAATAAAATATGGGTAATGGGGTTTTTAACTATTCCATAATTTGAAAGTTCATACTAGTGGTTCCTTTGTCCGTCCATTATCTAAAAGATCTGGAGTTCGAGACTCTTTAGGCGCGCATAGCTGTATTGTTTTTTTTTTATAGTACTCCATTTCTCTTTTATGTTTAATAGTTAATCCCTAATATATCTGTGTTGTTTTTTTATAATACTCCATTTCTCTTTTATGTTTATTAGTTAATCCCTAATATATTACTATATTACTCCATAAATTTATATTTATTCCTTTCATTTTAAAATTTAAAATTATACATATATCTAAGTAGTATAAAAAATTATTCTTTAACATACGTAAAATAAGATATAGTAATATCTTTTCTTTCATTTTGAAATTCTAATCTATATATATCTCTTTTACTTTACTCTCATTTCATTAACTCACAAAACAATACTATTAACTCACAAAACAATACTACTACATAAGATCTTGTGTCGATTCCCAAATATTTCATATTTAGTGGGCGGATGGAGTATTTATTATCTTCACAATTAAGAAAATAAATAAATTCACATTGACTTTATCTGCACATGTTTTATAGTTTCTATTGTCCATGTTTTAATTATTTTTACTATTTATGTGTTCTTCTCAACGATCTCTCCTATTGTTATGTGTCTATTACTTATCGCTCTGAATAATATTGACACCAAAAAATTGTACAATTATCAATCAGAAATTTGGGCCCCTACCGTTAAATTGCTGGCTCCGCCACTGGTTCATACCTTTTCAGGACGAGGTGGTTTATACTCGCCAGGACGGAGGGAGTATCTAATGTAGTACTTAGTATTTACTCCCTCCGTCCTAATTTTATAGTCACATTTTGCCATAAAAGTCCGTCCCACATTTATAGTCACATTTAGAATTTTTCATATTTGGATATAAAATTTTACCCCATTATTCACTAAAATTACACTCAAATGTCATTATCAACACAAACATAAACCAAAACAAAAATAAAAAAACTAAAAAGTCAACAAAGGACCCACCTTCAACCAACTCACTTAATTATTACACAATCCTTCATCTCACTTTATTTATTACACACTCCACCATCTCACTCTTCCATCTCACTTTATTTATTACACACTCCACCAATTCCTTAAAACTCGTGCCCTAACTAAATGTGACTATAAATGTGGGACGGAGGGAGTAATTTGTTACTAGTTACTACTATACTATATACTCCATCTTTTCCAAGCACATCGGTACATTTTTCTTTTTCTTAATGAATTTTCTAAAATAAAAAAATCTTTATCTCCATTTGGTTGAGCAAATCGACATCATTAGATAGCACACACGAACAAACAACAAATATTGGATAACTAAAAACAAAACAATACCAAAGCAACAATCTTTGTCCAATTAATAGCTAAATCATAAAACTGAAATCAATAAATTCGCAACAGGTGAATTAGAGGGGAAAAAAAAGACATGATTATCATCCATCAACCAACAAAAACAAATATTCAATCCACAACAACAAATATCACCAAAAACGAAAGTTTCATGATATTTAATAAATCCAAAAAAAGTTATAATAAAATAAATCCGATACTTATTATTTTAATTTGGAATGAACGAAGTCATGTTATTTCTTGTGTATAAGTTTAAATTTTCATTTTTTTTTGTATTATATTAATATAGTAAAGTGTGTTTATTCCCCTTGTATATATTTACTTGTGTTATAATCAGTCTATATGTATTTGGTTTTTAAAAAAAAATTGATTCAATATAGTGTTTTGTTATACAAAATCTTACGTACTACAGTTATTACATTTTAAATTCATGTAATGATAAAAGTGATTTACATTATTTTTTGAAAAATTATTAAGTATAGTCTGTCAAAGAATATACTTCTACATTAGTCCATTCACCCAAAAGATGTACTACTCCCTACATCCAATTATTTTGAGCTGTTGTATTAAAATGACACATTCCGAATAAACACGTCTGTATTTTATTATTCTGTCTTACATTCTCTTTCCATTTAATTCAGGGAATGATAGTATTTGTGAGAAAAAAACTACGTCTGTCCATTCACTTAAATATGGGCAATGATAGTATCACATAAAATGTTTGAGAGAAAAAACTACGTCCGTCCATTCACTAAATATGGGTGTTGGCATAGTAAGAATAGATTTTCCATTTTATCCATCCACCGACTACCTACGTGACAATTCTAAAAAGTAAAAACTCATCTCACATTGCTTTTAGAATTTATTGCTCTAACTTGTTTTATGAATCTAAAATAGAGATAGTATTTCGATTTTGACTTCTCATCCGTTAGACGGTACAATTCAATTCCTCATCATTCAAGATCAAGAAAAAGTTGTATCTCAATGAAATTTGCGGAAAAAGGGATAAAGGAGAAGGAATGATATCAAACTGATTAGTCATAGTCGTATCATAATCATTAACTTTTTTCTTCAAGTCGGTTTAGTTAAAGTGTAGGAAACACACGCAACTCCCAATCAAAAAGAAGTCATTAATTTATTGTTATAGTATAGTACAAATTAAGGAATTTTTCCGAATTCAAATTTTGATCTAATTTGTAGTAAGTTCTTTTGCTTTTAATTGATTGTGATTTTGCAATCAAAATAAGTTTAGCCCACGTTAGAGTTAAGAGGTGGCACAATAACAAAACCTTGAGAAAAAGGTGTTCCCATTAAAAACCCCTGAAATCCCAATATAGGTGTAAACCAACCCAATTGTATAATCAGAACTAATTGAAAATATCTCGTCAGAAAAATAAAAATAATTGATTGAAAATATAGTAAATTATATGCATAATTTCTTTATGATATATTTACAAACTATTATCATTATTTCCTACCACCATTGCAATTTGCATTAACTTTACATAACCAATCCAGCTCATATGTGAAATGAATCAAACCCCAATTATTAATGTGAGGAAGATGAAGTTAAAACTAGTGTCGTGGTGCAAAAGATTCGAAGAATTGCTATGCAAATACAATGACGAAGATGATTACGAAATACTACTACTACTCTTTTTTTGTTTATTATTACTCCATGGAATTCTTGCACACGCCTCTCTTTGTCTTATATGTAAATTAGGGGCAATTTCCTTTTCATTTCGTCGAAAGTTGTCAATTTTCTTTGGTTAGTAGTAGTACTAGCATCGTAGACCCAATTGTCAAAAAATCACGAATTCAATATTCGACATCATGATATATTGGCAATTTGGCATGCGTCTAATGTATGATTAAGTGTTGAAATAATTAGCCGTCTCTCAATTTGTAGATCCATAAAATTTTGTTACAACATTAAAATGTACTATCGAGCATCTATCTTGGAACTAACTCAAACTTGTGATTATCATTGTGCAATGGTGATCTTAATTCACAGAAAAAAGTATGTTTTGGACGAGATGCACATTATAAGGAGAGTACTTACTTTTCTTAAAAAATTGAACTTTCAATCTTTACGAGTATGGTCTGGTTATGCCCTTGCTAGAGTCTAGACAAACTTTTACACCACCAAGTTTAACCAAATGACTCATTTCTCGAAATGAAATCCACCTACCATTTCTATTTTAAATCAATCTATTTGTGATTGAGATGCTTGGACTAGTGAACTGGAAAAGCAAAAGGAAATTGGACTAGTGTGACACTCATCTCAAATACAACCAAATTATATATGTATACTTTCCACTACCAAGCTGACTCATACCACACATATGCCTTTTCCTTAACCACTTTTCATGCCTATAAAAACACATAACTCCCATTCTATACTCCTCTCATCTTCCCTTTCTCAATCTATCAAACTGAAAAAAATTATAAAAAAAAAGAGCCTACCTTCCCAAAAATGATACTTCCAGTAAAGAGCATGCCGGAGACTTGGAGCGCAGTCGGCTCCACCCTCGTCACCTTCATCTTCTTCTGGAACATGATCCAACGGTACTGCCCACCGGAGATCCGTCACTACCTCGAGAAATGCACCGCGAGGCTGTCCGGATTCTTGAATCCAAACATCCAGGTTTCCATCCACGAGTACACTGGAAACCATCTCCGGCCTCACGAGGCCTACAGCATCGTCAATGCATATTTGAGTTTGAATTCCTTCAACGCCAAACGGCTCAAGGCTGAGATGGCGAAAGAGAATGACAACAAGCTAATGCTGAGCATGGATGAGTACGAGGAGACAACAGATGTGTTCAATGGAGTCCAGGTGACGTGGACCGCCGGAAAGGTCTCCACTCCTCCACGGAATGGGGGGTTTTCGCACTACCTGGAGCCGGAGCGGAGGTTCTACAAGCTCAAGTTCCACAAGTGCTACAAGAAGATGATGACGGAGGAGTACCTGGAGCATGTGATCAGAAAAGGGAGAGAGATCCAGGCGAGGAACAGGCAGCGGAAGCTCTACACCAACGGCCACAGCTCGTATTGGAGCCATATCGTGTTCGAGCATCCGGCCAAGTTTGCGACTCTGGCAATGGCGCCGGAGAAGAAGGAGGAGATCGTCGATGATCTGCTGACTTTTACAAAGAGTAAAGATTACTATGCAAGAATAGGCAAGGCGTGGAAAAGGGGTTATCTGCTGTATGGCCCTCCTGGAACAGGGAAATCTACAATGATCGCAGCCATGGCTAACTTACTCGACTATGATGTTTATGATCTCGAGCTTACATCGGTGAAGGACAACACGGAGCTCAGGAAGCTTTTGACAGAGACAACAACTAAATCAATTATTGTGATAGAGGATATCGACTGCTCTCTCGACTTGACAGGCCAAAGGAAGAAGAAAGAGGAGAAACCTGCAGAGGAGAAGCCTGAAAAAGTCGAGAAGAAGAGTTCTCGTAAAGAGAAGGAAGAGAGTGGCAGCAAGGTCACACTGTCAGGTCTGCTGAATTTCATAGACGGCCTGTGGTCTGCCTGTGCAGGGGAGAGATTAATAGTGTTCACAACAAACTATGTGGATAAGCTCGACCCAGCTCTTACAAGAAGGGGCAGAATGGACAAGCATATCGAGCTATCTTACTGCAAATATGAAGGATTTAAAGTGCTTGCGAAGAATTACCTTGAACTTGATGGACATCCATTGTTCCAGTCCATCGAAGAGCTGATCCTGGAGGTCGAGATAACACCAGCTGATGTTGCTGAAAACCTCATGCCAAAATCTGCAAAAGAAGGGCCGGAGCAATGCCTGCAAAATCTCATATGCGTTCTTAAGGAAACAAAGAACAGAAAATGCAGAGAAGATAAAGATGCAGAGAATAATGACGATGGAGAGACCATCGAGGATGCAGCTGCTGTAATAGACACACATGCTATGTAATCAGTGTAATAGTAAACTGGTTAAGAGAACGAAGTAGAGGCACCAATGACTCATAATTCGCATGAGACAGTCTTATCTATCTAGGCATAGGCTTATGGTCTTTTTACATATATAAATTATTTAAATTCAATATAATTGATGGAAAAAAAAAACATGATGAGATCCCAGTTTCAAGAAGCTTCATACTAGCATGGATGTTAATCATAGAAATGTAACACTGAGCCAAGGAGTCTAATAAAAGGTGATTCTTTTGTTGCAAATATTAGTTAAGTTATTGTACAACATCTCATCAGAGGAGTAAGAACTCCCAACAGAGTTTCCCATCCATATCACATCCTGCTTTTTTCTTTCTTAAATGTAAAACATACTGTAGAACTGACTTAGTCTACACCATCTTCTCAGCAAAAAGCAACTCCCAGCAGGAAAAGATAAATAAACTGCACGAGGGACATCAGTTGAGTTTTGGCGAGTGAGAACTCTCTAATAGTCGGCATGGGTTGCCACAAATGTAGATATTATCAATCAGAAAGCATCAGCTTCACCAGGGTAAAACTTGTAACTCCTCACATTTTGGTAGAATGGATGTTCAAAAGCCATCTCTGTCGTCATCTTTCACTGAGTTGGGACCATCATCACAACCAGAACCCGGAGCAAGTTCGTTTAGATCAAGAAAACCTCTTTGGCTCACCATTTCAACATCGTCATCTCCGTGGTTCTCTTGTTCTGGTGGAATGGGTGGCTTTTCCTCGACCACCTCGGGTTGCTGCATCTCAATAAGCTGATCAGCATGGACATCCTCCTGGTTACTGATTTTCTCTTCAGAATCTTGCATACCGGTTGAGAACTCTGCGCCACCACTTGAGTATGAGGGCTCGTTTGGCACATTTGATTTCTCAGGTTTTGTTTGATCATTGTCAGATTCAGACATCTCATATTGTTTATAGTTAATGCGATTTCTGGTGGCCCTTTTACTTCGCCTGAGACCTGACTTTAGGTCACCAACTGACCTAAGTTTTGTTTCTCTCCTAGTTCGGCCTGGCAATGCTTTCGTATGGCGTGGCACATCACTATCCTCACTGGAACTCAATATATCATCTTCTTCTTCCTCTTCCTCCTCTTCATGATTTTCTTCGTCCCAGTGGTACTCCTCATCGCCTTCAGAGCTACTTGACATCTTCCTTCGCTTCCGTCTTTTAAGATATTCATCATCATAAACCACTTCACCAACTATGTCATCATCACTGTCAAAATCAGCCTCAATATCTGAGACTGCTTCTACATAGTCTTTCACTGAATAACGTTCAGGCCTTTGCTTCTGGCGATCACTACAGGAAAATAAAAAAGAAAACAAGTGATTTTATAAGTTTATTAAGAATTACAAGAGACACACAAACAAACAATACAATCCAGGGGAGTGAATCGCCATACCTCCGGTCCAATGTTTCAGTTTTGTGATCTTCATAAAACTCTCCATCATCATCATCGTCGTCATCATCATCATCTTCATAAGGAGAATTAGGAGAAACAGCACTGAAAGTGAGGTTTTGAGAGTGTTGTGATGTGACATCCAATCTACCATTTCTAGACAGTTCATGTTTCATGGGAGGATCTCCTCCATCAAAATGTTCGGGAGATTGTTTGTTCTGTCTGGTAGGGATTATAAGACAAAAAAAGGGTGAAGTATTTCCAAATTAAATATATGGAGAAGTAACATTACAAGTAGTTCATAGAAATTCTGGGGGCTAAGATCCTCACTTGGTGACCTTTATAGCTTCATTTATTGAGTGATCATAATCGTCTGCAAAAAATGTAAGAATTATATCAATGGTGTGGAGCTGAAATATCAAAACTGAAAACAAGGTCAGCAACCGTTTGTTATATAAAGAAGCACGGAACACCTATTATGTTGGATGCTAAGTGATATGTTAGCCACTTAGCCTAATGGTTATTCAAACCCCTTCATTAAGTTTTTGAGGAACTAATTTATTAACTTCATGCCAGCACATCAATCAGCGGCAAGAAACAGAGTACAATTTTTTCCAACATAAAATTTGACAAGTGTCATGACTCATAAAATTTATCATAGTTATAATTTTAGAGAACTTTCAAGTTCCAAGTCATTATTGAACTGGAAAATAATGAAAAAGCATAACACAAGGGAGAAAATACTAAGAGAGCTATATGGCACGTACTGAAAGTATAAGTCACAGGTTTTCTATCACGGAGAGAGCGTCCGGCAGCAATGGCATCCATGTTAATCATGTTATCAAGCATAAGTGCTTGTCTATGTTGCTTCTTTAACAGTTTCTCCTTCCTCTGCATATAGATACATCTTAGAACCGATCACAAAATAAATTAACTGGTTAAAAGTAATAAGATGTTCTCTTCAAGAAAAGGATGGTGATAATGCGCTTAACAGAGGACAATGGCCAAAATAAAAGAATGCAAGAAAAATCATCTTTAAATAAAGAACAATTTACCACCTTGTGGACCTTCTCAATTTCAGGAAGCATGTAATTTTTCAATTTTTTCCCAACAGAGACCTCAGTTCTATTTTTACTTGAAAAGAGCTTCTCCTGCAGGCAACAGAAGTAAAATTAACAATGAAAACATAGTAGTACCAAGTAAAGTTCAATTTTCAGAAAGTAATGTTGTAACTCGTAAGCTTGCCAAGAATAATGAGGTCAGACAATGGAACAGAAAATAAGATTCAGGCCAGATACTGACCTCACAAAAACACACAATCAGATGCACACTCTGAATTTAACTATGGTCCCTTAGATCCTAACCTGTTGCATTTACCAGTTGTAATTTCACAGCAATGGCATATTTACATCTACAATCACTACACCTCAGCTCCTCAATTAGCTAGCTTGCATACAAAATAAAACCTTTAGGACATGGCATCTTGATTTTTGACTCTAACATGAAGTTGACACAAGTGCATATTTGCAGTCTCCTCAAATGACACAATGCCAAAAATCTGCTTACACACCCAACACATGCAACTGGATCTGAATCAACTGACAGGTTTTGCCTAGTTTACTCTGCAAATCAGCATATCCATTTTCTACCACACTGCCGAAAAATAAGTCCAGATTGACTCTAATAGTCAACGGACTCAAAATCTTATGCAGTTTGTCAGACATAAACTCTCCAAAGCTCTTAAAAGCAGGTACCATACACACTTGGCATCATTTCCAGGATGGAAAAGGAGATGATTACCAAGGAATAGTGTAAAATTCTATGCAATGTAAATGAATCAGCATATGTTCATGTGTTTGTTTAGTAGAAAATGAACTCAGCATGGGAAACCAAAGGATTAAATAGAAGGATCTGGCATTTTGCTCAAGAAATATCAAAGCAAATCAATAAGACTTGATTATAATCTAAACTTACTGAAACATTCAGGAATTCATCTAAATTAGTAGCGACTGCTTCCCATTGATATGATGAATGGGGAATAGGTGGAATATTCTTTCCACGTCCTTTTTTCACCTCAACATTTCTAATCTCTCTGTATAGCCGATGGCCAATTATGGGATCATCTTCGTACCTACACAGTAAGAAGCATTCATAACTAACTTCCAAGGATATCTATATTCTACACAGAGCAAGAAAAACAATACAGAAGTATGCATGTAAGACACTGACACATCCCTAGTAGAGCTGAACCATCAACAGAAGCTATTTTCACAGAGAACAAAATGTAATCCATCATCATAGAGGACTGTAATTTACCAATATGAGACTCCATAAGAATTACCCCCTAGGCGTTCTTTGCGAAATGTTGAGAGCTGAACACCATGTTTTAATGAGTCATCTATATGGTTCCGTATATCTTCTTGCTGCCGAAGACAACCATGGTTAATTTAGCACAAGCAGTATTAACTATCTACTAATTTTTATATATTATTGAAATGGGATTAAAATATCATAATGCAGAAATCATATAAAGAAAAAACAAAGCCTGGAATTCTATGTAATATGGTGCTGGTTGCATAGATAAAAAGAACACAACTATCACAACAATAAACTAAATGCCAAAACAGCTATGATTTCAAGATATAATACTCCATATGACTTGAGATAGAAAGAGCTGAGCGTTCTTTTTGTTCACAAGCAGCATACTACTCAGCTTATTGATGCGAGATTCTTATCTACCATGCCTTTCTAAAAAAACCAGAAAAATCCAGAACCCTCCCTCCTAACATTGACATCCTCTTTACATGATACTGAACAAGTTTTTTCTTCATTTTCCCAGCTTGAAATGAGAAAAAAATAGATCAGAGAGGTACTGTTGCAAAACCAAAGCATGGAAGGTAGACAACTAGTAACAAGTTTAAAAGGTGGAACTCACTTACTACCAAATATGTTAGAATGAAAATTTTGTCCAAAAAAAAGAGCAATAATATATTAGAAATTTAGCACCATATCATAACTGCATATGAATCCAGGATGGTTTAAGTTTTAAAACACTACAGTCTACAATAATTCAACGTTACTACTTAGACTCCTAGGACATAATCTAATGGGCAAAGTTTATTTATCGAAACTGAGACTAGCTATCACAAAGAGGATAATTTACGATATTAATACCTCAACCCGAATATCGCATAATGCCTTTAAAATAACCACTCGTATCCCAGGATCAAGTGTATTGTATGCCTCAACTTCGGTCCTAAAACAAACAAAACTCAAATTCTAGTTGAGCATGTAAACATGCATCTCTGGTACACAAGTACAAAATAAACTTTGGACTGTGTTGAGATATAAATCTACTCACCCATGTGATGCAACAATAGGTAGATCTCCTTCTGCAACCTGCAGTAGAGAACCGCACTAAGTAAACCCAATATTACAAGATTGAGTAAATTTCCAGTGTCAAAAGTGAGATTACCCAGTGCCACCAATCCCTCAGCTTTCTACATAAAACGGTAATCCAAGTAGAATGATTAAGTGCCATTCTGGTAACAGGAGGAATGGCCTAGGAAAAGCAAAATACCCACATAAAGAAACAGGTTATAATGTCAGCAGTAATGCTTATCAAACAACAATTTGACAATACACATATTATTAAAAAAACACAAACCGAAACACCAGAATGCAAGTAGTTCTCACTTAACTTGTATAATATCGTACTTTGGAGTTAAATTTGTAATGATGAATTATTTGGATAGAGTAGCTGAGAAGGAACTCATATGCTTTCTATGATATACCACTCATATGCTTTCTATGATATACCTATGAATTGCAACAAACTATAGTTTGTAACCAAAATCAAGAGAGTTCATAAATAAAATCTACTCCATATTTGTGACATTTCTTCCCATGAAAATAAAGGTTAATTATGAGGGAATTAGCATTGATACTTATTGGTGAAAACTATGTCACGGGGGGAATATGACAGTATTTCTTTGAGATGATTATATTGCATATTACATTGTTATAATCATATGAACTCTTGAGATGATAATAACATCAAATGGCTAACATTGAATGAGTTGCAAACAACTTGAAGTAATAATTCCAAAAATATGAAAAGAAAATAATGAAATGACACCTATAAGTCGAATCAATTATCTCTGATAAATATTGCAAGACACTAAGAAATCAGATTGGTACAGAGTTAGCAGTCAAATTGCATGTAACTCAATCTTACATGCATGAAATTGCCATATTGGTCATCTAGTCATATGGAAACAACAAACACACAAAAAAGGAATTACTTAGTCTAGAAAATCTAGTCATCAAGATTTATGTCTCACTAAGCATTTCAGTGATCTGAATGGATCTTGACTACACTTTGAAGTTGGTCTTCCGGATATAAAAGGAACTTTATATATCTCACAACAAAAGGAACTTTAACAACTCTTTCATGCACGCCTAGAAAAAAGAGCAAAAGTTACAAGACTCTAATAATCAGTCCACCCAAGACAACTTCGACACCCCTTTACATTTATAAAACTTTTTAGCACTGGGATTAAGAGCGCAATCTCATCATAATTTATACCTATATTCCATTAAGATGATTTTTGCGCTGTTCAGACAATATTGAAAATACTTAACATCTATGCTTGCTCACTCACTCAAGGAAAAACAATGCCCACAACTTTTTCTATCATTCTTTTATGTAGTTAAGACAATCCCTTACAACAGAGTATTAATCCAAGCAGGAGATATCATCATAACATACAATGTATCATTCAAAATACAAGGTTGAACAACACGTTAAAAAAATAAAAGACAATAATGATAACATGGACTTCAGAGAATATACCAAAACTATATCAACTAACTTGAAATGACACCCAGATAACACAAGTCATAACAATTAGGAAACCATAGCTCAATGAGAAGCGACTGTTACAAAAGCAGAACTGAGGAAACAACATGACTAAAGAGGGAAATACAAGGCTAACTAACCTTTAACAGTGGCATGTGTATCTCAGCCAAAGTATTATTCGGAATAATCAAGGCCGTCTCAAACTCCTCCGCTGAAAACTCCATTTTAACATTCAATAGAGGCCTAAATACCTACACCTCACAACAAAAATAAAACACACACATCACCAGAAATCCACAAAGTTCAAATCTTGCTAGTGTTTATAACGTTTGCTCAAACAAAACATACATTCAAAAAATTGAGAATAGAAGCCAACTGCCACATGGAGCGTGTGTTCCACCGAGGCAGCTGCGAGGCCTCTGGCTCTCCGAGCAGTGGCGTAATTGCCCTACTAGTCTGCAACTGTGGCGGTGAAGTAGAGCCATCCTCCTCTCCGTTCTCCTCCTCATCACTATCCCTATAACCATCCTCCTCGGACTCATTCTTCAACAAGCTCGCAGTTAATTTCTCCCTCCTCTTCTTTTTCCTCTTCCTCTCTGCCTCCGCCTCAGCTGCAGCCTGCAGCTTGGCTGCCGCCCTTTGCGTACATGCCCTCGACGGCCTCTCCCTCCTAGTTACTACTACATTACTATTACCATTATTATCATGGGCAGACTTGACATAATTCACCTTGACACTCTTCTTACCCTGGGTGTTGTTTTCGAGGTCCGGGGAGTGGATCGGCGAGTAATGCTCCGGCAGGGCGGAGGGATCGGGGTCAAGAGAAGGGTTACATGGGAGATCAAGGGCTTGCATTGAAGCAGGCCAGGATTTGCAAATGGGCACAATAAAGCTGGGGTTTTTCTCAAAATGAGCCCAATTATTTATACGGATTATCAATGATGTTGAAGCAGATTACGCTGTAAACGTGAAAAGGGGCAAAATCAAACGATAATAGTAGCAATCATTACTGGAACAGAGAGCACGCACGGGTGCATAAAATATGGGTTTTTTGAGTTTTTGGAGAAACAAGGGAAATGGGAGAGGGGAAACAGTGACACAAAATTGGATTTAGTAAAACAGAATTATTGCTGGTAAAAGACTTTGGCTGGAAAAAAAAAAATCTGAGTTTGAGTGTAAATTTCACTTTTTTGCAGAATAAATTTACAATTTAGGAATCAACGATGAATCATTAGATCTTCTGTGACCGGATTGTGAAATACTCCCTCCGTCCAAGAATAAATGTCCCGGTCACTTTTTTATACTTGTTTTGTAAAAATGTCTTATTTACATTATTCTCTATCTTATTATATCATTTCTCCACTTTAACTATTTATTATTATTTTTACAAAACAAGTGTAAAAAAGTGACCGGGACATTTATTCGTGGACGGAGGGAGTACTTGCTTACCTTACCAATACCATATCATTTTTATATTTTGGTCGAGGTCAAATCTAGTCGATTCCAACATAATCTATTAACTTAATCACTTGTTGATTACATTAAGGGGAAGATGACTGATCTGATTTATCCTTCAAATTATAGGACTCCATTCTAATTGCCATTCATCTTTTTCAACATTAAAAATTGAAAATCGAGGCCCGTAAATATCATTACGCCTATTCTGTGGTTCATTTCTAAAGCAATTAATAATGAATTTTCTCGATGTTATAACACCAATCAATACTTTTGACAAAATAAAAGAGAGTTTTAGAGTAAAGCCCACCTCGATTGCTTAGTTTTCAAGTAGTTTCGCTTTTCCGTTATCCGGCTTCGCAACCAAAGTTTCACCTTTTTAATCACATAGGCACATATCACAAATTAGGTTCAATACTACTCTTACTCATGCATGTCTCATTACTTTTCCCTCTTCCCAACGATTCATCTTATCATTACCAATTAATCAAGACCATGTTTATCACACAAGATTATTTAACTATCAAACACACACCACACAACACAACAGCACACACACACACGCGGCACACACACACTCACGGCACACACACATACACATGTTCCCACATCCCTTTTTATCCCTCTTTCACTCAACCAAGATGCATGAGGGTTCAAGAAGACCGATTAATCGGTTAGAAGAAGAAAAAGAAGAGGTAGAAGAAGAATAAGCATAACTCTTAAACAAGAATACCTTTTTTGAGAAAAACGATCGGTAGGAAACAAGTATTAGCCTTGATTCTTCAAAGTTCTTGGATTAAACTTCAATTCTTCTCCAAAAGATAGCAAAATATTGGAGAGTAGAAGAAGAGAATTTGAGAGAGTGTATGGGAGGGAGGGGGCCGAAAATTATGGGGCTAGGGTTGGGGTGTTCTCTTATTTATAGTGCTCAACAAGATCTTTAGGTAATTAGAATAGAATATTTGGTAAGATCTCATTCTCCCAATTAAATAATAAATATTGTGAAGTAGGGAAGAAGAATTAACAAAAATAGATCCTAGGGCAAATCCCATAGGTTTCGAAAATTATGGCTTCTAAATAGCCAAGATTTTGTTTTGGTATTTTTCCATATAGAATATAATATCATGGAGCAAAATAAAAATAAGGAAAATCCTCCATGAAGCAAGGTAGGGGCGATTTCTATGCCTTTTAAATAAGGCATGGATTTTTGAATATTGACTAAAATAAAGTAAGGCAAGATCTCTTGAAGTATGGAAAGATTTGGTAGAATATTTAAATTCTAGGTATGGAAGGAAATCAAGTAAGGAGTCAAATAAAATAAAATAATTCTTTCCTTCCCAAGTAGAGTGATTTTCGAAAATCACTAGAAAATAAGGGGGCTCGATTTTTCCATCTTTAAACAAGGAAATAATTGGCTCTTGGAATTTAATTTGGATAAATATCCCAAGGATTAAATAAATTCCGGAAAAATAGAAATTCTTTCTCCAAGGGGTCTAGGGTTCGAAAATTTCAAGAATTGGGGTGACAAGTGTTGGGGTTTGTATACTAAAAGATGCTTCGAGCGTACATGCCTTTGTACAGTCAGCTTGTGCATGTATACGAGAAACACCACGTCCACTTGTTTACCTAATTATGAGAATAAATAATATAATATAATGGTTTATTATTGAAATATGATAAACAAGTCTAAGGCTTTTTACTAAGAAGGTCAAGTAGGGAAATTCGATGAATCTCCTCATGAGTTTTCCAGTAGGGGACTTGGCCAGATCTAGTAAGAAGAAAAACGTATTCACAACCTAGATAGGCTTTGGCTACCTATTGGTACGGTTGCGGTGTTTGTGATAATTCTCTCTTACCTAAGAAGAGATTAGTAACACCGGTGTGGTAAAGCACTGAAAGGATCTAATCCGAAATGTATTCTTTATTGCTATCTACTGAAAGAATATATTTCAGAAAGTTTAGTATTTTCTAGTCTATGATATTAATATCAATATTGTTTATTCAATCAAACGCCACTTTGACTTATCAATATGTGAGAGTTTGTACGTAACTCAAGTTCATGATATCTTGGGTGGTAGTAATTGAATAGCATGAAGGTATTGGAATATTATTTCATAGAATTCGCGTGCCTAGTGTGGTATGATTAAATCCCTAAAAGGGTGATCCCCAAGAGGTGTTTGAAAAAGGAATTTATTATTCAGAAAACTGCGCAGTTGGAATTTATTCCACGAATAATAAATAAAGTTTCAAACTAGAAAAACTCTTTGGAGAATTAATTTAATTCTAGTCACATAGCAGACAAAAGAATTAAATTGACGGAT
This sequence comes from Salvia hispanica, assembly GCF_023119035.1. NCBI lineage: Eukaryota > Viridiplantae > Streptophyta > Magnoliopsida > Lamiales > Lamiaceae > Salvia > Salvia hispanica. Next base: position 4,188,515 of record NC_062969.1, on the reverse strand, counting down.
CAAGATAATCTTAAACGCGGGAAATATTATAAAATAAAATGGACCCAAGTTATTTGTAATTTGGTGATTTAAGTGGGAGTGCAATATTATTCTTTAGTGGAATAAAATAATATTACATTGATAATATATTAAATCATGGGTCATTTGATTTAATTAGTAATTTATCTAATGGGTGAGCCCAACACTTAAATCATTCCATGGATCCCCTTACTAGCCCAATAAGGTCCACTATAAATATTGAATGAAAGGGAAACCCTAGCATACAATCCAAGACACACTTAACCCTAACCCTAGACGCCAAAATCGGCGCCTCTCTCTCTCTCCCTCTTGGTCTCGATTTTCGTGCCTAGCACGTGGGAGAATTAGGGTTTTGATTATTGTTCTTGATCTATCCTAATTCATAGGATTAGATCTAGACATTTTGGTGTTTGTATTGGATTTCCCTAGATTCATTCAAAGTTATTTAATTGGTTTTCTAAGATCCGCCCACACGGATGGAGAATCAAGGACGAGGGAATAGTACGGAAGATTCGTGGTCGATAAACCAAGGATCTCCGGGTGGTGCAGCTAGCAACGTCAATCCAATGATGGATTATGAGGTAACAATCGAATCTACATCGAATATGCATGATTATGTGTTTATTTGATGTTATATCTATACATCTATGAATATTGCATGAAATTGGAGTTGAATGCATAATCATCTAAATAGATCCGGTCAAGGACCTGTTTGGTTTCCGTGTCTTCCGCTGCGGTAGTCCCAACAACAAGTATTTATGGAAATTTTCTCTAATATTCTCACTCACCCTTAAACAATTAATTTACCACATAAATCACACAAATAAATAAATCACATGCCACATTATTAAGTCAAATAGTTTGACTTTTCAAACTTTCACACAAACCCTAAACTTAATTCGACCATATCACCTTGTGAAATAACTGCATTCTCGATTCCACGTCATCAACAATTAATTCTAGGGCTCTAAAATTAGGGTTCTAAATTCCGGGATGTAACATAGTGCAACTTAAGTGATACTCCCTCCGTCCCCCATTAGCAGTCACAGTTTGACCGGACACGGATTTTAAGAAATGTAAAGAAAAGTTGGTTGAAAAAGTTAGTGGAATGTGGGACCCACTTTTTTATATTGGTTTTATAATAAAATGTGAGTGAAGTGAGTTAGTGGAATGTGGGACCTACTACCATTTATGGTAAAAATGAAGTGTGACTCTTAATTGGGGACGAAAAGTGTGACTCTTAATCGGGGACGGAGGGAGTAAACGTTTCCAACTAATAAAGTAAGATTTTGAGTCACTACAAAATGGCTTTAAATCTCAAAGAAATAAGGATAACAGACTAATAGTCATTTAATCTACAAAATTTGATCAATTTCTATTAATTAGTACACTAAATATAGAATTGTATTGAAATTAATATTCTATGGAATTGAATTACAACTAATTGAATTTTAATCCAATTTCAAATTCTATGGTTGGTAAAATGAAGTAGTAAGTGCTATGAAATTGAATTCTACCTATTAATCAAAATCATGAATGGGTATAGTTGAGGACATAATCGAATTTAATTTTTTGTGGTGAATGTTCCTATTTAAAGAGTGATTTACAATTTCAATTAGGTGAATTGTCACAGTATAGTTCTTTGTGGACATTTTTTATTTTGTTGCATTAACTACAAATACATTATTATTATTATTATAAAGTGGCATCAAAACATAAATTTGGTGGCATTCTTGAGCTCAATAGCATATTATTTCCTTAGAAAAATGATTACTGCGTGGCAAAGACTGCGGCTAAATCAGTTTATTAATTTAAGTGAAACTCCATTGAATTTTGTAGGTTAATTGGCGGATCCCGGCGTGGACATGCATAGGAGAAGTGGTTAATCGTAAGTTTAGCTCACATATCTCGACCCCTAAACATGCTACCAGCTTTCGAAATTAATGATTGGAATTGACTGTCAAATTAATGACTGGTTTCGAAATTTGTCAACTAATTAAAAACCGAAGAATTCGATCATAAATTTGAAATCACCAATCTTAGTCTTTTTATGTTGTGGGTTAAATAAAAATGCATGTGAATATGTGATATAATTATGCTACAAGATCATCTTTAAAAACTTGCATGATTATATACCTTTTTGGCGTGATAAGTATTGAATCAGCAACTTGTGGCTGCTGAAAAGGAATTAATTAACATTATTATTTTGTTATAGGTAAAATAATTTATATTGTTTTGGTACCTCTTGGTCTAAAATAATAATTTTCTATTAAAATTAACAATCAAAATATTTGATCAATTTAATAATTTAATTATAATCTAGGACTAAAGTCTAATTTTGATTATGTACATTTTTCATAAAATTCTTTTCGGGTTCCATACGTTAAGTTTGTGACCTTGTTTGGGACCAAAATATACCAAAACAATATATTAGTTACCAAAAGGTCACAAATTTAATGTATAAGACCGAAAAGAATTTTAGGACAAATGTAAGGGACCAAAATTGACTTTAGTCTAAATACATAGAGGAATTTAGTAGGTGTAGCTAGAAGTGATATATATAGGAGTAGGACATTCATTTGATTTTATTTGTATTAAAATCCATTTAATTTGATATTTATAAATCAAATATAAAAAATGTAGCTTTTAATTGGATAAGTTTATTAAATCGGATAATATCAGTTATTGAAATATTCTTAATAGTAATATTTTTTTAAAGTCCATTTTGTATGGTTTTGGAAGATATTGAGTGGAAAATTTAATATTGATTCTATAAAAATTTAAAATATATTCTTTTGAAATAACCGAAACCAGAATTACTTATTGATATAAGTAATAACAGGCTTTGATGGCTCCCCAAACCAATTGGATCTGGGTTCAATTGGACCAGAATAGCCCAATTGAAATCTAGTGAAGATTTACCAGGTTACTCTAATTACTTTCTCTCTCATAATTCGCTCTGAGAAAACCTGCGTCGGAATCGGAGGATAATTCGCTCCCTCTCCCATAAACCTGCGCCGGAATCAGAGGATAATTCGCTCCGAGAAAACCTGCGCCGGAACCAGAGGATAATTCGCTCCGAGAAAACCTGCGCCGGAACCGGAGGATGGACGACGAAGACAATATTGCTCTCACCAAGCTTGTGTCCTAGTTTATTTATTGTCTCCCTGTTTTTATTGATTCTGAATTGAGACAAAATTGACTAGGAGCATGGGGTGAATGTAGGGAAACATGTGGATTTGTTGTTCGTTGTGGTTGCAAGCATGAGTAGGAACATTTTGATTGGGGGTCTTCCAGATTATTTAGTGTTTCCAAATTGTGTTTCAAAACGAATTCACGACTATTTATAACCCATTTAATTCAAAACGAATTTACAACTATTTATAACACAAACCAATTGGCAATGAAACCCAACAATCACAGCCAGCTTACATATCTGACCCCAGACCAATCATTTTTTATATTCGTCTTTTATAGTAACGTGCACTAAATATTTTCAATATTTATGCCTAATAATATAAAAATATAGAATTTAACTAATATGTATTGCTTTTGACAAAACAAATAAAAATGTTATTTGTTTCTAATAGGTACGTAATATAAGTCTTATTAGTAGGAGAGACGTATATAAACAACACGAGAGATATAGTTTGAGATTTAGAATGAAGAACAACTATAATTATATGAATTTTTTTAATATAAAACATGAAACATATGATTTAAAAGCAAAACACAAAACATAAACTTTATGGATCATTGTAGTAAAAGAAGTTGTTTTGTTGTGCTATTTATAGTTGGTGGATAAATCCACCAAATTCTTCTAGAGTTTTTTATAATTAATACTCCCCAATTAATTTTTTCTGACAAGTGGCTATATATTTTTATAAAAAAACTTCTAGATTTTTTAATTGTTCCAAGCTCCTTCTTATACTTAGATGTTGTCTCTTTGTTGATCTTCAGTGTGCAATTGACAATTTTCTCCTTTGGACGGCTTGTTTTAGGCTGAGCAATTTCAACCTTGGATCAACGAAGAGATTGTTTTTGAAGTTAAAAGTTTTTCTTCTATACATTATTATAGGTTACCTTTAAATTTTTATTTGTATCATTTTTCCAATATGATGGAAGATTTATTTTCAGGGTTGAATTGTCCTAATTGACTTTCTATCCAACTCTTCTTTGTCCACTTCTATTCCAATCGCTCTGCCTTACAATCGTTGACTCCAATCATCACCGTCCATCTTTTTTAGGTCATCGTCTTGTTTTCCATGTATCACACCCCCTATTCACACAATCACGTATTGATGACAAACTGTGTAACTATTTCGTGTTGTATATATATCAACTCCGTCCTTTAACAGTACAAAAACCAACAGAATTTAGAAGGTGACTTTGTAAGAAACAGTAGAGTTCCATATCGTCTTGTTTCTCCACCGTTTCAGTCGTCTTCACAACGTATTTGAAATGCCGTCCGTAAATATGTGAAGCTGCAGCTGCTTTAGAGCTCAGAAGCTTCAAATCACCTGTTTAAATACAACAATAAGATCAGAAATGGAAACACACATGATTTGATAACAAGAAAAATAAAATAGCATCATAGAAACTAGGTAAAGCTAAGAATCTATTTATAAGCCTCATCCATGAAACAAACAAATCGAAAGGGATTATTACCTGAGGCGATCTCAGACATCAAGATCCTGTCATGGAAGTGGCGATTCAGCCACCATCTGCAGCGTAATCTCCAACTTTTTCCAGACTCGCCACAGGTGAATAATTCCGGTACCCTATTTGAATCATCCAAACATCCCGGATTGTCAGAACCATTGCCACTATTGCAGACAGACTCTCTGTCTCCTTCACACTGAGAGAGTTTCAATAAGCAAGATGCTAATTCTTGCCACGTGTCACATGTCCCATGTGAAGCATCTAAGTGTAAGGCTAACATTTCCACCAAACTCTGTGTGTCATAGTCTCCTGTATGTACATGGCATAAATTTTCTTTTAGGAAAAAACAAATAAAGAACCAACACACATTTATATCACATTCTGAGCACGAGGATCTCATACAAATCTCACCCCAAAAGAACACCCAGATAAATCGAAGAGAAACAACTATAATAGCATCTTCAGTCACAGAATTTTATAAATAAGCATTGGATATGCATTTTAAGAATGATAATAGTACCACACTGATGCATGAGCACAAGTCTTGACAAGGAGTCATTGCATGTGGGATCCTTCTTCAAGATGTCCTCAAAGTATGTACGTAGCTTCACATAATTTCCACTATCAAAATGCTCCAGTAGACTTGCTTGCAACCTGTACAGAAATATACACATGGACACACATCAATCAGAGATTTATAGGAGAAAATTTCAGAAGCGACATGCTTAGCCTTTGTGAGGCAATCAGATACAGATATTGACCTTCAAAATAAACTGGATAAAAGAATGTCAATAAGGATTGTAGAAGATGGAGTAATATTTTACGGTTAAGTGAAATGCTCTGATTTCAGAAGAATACCGTAAGAGCATTACATTCCAGTGTGCACTATACAAGTATAAAGATTACCTAATCACTCTTATCACTCACATGTTCACAAAGGTCTCTTCAACTCGTAGTACTTAGAATTTTTGGCAAGGTGCGGCAACAAAGATCATGGAAATGAGAAATTACCTTAGTTGGAGTACTGTCTCTGAGTTTTGAAATAACGTTCCGAGTTCATCAAGGGCCTCATGGACTTGATCTCCAAGAATGAGCATCTAGAAGATATTTATTAGAAAATTATGACTACTTGACATGGGACAAGGTTAATTTTTAGAAAAACATGGCAATAGTTGGAAGAAATACATAATAGTCAAATATAACAGCATAATGATGTAAATTATTATTTATAAAGTTGAATATAAGGAGTCTTGCCAAGAAGGAAAGTACCCAATAGTTAGTACCTGTATAAAAGGGTGGAGGGCCTCCATTGCTGGTGGTGTTGTGTGAAGAGCAACACGTAAGTGTTTTACTGCATTCTTATAGTCTTCGTTGAGCAAATTTCTGTGCATACGTACTGCATCCTCCAAATTTTCATGAGAAATAGGCAACTTCAAGGGCAATAACCATGGAGGTAAGCCTATAGAGGAGAATAGAAATGCTCATAGTCTTTCTTTGCAATATAAGACAGAGACAGCCAAAAAGTACTACTACAAGTTCTACAACTGGTAGAAGAAAATAATTATTTACAGTATGTAGCCTAAATTTAAATATATCATGATTTATGGTTTTAACTTCGTCTAGAAGACAGAAAACATTCTTCAGTCGTGTTATATAACAAGATTCTATGACTCGTCAACAACAAGTACAAACTAAATATTCACTCAGACGTTAAATCACTGAATGAAAGCAGAACTTTGTTTTCAGCATAAGTTTGGGTTATAGATTGAATAAAAAATAGATTCTGTAAAGTAGTACTCCCTGTATGCTATGCGCAGATTAGTGGACAGAATGAGACAGACGCACAGCAGCTCCTCATAATCCAAAAGAAATCATGACATATTCTTAAGTTGATACTAATATATTATGCCAGGATTTAGCTTCAGAAGAAATAATGGTCTAAATAAATACATGTGGTACTCCAATTCTTTCTTAACTTCCTTATCCATAATGATAGTGATAGACTGGCACAAAACTAGCAGACCACTACTTCGTAGATTTATGGTGGTTCAAAATGATGCATCTTTTTTAAGTTTGATTGACAAATGCACAAGAAAAGGAAGCTCTGAAACTTACCTTGGGTTAGGAAAATAGAGGCTTGAGGAAGGTCACCGCTACAGTCGGAGAATGAAGAACCGCTGATTCCATTGGGTTCGGCTGATTCCTCACGAGAGTCTTGCAGCTCATAGCTGAAACAAGAAGTTTCCTTTTTCTCTTTGGTCTCAGTGTCTATAGAATTTTTATTACTGTCGCATTCACCTACTTCTTTATCTTTGGCTACAGATGTGATTGAACCACAATGTATGTTCGAGTTGTCTCCTCCTGCTTCATGAGGGCTGTCAACCTCAGAATATTCAATCGGCATGTGAATTTTATCGATAGGAATTTCTGATTGTAAACCGAAGCCAGATGAATCAAGAGCTGTCAATTGTAACTCTTCTGGCAGACCAGAATACCACACCTGACAAAATGTCAACCCAACAACCAAATTTGCAACTGCGTCGCCATCAAAACCAGGCTCCTTCTTGAGAAAGAGAGCAGCTTGATGTGCATCCCTCGTATTCCCACGTTGAAGACAAGTAAGAATAACCTCCAGTTGCACAGAAAATCTATGCTTTGTATGCCAGTACTTCAACAACCCAATCTTTTTCATCCATACCTCATAGATACCCTGGATTCTTCTGGATCTGAGATTTTCACCTTCTATAACACTAAGAAGCTCCAATGCAGCCTGCAGAAAATTAGGATGTCAGTACTTAATCTGTTTGTCGAAGGGGTAGAAATACATCTCACAAAAGTATCATTATGCAGTAAAAATTGAACAAACATATAGCAGGTTACCTAAATTGCATAATTGATGAAGTGAAGGATTAAAAAATTGCGGGGGTAGACATGAATGCCACTATTGTTCTTTGTTAATTTAAAGAAATCCATTAAAACCACTACCAGTTCCCACAACTGAAACCTCTTGAACCGTTATAAATTGCGTACAAAACTCTTTTCAACGCCAAAAAGGGGAAACGAAAGGAACCACAAAATAATTAACAAGTCTATATTGTGAGGAGAAATTCACGTGTATATACCGTATACTTGGCACGGTTTCCAGAGAGAGAATGGTCCTTGATGGTCCCTTGGATCAAGACACTCAAGGCGCCACTCGCCTCGGCCCAATTGTGGTGCATGAGTAGGTGGCTGAGGAGCCGGAACAGCCGCGTCCGGTGCTCATATCGTAGGCTCTCGCCCCCCCATTGAATGTTCCCAACGCCCCTAACCAGGCAGGTGCTTGGTAACTGGGCTGCCTGTTGTATTGCTTTGAATCTCTTTACTTGAGGCAAAGGATTAGCGGCGCTGTGCCCTTCGAGTTCTCTGCCTTTTCTGGCCTTTTTATTTTTTTTCGCCATGTTAAAGTGTAGCAGGGCACGGGTATTCGGTGACGGTGCAGCACTTCGGTGACGGATAATTAACGTCCAATTTCATCACTTTCTGCGGAGTTGCAGAGAAAGAGAGAGGGGGCGCCGGGGAGGAAGATGGAGGCGCCGATGCAGTCCTTTTCTGCAGAGTTTAGGGAGTCAAATTGGGCTGAAATTTGGGCAATTAAAGACTTGGGCTGATTTCTCTTTTTTTAATTTAATCTAATTAATTGCCCAATTATAATTTTTTGACCTAATTTTAATTGAAAGTAAGTAAATTCACAGATCTAAAAAATGAATAATTCTAATTTTTTTAGTTGATGGTATTTCACCATTGAATTATATATATGTTCGTATTGATTAAATATTTTTAAATAATTATTAATTAGTATAAATTGTTAACCTATAGGCCATGTTTGTTTGACATGGATTGTGTGCTGGGAAAATAATCTAATTCCCAGTTGTAAAATTCTAGTGTTTGTTGAAAATGGGGAAAGTAATATGATTTCTAATTATTAAATTACTATGTTTGGTAAAATTATAAGAAAATAAGGAAAGGAAACTAATTCCTAAAATCAAGGAAAGTTATGTAGAAATTTAAGGATTCTTTTTCCTATTCTAAACCTAGGTATTCTTTTTCCCGTCATTTAAAAAAGCGGTTTCTTCCATTACTCCTAAAATTTCTCATTTCTTCCACTACTCCATCACTATTTTATTTCTGATAAATTTTATTACTTCTATTCAAGTAAATAGACACGAGTTTAATTATGTAGAAATGCATTTTATTTTTGCCAACTTTTATTAATTCTAATCATCTACACAGCCACAAGTTTGATTACGTAGAAATGAATACTTCGTATAAAAAAAATCAATTATGCCCCGTCATACATTTGAAGATTATTATGATTAAGTTGCTATTTTAGTTTGTTTAGGTGATTATATATATTATTTATTGTTTATTTTTGTAACTTTTATTTAATTTTTAATGTAAAATAAAAGTTCAGTTAATAAGAGAGTATTTCATTATATATTTTACATTTTTTATTTTTCAAATTATTTCAATAACTGAAAATTATAATTTCAAAATCTTGACATGTTTCCAAACACAGTAATCATATTTTTCATCAATCATATTCCACGTAATCATTTTCTGAGGAATCATAAATCTCAGAAATCATAATCCTAGAAATCAAAATCTTGGTAATCATTTTCCTTTACAACTTTACTTTCCTACCAAACAAACACGGCCATGCTGTATTTATTTTAGATTTTATATTTATTTCAAGTTAAAAAAAGTAATAACAATACTATAAAAAAAATATAAATAAAGTTATAGTAGTCTGTTGTGAAGTATTAAAGAGATTAATAAAAACATGATCAAAACAAATAATAACGATAAAAAATGCTCTATATATCATGAATTATAAATAAAAATATTTTGAAATATTAAATTCTTAATAAACACTAAACAATTAAATTATAGTATAAATTTATGTGATATGTTCCTTATACTTTTAAAATACGAATATTCATAAGAATTAATAATCACGCATAATAAAAGAGAGCAGAATAATGGAATAAAGGAAAAAACATGAGTAAATGTCTGTTTTTGTGAAAAATGAAAATCAATCACTCGTGTGGACCAAAAAAAAAGGAAATTCAATCATTTTAGTGGGACTAAGGGAATATATTATTATGATGAAATTTATTATTTTTCAAATATTTTTATGTATGAATTTAAAATTGATGTGTATTAGATAATAACGAGTTAATTATAACAAATAAATTCAAGTACTATCATTTCATACTTTGTATTCTCTTATCATTAGTATAGCTATATGTCGATATCGACAGTATGTATTCTTCAAATATTGAAAATGCATATGGCCCCTAGCCTACCTCTTAAATTAGGGACAACGAAAAAGTCGTCAATTGGGATGTGGTTATTAAAGGTCCAAATATTGGTTGTGATGTCCTACAGTTAAGTTCTTTATAAAGATTGTTTTTTTAATATATATGATGTATGTAATATATTATTATGACCGAATGTTACTAATTTTGTATTTGTTTTTGTTCTATACTTAGATCGTATATAAATAATGAAATATATAGTAAGGGCTTGATTGGTAGCTTGAAATTTTTTTTACTGAAATTCTGCATAAAGTTTTTATGAAATGTTGATAAAACAAATGCTGGGTATTATGCAGTTTGTTATAGACTGTTTCTCTGCTTAATACTACGAGACGGTACTCCCACAAATTCCAGCTATGCAAAGGACACATGGCTGTGATGACTACAATGCCCCTACTGTACGTAAAAAAATTCCCATACAACCCTGCTTCTTCATCCTCCTAGCCGAAAAATGGCGCGTATTTCCCGGCGTTTCGCGCCATCTGAATCAGGCTCCCTCTATAAAGGACGGGTTGAATTCCTTCTTTTTCACACCAAGCCTAACCTCCGACTCACACAATCATACTCCAACTGTCCTCCATGGGGTCGAGAGGGAAGCGAAAGCTGGTGTACGAGGGTCAGACGTCCGGTATCCTAGTGGCTAAAAATCGGTCTGCAGCTTTGGATAATATTTTGTTTTTAGTCATAGGTGTTTGATATCATGTGCAGGTGCTGAAGGTGAAGGCAACGGCGACAAGGTAAAGGTCGAGCGCACACGTCGGTCATGGACCAAACGCGAGGAAACTGCTCTATTGGTGGCGCTGCACGATCTTGTTGCCGGAGGCTGGAAGGCCGACAACGGTTTCCGGAACGGGTACGCAACACAGGTGTATCAGGTTATGAAACGTAGGGGTGAGCAAAATAACCGAAAACCGAATATCCGAACCGAACCAAACCGAAATTTTGAAATTCGGTTCGGTTTTTTCGGTTTTTCGGTTCGGTTCGGTTTTAAAAATACAAAAATTTCAGTTTTTCGGTTCGGTTCGGTTTGGGCGAAAAAAAAACCGAAAAACCGAATTATATTTTAAATATATTATTATATATTTTTATCTTATTAATTTAGTATATTATATCATATATATGATATATATTCTTCTAATATATTTTTATATAATAAATATTATATATATTGTATTAATTTTATATTATATATATTTATATTCTATTAGTATATATAAAATAAAATAAATTAGATATATTAAAATATACTATTTTTTTCGGTTTTTCGGTTTTGTTTTGAAATTTCGGTTTTTTCGGTTTGGATCGGTTTTTTAAGTTCGGATTTCGGTTTTGCGATTTTCGATTTTTCAATTTTTCGGTTCGGTTCGATTTCAATTTTAGCCTAAATTCGGTTTTTCGGGTTCGGTTCGGTTTGGGCGAAAAACCGAACCGAAACCCGAATGCACACCCCTAATGAAACGTGAATTACCAGACACTGAGCTAAAAGTGAGCCCGCACATCAACTCTAAGATAGTGATTTGGAAGCGCGAATACGACGCTTTGTCACAAATACTTGATCGTAGCGGTGTCGGGTTCAATTCTAACAACGACTTCCGGATTGATTGCAACGACGATCAGTGGGCGCAGATTGTGAAGGTTCCGTAAAGTATGCGTTGTTTGGGGTTTAGAATACTTTGTGTTTCTTACTAACACGTTTTATTTGAAATTTTAAAAATATTATAATTAGCATTTTTTTTTGTTTTAAAATTCTCGAAACATTTTTTTAGTTCTATACTAAAGTTTTAATATACACTCCTCTATCCTAACACTGTAAGCAACACATTTTCCTTTTTGATGTCTTACTCAAGTTAATGCAACATCAATATCTTCTCTTTATCCTCTGTGCTACATTATTCCTTCTCAGCTAAATTCACAGAATAAAAATGTATATAATCTCGTGTTGAATAGGAAATGCTCCACTTAGAGTGGGATAAGAGAAGTACATTTTTTTGTAAAGTGTATATAATAATATTATATTTTAAATCTATTTAATTATTTCGAATTTGTATTCAGTAAGTGAAAATCATAAGACCCGTGATGATACTAAATTACTAATTCTTCTAGAGTTCAACACAATTAATATCCAATTATAGAAAAACTTTCAGAATCTCGAACATAATAAGCCAATCCAATATCTCCTATATTTAGGACCTCTAAGAGCATTCTCAACAGTTTCCCTAAAACCTCCATTATTTCTCCCTAACTCCTGCCACATCAGCGCCACATCAGCAGTATAATTTATCCCCAGTTTTTAGTCAACTTTTAGCCAACTGCTCCAATGGTTTCTCCCTAACTCAACATTTCATTTTTACATCATCACTAATTTAATTGTTTTATTTTTGTATATATAATAAAGCTCGCTTTGTATGAAACGGGAGATATAGTTGTTGACTGGGTTGTTGGCGAAACCCGCGACATCCCATCCGGTGGGAGCGGGAGGTACCTCCTCTTCGGAAGAAGAATGAGATATCTCCTCGTCGGACCGAGAATGAGAAGACGATTCAAAATTCATTAAATATAGATGGAGAGAGAGAAAATAAATGAAGAGAGAAAATGGATGAGGATGAGGAGAGAATGAAGAGAGAAAAGGGATGAGGATGGGGAGAGAATGAAGAGAAGGTGTGTATTTATAGGGGGAAAATTAAAAAAAAAAAACAAAAAATATATTTATCGCCGAATTATCGCCCACAGTGGTCGGGGATAATTAGGCGATAATCCGGCGATTTTTCGCCGGTTGGCGATAAAACGGGAGGAAAAATCGCCGAATTATCGCCGACCTCTCCCGTTGGTCGGCGATAACTCGGCGATAGACGGCGAAAAAACACCGACTTTTAGCCGGCACCATTGAGAGTGCTCTAAATAGCATTACATGTGCTGACAGTAAGAAATTGCTTCCCGTTTCATATCCCATTATATTTTTTGAACATTAACACTACCTAAACAATTGTCTAATTCCATAATTTTTCCCAACGGACAAAAAAATCAAGAACTCCAATTTTGGTCGCAACTCAAATTCATTAATAATACACCAATACTGTAAACTTACCTTGGCTGAGGGCTGTGGGATTATATTGGCAGCAGAGACAGCGGGCTCGGCGGCCCCGGCGGTGAGGGAGGAGTCGAGAAGGCGTGGTGTGTTCTAGTAAGATTTTGGGAGATATTCAGAATATAAAAATAAATTAAATTAAAAATTATTTTTACTACCCACAAATAATTTAGAATAATTTACTATGCCAGGATACTTAAGTCAGGTTTTATACAAGTGGAAGTGGAGTAATTTATTAACTTTTCTTTTAAATTATAAATTTCTGTAAAAAATTTCCCGCTAATTAATACTCCATCCATCTCCAGTGAATATAAACTTTAGATTCAATATGGGTTTTAATAAAAAAAGAAAAAAAGTAGTAATAGAGAGAGAAAGGGTAGTGGATAATGTTAGTGGAGAGTGAGGTCCACATTATTATAATGGCATAAGTGTTAATTGTAATAATATAAATTGTAAATAAAATGTTGTGTAGAGGTAGTATGTTGTTTGAATTTTTCAAAATTAGAAAATTCATACTCTATAAGGATGGACAAAAAAGAAAATAGTTCATACTCTTTGGGGACGGAGAAAGTATATCCAACCGCTTTTCTCTTTCTCATTAAAATATGTACTATGTCTTTTTCTCTGCGTTTAATACTTACATTTACCTTTTTCCTCTCCAATTAAAAATATTAACAAAAAATTTCTAAAATCTCATACCGACAAAAAAATGTGTCATCTTAGCCGATACAAAGAGAGTGAATAATAATGATATTGGTGATCCTAGTGTATAAAAATATCAATTCTAAATTATTATAATCACATTTACTAATTCTAGATTTTTTTAAATTTTATATTTAAATTGCATGTGAATAAGATAGATTATAAGCAAAATACCCACATAGAGAAACTGGTTATAATGTTAGCAGCAATTTCATCTTTCTAAACATAGTTGTTTTGGCACCACATATTTTACCATGTCGGATTAAGTATGCCACAAAGAATTAAATCTGTCAATTTTAACGATTGCATGAAATACTCGCAGTGGAAAATTGAAACATTATATAAAGTTGATGACTTTTAATCACTTAGGTTTCGTAGAAATATCAGATTTTGCTAAAGTTCGTGATTATCTACTAATAACCTTAATTCATATAGCAAAAATGAGTAATTTTAAGAAAATAAGAACCTAAAAAAGATTTTGTAGTCTTTTATAACCTGTATGATATTATAGTAACAGCTTTTTGTGATCCTAGAAATTTGTCATGACATTTACAAAATCTTCTTAAAACTTGAAATTGATTTTTTTTTTTGGAATAATGTCATTTATTTTATGTAAATCTTGAACTTAGAGTATAAAATACAAGCATTTTATCCTTACAAAGGTATGAGTGAAAATATTTCAACATGGCATTAGTCAGAATCCGAAACTGATACTACCTCTGTCCCTGAAAATTTGATACAGTTTACCATTTCGGTCCGTCCCTGAAAATTTGATACACTTCACTTTTATCATTTTTGGTAGTGGACCTCATATTCCACTAACTCATTCCTACTCACATTTTATTATAAAACTAATACTTTAAAAGTATGACCCACATCCCACCAACTTTTTCAACTCACTTTCTATTACATTTCTTAAAACTCGTGCCGTATCAAAGTGTAGCAAATTTGGGGGACGGAGGTAGTAATATTATATGGATAGTACATATAACTGGAAGTATCATTAAAATTTGGGAAGAAACGAGATATGGGCTTACGAGTCAATCTGGCCCATGAGCTATTGTCTGAGTAATGGGCCCAACTCGAGTAGCCCAAAACTAAATATGAATTGGGAAGGAGTTAACAATTTTTGGATTTGGACTACTCACATGAATATTGCACATAATTTGATGGGATAATGCAAGTTTTTATTTCTAATTAGGTACGAGTATCGTTTTAAACTCTATGGCCTAATTAATAGGTGTATGCGTGTTTCATGAAAACTATCTATTCCGTCACGATTCTCTTATATGTGGATTCCTATAATTACACCACGAAAAATGACGTATCATGTATGCTTTGAGATAATAGTCAATCGTACTTAACAAGTTTGTAATTTCAGCATAATCATGCTAAACAAAGAGAGAACTTGATTTGTTTATTGAGTCAATCGAATTACAAATACAAGTGTGTAAATCACCTTATATATTGGGTGAAAGCTAAAAGATCAAAATCTAATAAAACAAACTAACTAATGCCAGCTAGGATGACAACTCAGTGACAGCTCAATGCCAGCTGTATGAGCTGAGCTCAAGTCTTCATTTCAATCATCATCTCGAAGCTTCCATAGATGATCAGCTTCTCGGAGTTGAACTTGATCGGAGTTGAACTTGATCTTGATCACATATCTAAGAGCCCCCCTCAAGATGGACTATATACCGTTGTAAAATCCATCTCAAATACCATTGCCGAAAGCTTGCTTGAGGCCATAAAGAGATTTTTTCCCCAAAAAACAAGCTTTCCCCATTCTGGGGAGTTTCCGGAAAAACCCAAAACCCGGGGCTTGTCATTTTATATTTCTTCATCAAGTTAAACCATAAAAGAAATTTTTAAATTTTTAAGATGAGCAAGTTTCCCCATCCAAAGCCCTTAGAGCAAGAACCATTTTTAAAAAGGGGTCCCTTGAAAACCCGGAAGAACGGTCATAAAAAACCCACCTGTTTTTGGTTTTTGGAATCCTTTAGCAACCAAACGAGCTTTATATCTTTTACCGTAGCATCCCCTTAAATTTGTTTCGGCCCCCATTTGCAAGATATGGGAATTTGCCTGGAGGCAACACCGTGATCACCACGATTTGCCCCCATCGGGGGGCCTGGGAACTCCTCTTGCAGGGCCCAATCCCCACTCGGGATGTTGTGCTGCTTGTTTATAGGAATTAGGCTCGGGGAGGATGGAAAGAAGAAGATAAATTTTGAGGTAAGGGCAAATTTTTGGAAGAAAAAAATAAGAAAAAAAGGGATATTTGGGGGGAGAGACCCCCGGGGGTTACATATATAATCGGGATGTGTTGGTTTTTTGATAACCCCCCCAAAGGAAAGAATGGTGAGGACCCGGCAATTGATACATCATCAATGTTATTAGGTTGGGAAGTATTTTGTCAATAGAAGGGGAAGAGAAAGATTTTCGACTGGGGTGTGCAGGGGGCCAAAAGAAGAGGAAAACGGGAAGGGAAGATGGTGTCCAGGGAAAAAGGGGAAGTCGCCAGGGAAAATAATGGAAAATAACATTTTAAATGAAAATGTTATTGTTCTCCAAATCCATGACTTTATACCCCTTGTATCCGGAGGTTTACCCAATGAATATGCACTTGAAAATTTTGGGAGAATTTATTTTTGCTTTTATCCAAATTTGGGGTAAAGTAGAAAACCCCCAAAAACCCTTTATTTGAGTATGTTGGGGGTTTGTTGAACAATAGTAAAAGGTGTCAGGGGTTTTGGGGAAAACATATGAGGGAAGTCTAGCCCCCATACATCACAATGGATCAAATCAAAGATGGCAGAAGATTTGTGGGAAGATGTTGGGAAAGGCAGCTTTCTTTGTTTTGCTAGAGGGCAGATATGACAAGTAGATAATTGAGTACTAGAAGGAGACAATATATCAGATAAAAGCTTCAGTTTATTGAAAGAAGGATGACCCAAACGTTGGTGCCAAACATCCAAACTTACAACTAACCGAGACCGAATTAGGACCGGGAGGCCGAAAATTGGTTTCGGGAGCCAAAAGGGGGGAGCTGAGGTGGAATTGATCCCAAAAAATTCCAAGGGGGGATATTGATCCAACTTGGGGGAGATTCATGAATGGGATCCTTTCCCAAACGAAAGAAGTTTAATTATCTTCAACACAAAACGACTTATGCTGTATTTTAAAGGGGTCGAGCGATCCAAAAAAGATTTGGCATCATCTCGAAGCTTCCATAGATGATCAGCTTCTCGGAGTTGAACTTGATCGGAGTTGAACTTGATCTTGATCACATATCTAAGATTTAATTGCGGACGAAGAGTGTAGTATTTTGTTGCATAACAATTACTCATAGAAAGGAAAAGAATAATTTATGATTCCTATCAAAAGAGCTATAGTCACAATTCCAGGTATAAGCAATCTATAAATGGATCATGGAAATTGGAAACTGTGGAAAAGGTTTGCAACCTTTATCTTTTTTTCCTCTTTATTGTGATGAATATTGGAAAGTAGGCTCCTTTAGCATGTTGAAAGGGAAAGTCATGGAGTAACAATCATTATGGGCTATGTCCCTCTAAAATTCAATATAAGCCTTTTTTCTTCGTTTAGAAAAAAAAACACACCCAAAACACCACCTTTTTGTCGAGTCATGTATGTAGGATCTATTATTTATTTTTTTAGGTGGTATGTGACGTCGGTATGTAATATAAGGCATTATTTGGATGTGTATATTTGCGTATTTGGTGAAAGAGTATTACGTGTATGTAGTAACATAAAAACTCTATAAGACGAATTATGTGTGACAAATATCACTTTCGATGAATTGGGGAGGCATTATTGTGGAAAGAAGCCCTTTTTTCACACCATTCGTTTTGCTCCCCTTTTACCGCAACTTTCCAAAAAAGAGAGGAAAAAAGGAATGTTGTTCATGTAATCCTCAAGATTCGAGAGTGTAAAGTTCCACAATTTCTACATCACGCCAACAAGGGTATATGAATATCATCTCATGGTCTTTATATTAATTATCGTATCTCAAATTATAAATCTTGAGATAATGACATGCTAAATTGAAGAAATACACATGAGAATTAATGAAATATAGCAACATATTTTTGAGGTTAATTAAATACTCCTATATATGGTAGACTAACTTCATTTATAAATTATAATCAAACTACTTATAACCCTTCTTTGAAGGAAAAATTATAGTTTCATTAATGCCGATGGCAACTGGCCATGCAAGTTTCTCCATCATGAAATGAAATATTGGTATAGAATGACAAGTCACAGGGACCATATTGTAATTTAAACGTATATATTTCATTTGTTGAATCTATGATTGAAGAAGATTATTAATAGGTTGTAGTAATATGTGTATTATGTTTGGTGTGGTGTATTAGATATTACCCACTACTCGACGCTTAGGATTCTGCCATTATTCAATTATTTGGTGCACCTGCTCAATTAAGTAGAGTATTTACGGAAAACATGTTTACGCTAATTTTTTCCAGTAATATTATAAATAAATGTTACTATTCATCCTCCAACAAAATCATAAACATATATGGGAGGAAAACATGTTTACGCTAATTTTTTCCAGTAATATTATAAATAAATGATACTATTCATCCTCCAACAAAATCATAAATATGGGATGTGATCAAATGAAAACTCTAAATATTGTACAAACTCAAAACTATGATCTGGACCATTGAAAAATGTCAACAGATCACAAAAAAACATCAACAGAATGATTGATGCTTTGTGTTGATATTTTGTTGATATTGTGTTGACATTAAAATCTTGAAATTTTACACTGCGTTAATATTGTATTGAAATTGTGTTGAAGTTATGTTGAGGAGTTTTGAGTTTGTACAATATACTATAAGTTTGCATTTTATCACTATCCTACTACTACTACTATCAACTTCTAGAACAATTTCTTATTTCTCGCGACAACTCTAAGTCATTCCACACGACACTTGTCAAACGAAAAAACAAAAATAAGAGATCTCCATATTCAGTTATTAAATTGTTTTACTATAATATGAAAAATTATAGCATCAAAGAGTTACCAACTTCTACGCGTAACAAAACATTACTAAGAAAGCCTAATACATCTTTGTTGGATTTCAGACTTAATTTCTTCCTAATTAGTATAATACTATTCCATTACAGGCATGTTTAATTTACCAGAAGAAAAACATTTAAATCACAAAAAATAGCATCAAAGGATTGTTGTATTTCACACAATACACACACTCCTTATACAGTTATACACATTTGACATTGCACCGATATTAATAAACTCCCTCAAATCTAGAGTAAAATCAATCGAATTCATATCATAGCTCAATTAAAAAAGAAACAAAAATTTAAATCTTAAGAAAATCGAATATTTTTCTTTTTTCTGTCGTTACGCAATTAATGATTATTAAAATTCCACGGCATTCGGTAGTTAGAGACTTAGCAGTCAAAATGAAGAATCAAAATCTAATTATAAAAACTCGATTTCTTGTTTGTTTTGATTTTCTTTTTGGGAAGTTGAAAAACACCTTGACTTTGAATCCTTCCGTCATTAAAACTGTCAGTGCACCGAATTTTAGTCGATAATTACATAAATCATTAATTAAGCAGCATTCATCTATTAGAAATATTGAACTAATTATATGCTTACTGATCTGATGCTGTCTATTCGACTTACTATCAATAAATTTAAAATAAATTATCTTCGTATAGTGAAATATTTCAAACACGTTAGACAGCTTGACGGATTTATGCTCAGAATTCAGATAATTGTTAAGTAATGATATGAATTAAGTGCTCGTAATTTTGGGAGAGTTTGGTGCGTGAAGAGATTGTATTCAAAATACCAAGAGTCTCAATTAAGCCAAGATAGTACTATAGTCGTAGTATATAAGTTTTGTCGCTTACGAATTATCTCATCCAAAGAGACTTTGGTATGACTATTAATGCCACCGACTAATAATTTGTTTTTTATTTCATCGATCAACAAAAACACAATTTACCTTTCAATTCTTGGAACATGCTCACAACCACATCGTAAACAACAATTTATTGCATATGTTGCACTGATTAATATCCACCCTTTTCCTACTCTACGACGCATATTAATTTGGATCAATCAATTCCAACTCCAAATTATGAATGTAAGTTAGGTACAAGTTACAAGATAAGATGATAAATTCAAACAATTTGTTCAAAGATAATATGAAATATATGATCCAATTACACAAAAATGTGTTATATATCATAAATATAAATGTAAAGCGAAATATATAAATCAAATGTGAAACGATAATTCCAAAGGCCAAAAGCAAAACAATAATTAAAATTCTTAAACATTATAAAAACTCCTTTTTTAAACACAAACACTTTTCCACCAAAATTACAATCTTCTTCTTCCACCACCACCACCACCACCACCACTGACGGCGGCGCTGCAAATTCTCATTCCTTCAGAACTCTTCGACCTCAAAACTCTCATCCATGGGGAATTGCAACGCGTGCATCCGACCTCCCGAAACGGAGCCCCCAAATTCAAAACCCCGCAAAAACCACCGCGGCGAGCACTTCCCCAATCCCTACTCCCGATCCCCGGCTCCGATCCGCGTGCTGAAGGACTTCATGCCGCGCACGCGGATCTCCGACAAGTACGTCCTCGGCCGCGAGCTCGGCCGTGGCGAGTTCGGCGTCACCTACCTCTGCACCGACCGCGAGACGCGCGAGGCGCTCGCGTGCAAGTCCATCTCGAAGAAGAAGCTCCGCACCGCGGTCGACGTCGAGGACGTCCGCCGCGAGGTGGCGATCATGTCGAGCCTGCCGGAGCACGCCAACATCGTGAAGATGCGCGCCGCCTACGAGGACAGCGAGGCTGTGCACCTCGTGATGGAGCTCTGCGAGGGCGGAGAGCTCTTCGACAGGATCGTGGCGCGGGGACACTACAGCGAGAGGGCGGCCGCCACCGTCGCCAAGACCGTAGCTCAGGTCGTCCGGATGTGCCACCAGAACGGCGTTATGCATAGAGATTTGAAACCGGAGAATTTCCTCTTCGCTAACAAGAAGGAGAATTCGGCTCTCAAAGTCATCGATTTCGGCTTGTCGGTCTTCTTCAAGCCTGGTAGGTTTGCTATCAAATCCTAATTGTGATCGATAATCTCTAATTGAAAATTGGTGAAACCTAACGGAGGGGATTCGAATTTATGTTTGAGCTTAAATTTTGGTAAATAATATTTGTGGAATCAGGTGAAAGGTTTTCTGAAATCGTGGGAAGTCCGTATTATATGGCGCCGGAGGTATTGAAGCGAAATTATGGACCTGAAGTTGATATATGGAGTGCTGGAGTGATTCTGTATATTCTATTGTGTGGTGTTCCTCCGTTTTGGGCAGGTATACTCTCCGTTTTGATTCGAAACTTAGAGCCAATAAGCAGGACACAGACCTGAGATATTGCTCTGTTTGCTGCTCAATGCAGAAAGCGAGCAAGGTGTGGCGCTTGCGATTTTGAGAGGCGTGATTGATTTCAAAAGGGAGCCATGGCCACAGGTTTCTGAAAGTGCAAAAAGCCTTGTTAGGCAAATGCTGGAACCAGACACCGAAAAGCGTTTGACAGCTGAGCAGGTTCTTGGTGAGTTTGTCTAATATTTTCAAACCACACTTTTATAGAAAAGTGAGAGAGGTAGTGCTTGTGTTATCCATGAATACTTTGATTGTGAATAATTGTAAGCTTGCATGCTGAGGAGGAAAGATGTGACAGTGAGAAAAGTTATCTGATTCTTTTAAATTCTATTCCATAAAACATCAAAATCAATAAATAGTACTCTCTCATTTCATTTAAAGTGAAGCATTTCTTTTACGACACATGATTTAATGTAGTGTTATTTAGTTCGTTAAGTGGAGAGAGAATGAAGTAGGAGATAGAACAAAGTAGAGAGTATGGTGGCTTCATTTTAGATATGTGTCACTTTGAGTGGAACAAAAGGAGTAACTCTCAAAGATCTGAAAGTTTTGAGCTAAGAAAGTCATTTTTCTGCGCATCTACTTCCTGTACTTCCTGATCGGAACACACTGTTCTATTCATTCTCCTAAACTGTTTGTCCTAGTGAACATGTACTGGTGTCGCCCTAAATTTCTAGCAATTCATGGAAAGGCTTACTTGTTCATATATCACTTGTGTATAACAGTTTTTTTGAAATGTAGGAACCACAAAAGCCTATGATAGTACTATGTATTAATCAATTGAGATCTAGTTATATGAAAATAAATTTAATGCAAAGATGTGAGTTAAAAATGAGTATCAGAGCATATTATAGTTTGCTAATCTTGCAAAACAAGAGATGAAATTTATGCAACATCTTGTTTTTGTGCAACAGTTCTAACATGTACTATGTGGTTTTGAGCAGAGCATCCATGGATACAAAATGCGAAAAAGGCTCCAAATGTACCTTTGGGGGATATTGTAAGAGCAAGACTCAAACAATTTTCTGTAATGAACAGATTCAAGAAGAAAGCTCTGAGGGTAAGCATCTAGCCTTATGTATTGGTAAACTTTGAGCTTGTTATTGCAAACACAAAGTTCTTCCTCAGCACAGACTACTAAATTTAGGAAAATGATTATTGGTTATCTACAGCCATATATAAACTTAAAACTGAGACATGATGTTGCTTAGTGACAGATGCATGAGTTAGACGCTGCCATTTTTTTAAACATTTTTTTTAATCTTTAGTTACTTCACTCTGGTAATGATAATCTGATCGTAACACAACTGTGTAGGTAATCGCGGAACATTTGTCTGTTGAAGAGGTAGAAATAATTAGAGATATGTTCGCATTGATGGATACTGATGATGATGGGAAGGTAACATTTGAGGAACTAAAAGCTGGTTTGAGGAAAGTGGGTTCCCAGCTTGCAGATCCTGAGATAAGGCTACTAATGGATGTGGTGAGTATCCAAATCTCAGTCTTGAAAGCATCAATACCCCTCACTGTTAAAAACTTGAAATATTTGTCAATGTTGAATTTTTGCTTTAAGAATCAGATGTGAATTCAAGATAACCTAGTTCACTCTTATCTAGTGGTATAGGAAGTATTACTCCCTGAAACCCAGATTTCTGCAATATCTTTATCCCTAAAACCCAGATTTTTGCAAGTGTCCTAACTCAAGAACTCGTCTCTAAATTCAATAGGCTGATGTTGATGGGAACGGTGTGTTGGACTATGGAGAATTTGTGGCTGTTACAATCCACCTACAGAGGATGGAGAACGACGAGCATTTCCGCAAAGCATTTACGTTCTTCGACAAAGATGGGAGTGGGTACATAGAACTAGACGAGCTACGAGAAGCTTTAGTGGACGATTCAGGTGAACCCGAACTTGATGTACTTAACAACATCATGGGCGAAGTTGATACTGACAAGGTTTAAGACCCTGATCTTGCCATATTCTTTTATATCCGTAATTAATAACTGAGTGCTTATTATCATAATTGGGGTTCTCGCAGGACGGGAAAATCAGCTACGATGAGTTTGTGGCAATGATGAAAACAGGGACGGACTGGAGAAAGGCCTCGCGACAGTATTCGAGAGAAAGATTCAAGAGCTTGAGCTTAAACTTGATGAAAGATGGCTCTCTACAGCTGCAAGATGGTTTTACAGGTCAAACTGTCGTAGTTTAACATTTTCAGTTCGCTGTATGCTTTCGGTTACTGCCAATCCCACCTGTTGCTGCAAACTGGAAAGAAAACCGGTTATTTCTTGAAGACCTGAGGCTTCTGAAAGCGGAGGAGGCTTGAGGACGAGATTCGTTGTGATTCTGTATTCTTGGTTCGCGATGCTTCCTTGGTGGGAGATGGGTTCGATGAGCAGAGGAATTTTCAGGGATAGGTAAAGAGGCTGTGCCCATGTTTGTGCTGTATATTTTAGCAATCTGTATACTGTCTCACATGTGTGTGTATACGTGATTTGAAATGTTAAACGTTGATTCATTTATTCAATGATTTATTGTAATAATCTCAGTCCAGAATCTCCCAATGCACTTGTCCCCTCCGTTTTTTTTTTCTTCTAAATATTCATATTATTATGGTAAATTGTCAAATAAATCATGAAGTTTGTCAAATTCAGGTGAATTCATATTTTTGCCTCCTTTCCAGTAAAATATATGATGATGCGCCACTTGCAAATTTCCCTAGAAATAAGGTAGATGAGATAATTACTAATTTTTCAACTCTCTTTATTCAATTTTTAGTTTTTAAAAAGTGTGGGATATATCAGAATTCGAATAGTGATTTATTTCGCAATTTGCCCTATTTATTTAGTCTTGATATCGGTATAGAGAACACGAGAGTAGAATTAAATCAAAATTAAAAGAGGTGGGTAATGACTTTCATATATATTCCATAAATATAAGATTTTAATCAGCAGATATGAATGATGAAAATTCATACTTACGTGGGAATCCAGAGTAGATATGGATGATGGCAATTGGCACGTCATACTCCTGTTAGAATTCTGGAGGATATATTTATAAAGTATTTTTATCTCCACATTATGTTTATTAAAATTCGGGTAGATTAAAAAAAAGATATTCTTTAGTTTTCCAGATTATGTTCATCTTTTTAAAAAATTTGATTATAAATATGTGATCAGATTAAAAGTTTTTCTCTATTGCAATCAAAAGATCGGAGGAGGGAGGATCCAGACTCGAGTAGAAGGAGCAACCAAGTCATCAATCATTGGAGATCATAATTTTATTTTAAAGGTATTATCCACTATTGTTAACAAAATTGATTTTAGGATTTATCCTTGATTAATTTGCTTGCAATTTGCCTTCTATAAAGATGACAATAACATTAAATCGAATGCATGTACTAAATGTTTCTGTAATATACTGATTATTTATTCTTGGTATTTTGAAGTACTGATTTATTCCTTTCAGAATGTAACTTTTTAAACTCAACTCTTGAAATCATGTTGTGAAACCATCAACAATAGACAACTCTTGCTCCTTTTAGTCATAAATAGTAGAATTATTGTGCCCAAGTATGTTCCCATCATACTACTAGTACTAGTACTAAACAGCCACCTATAGAGCTTTTTGGAATTAGTTTTTTTTAATTTACATTTGATTTTATAAATAAAATATTATTTGAAGCTAAATGATTAAAATAGAACAATTATGGAGTATAAAATAAAATTTGAGCATCAATTAATAATTTTATATACTACGAGTACTAGTATTTATTAAATGAAATCTCGTGTGTACATGCATAATGTGGTGGCTTAGTTTTATTGTTTGAAAATTGAAATAACACACTTTTCTTTATTAAAAAAATCAGTAATATTATATAAACAATGCATAAATATGATACAAACTGAATTAACAATTAAATCCAATAAATGAGCACCCAAAATAATCGTAGTTCCGTTGAAACGGATTGTAACGATTTGGAGAGAGAGAGAAAGAGAGGGCGGCTATTGCGGTTATTTTCTGCTATTCAGTTTGTTGCTAGTATTTAGCAGCAACACATGCAGATAGATCTTTTCAAATCCAACCTCTATTTCTGCGTAATCTAATCACTTTCTTCATCAACACTGGAAGGTACAAATGAATGTTTGGTTATTAGTTGGTAGACTGTGTTTTTTGTTTCATCAATTTCGTTGAGAAATACTCACAATGATAATTCCCAATTTTTTAAACTGCAGAAGTTCTTGTCCATGGCGTTTCTTGAACTAGCTTCTTGATTCAAGAAACATTTCGTATTTGTGAAAAGGAGTTTTTGCTGGCTTTTGTGAAGATGGAAGCTCTCGTGAACGAGACAGTCGATTTGGTAATTCGGAGTTTTATCCATTTTTCTTTATTTTTTCAACTTGCTTGCTAATGGTATCGTGTGTGTGTGTGTGTGCAGGAACACTGCGCCATTGATGAGCTGTTTCCACGTCTGAAATGTACCAAAGAGGGCCTCACTACTGAGGATGCTGAAGAGAGGTTGAACGAGGTTGGATACAACAGGCTTGAAGAAAAGAAGGTGCTCATATTTCATTCAATTTTAATCCCTATTCTTGTTTACTTTTATTAGCTATGAGTCTTGATGATATACTTATGGGGTTTTGCTTGCTCTAGGAGAGTAAATTCCTCAAGTTTTTGGGGTTTATGTGGAATCCTCTTTCATGGGTTATGGAAGTGGCGGCTATCATGGCAATTGCCCTTGCTAATGGAGGAGTAAGACATTCTTTCTAGGACAAACTTTTTCAATGGTGCTTTCTGATCCTTGATTTTAACATGGCAGGGAAAGGCTCCGGATTGGCAGGACTTTGTGGGTATCATCACCTTGCTTTTCATCAACTCGACTATTAGTTTCATCGAGGAGAATAACGCAGGCAATGCAGCAGCTGCTCTCATGGCTCGCCTTGCTCCAAAAGCAAAAGTTCGATCTCAGCAGAAACTCTCGGTTAATAGTGACTGCACATTTGTGGTTTTTTTGTTTGATCCTCTAGTTATTTTCTCAAGGTTCTTAGAAATGGGGCGTGGAGCGAGATAGAGGCTTCCGGATTGGTGCCTGGAGACATTGTTAGCATAAAGCTTGGAGATATAGTTCCTGCTGATGTTCGTCTCTTGGAGGGCGATGCCCTTAAAATTGATCAGGTGTGTGTCGACTGCATGCACATTTTGTTTTAATGTAGCGACTGATCTCGCGTTTGCAGTCTGCTTTGACAGGGGAGTCCCTTCCTGTGAACAAGGGTCCAGGAGAAGCAGTTTACTCTGGTTCTACGTGCAAACTGGGAGAGCTCGAAGCTGTTGTTTATGCAACGGGTGTTCACACCTTCTTTGGAAAGGCTGCTCACCTTGTCGACACCACTAATCAAGTCGGGCACTTCCAAAAGGCATGTTGCATTATTGAATGAGTACTCTTTTTAGTATATTTTGGAACAAAAGCTGTTGCTAATCTCTCCTTTTCATAATTTTATTTCTCTATGCTCAGGTTTTAACTGCGATTGGAAACTTCTGCATATGCTCCATTGCGGTGGGGATGGTTATAGAGTGTATAGTGATGTACACTATTCAACACAGGAAATACCGGGCTGGCATCGACAATCTTCTTGTTCTCCTCATTGGAGGAATTCCAATAGCCATGCCAACTGTCCTCTCTGTTACAATGGCGATTGGCTCTCATCGTTTGGCTCAGCAGGTTTTCTTGATTCTTCGGATTTATATATTGGTTTAGTGTTTACTCAACATACACCACAGTGCAATGATATGTGTAAATATGTGCAGGGAGCTATAACAAAGAGAATGACTGCTATAGAAGAGATGGCCGGGATGGATGTGCTTTGCAGCGACAAGACAGGGACCCTCACTCTGAACAAGCTTACCGTTGATAAGAATCTCATCGAGGTAGGCTTGTGCTCCTCTCCTAATGATTTGGATGCGTGTGTGCTTCTATACTGATTGAACTTCTTGTCCTAAGGTGTTTTCGAAAGATGTTGATGCTGATATGGTTCTTCTGATGGCGGCTAGAGCCTCTCGAACAGAAAACCAGGACGCCATAGATGCTGCCATTGTAGGAATGCTGGCTGATCCGAAAGAGGTAGCTATTGTCACTCTGTCTGCCTCAAAACTAGAAAGTTTTGCAAATCTTGACTTTTAATAAGACTGTGAACAGGCACGTGCTGGAGTTCGAGAAGTGCACTTCCTTCCTTTCAACCCGACTGACAAGAGAACAGCATTGACTTACATAGACAACGAAGGAAAGTGGCACAGGGCTAGCAAAGGTGCACCAGAGCAGGTATAGTTTGTCACAGTTCATGCCTCTTTTCCTTGTTTCATTAACGGAACATGCATTCGCAGATTCTAAACCTTGCACACAATAAGTCTCACATAGAGCGAAGAGTTCATGCTGTGATTGATGATTTTGCGGAAAGAGGTCTGAGATCACTTGGTGTGGCATACCAGGTATTATTCATCATGCACTACTGTGCTTTAATCTCCCAATACTATGTATTGAACGAACTATCGCACATTATTTGCAGGAACTTCCAGAAAAAACGAAAGATAGTACTGGAGGACCATGGCAATTCATTGGTCTAGTGCCTCTCTTTGATCCGCCTAGACACGACAGTGCAAAAACTATAAGAGAGGCATTAGATCTCGGAGTCAATGTCAAAATGATAACTGGTAAGGCTTCATGTGATATTACAAGCTTGATTGATGACTATGCATTTAGGATGTGTTATAATGCAGTTTATCTTTTAACTTAGATGAGAAATCTGTCTGTTGCAACAGGGGATCAGCTTGCAATAGGAAAGGAAACCGGCCGGAGACTAGGAATGGGGACTAATATGTATCCGTCATCAGCTTTACTGGGCCAAAATAAGGATGAATCGATTGCTACTCTGCCGATTGATGAGCTCATTGAGAAAGCTGATGGCTTTGCTGGTGTCTTCCCAGGTAATGACTCTTTCTCTCTCGAATCCTAATCCTAATCCTAATGTGCATTCTCAAGTTTTATGCTCATCTTGGATATACTTGTCAGAACATAAATATGAGATTGTAAAGCGCCTGCAAGCTAGAAAACACATATGTGGAATGACCGGCGATGGAGTGAATGATGCTCCTGCTCTGAAAAAGGCTGATATCGGCATTGCTGTAGCCGATGCAACTGATGCAGCACGCAGTGCTTCTGACATCGTCCTTACTGAACCTGGACTCAGTGTCATCGTCTGCGCTGTTCTGAGCAGTCGAGCGATCTTCCAGAGGATGAAGAACTACACGGTAAAACTCTTGTTTGATAGTTCAACCGTCCACATATACTTGCTTCAAATATTTCACCATCTCACCAATGGAAAGTTCCATATTTTTGACAGATTTATGCCGTTTCTATTACAATTCGTGTTGTGGTAAGTTACTATTGATGTTAGTTTTCCAGCATTATGAAACTTCCTTGTTGCTACTTTTCACAATGCTGTAGCTTGATGGTTTTCCCCTTCCATGTATCAGCTTGGTTTCATGCTGTTAGCCTTGATATGGGAATTCGACTTTCCGCCTTTTATGGTTCTTATCATTGCAATACTCAATGATGGTTAGCTCTTTACCATCTGCACTATTTTTGACTATTCACGCGAGAAGTCTCTTTCCCTTTTACATTTTCTCCTCGCTGTAACTTACGCTGCAACTTATATAATCAAGGTACCATCATGACTATATCGAAAGATAGAGTTAAACCATCACCTCTGCCAGACAGCTGGAAGCTCTCCGAAATCTTTGCAACTGGTATCGTTCTTGGTAGTTACTTGGCATTGATGACTGTCATCTTCTTTTGGACAGCGTATAAAACAGATTTCTTTCCCGTAAGTTCGTTGTCAAGTTATATGTAATGTGATCTATGGTAGTAGCTGTGCACACTTTTATTGCTGTAGTTGCTAATATTTTCGTCTCATTTTGCTCTGGCAGCGCGTGTTTGGGGTGGAAACACTTGAGAAAACTCCCAACGGCGACTTCAGGATGCTTGCTTCAGCAATATATCTGCAAGTGAGCACCATCAGCCAGGCTCTGATATTCGTGACAAGATCAAGAAGCTGGTCGTTTGTTGAGCGCCCTGGTCTGTTGCTCGTGGCTGCATTTGCCGTTGCCCAACTGGTTAGCAATTGTCTGATCATCATGCAAATTCACTATTGCATAAACTTGATCATCTTGTGTCGCCCGCCTTTCAGGTTGCTACTCTAATAGCGGTATATGCAAACTGGAGCTTTGCAGCAATTGAAGGAATCGGTTGGGGCTGGGCGGGCGTGATCTGGCTATACAACATCGTCACCTACATCCCTCTCGACATCATCAAATTCTTCACGCGTTACGCTCTCAGTGGGAAAGCTTGGGATCATGTTCTTGAAAGAAGGGTAACTTTCAATCCATCTCAGCTCTCTTAATAGTTTATACACTTATTCAGTTATGTTAAGATGGTTTGTTACTCGCGTTGCAGACTGCTTTCACCAGACATAAGGATTTTGGGAAGGAGCACCGTGAGCTTCAATGGGCCCGCGAGCAGAGAACCCTTCACGGGCTGCAAGTGCCTGACACCAAACTTTTCAACGAGATAAACAATTTCTCCGAGCTCAACCAGCTGGCAGAGGAAGCCAAACGAAGAGCTGAGATAGCAAGGTAACGATGCGACTACTACTTAATTTTTCGTCTACTCCAGACATTCTGTTATCTCACATTGTGTCGTTGGGCGTAGGATGCGGGAGCTGCGCACGTTGAAAGGACACGTTGAATCAGTTGTTAGGCTTAAGGGTCTGGATATTGATGAGATTAAGCAAGCATACACTCTATGAGAAGATGATCCAGTGAACATCTGCCTTTTTCTTATATTTGGACAAGTTTATTTTTTTAGAAGTTTATTCTTTTGGATTATGAACATCTAGTCTAGACACTGGCTATCATGTTACACGTTTTTTTTTTTATCATACATGAAGCCTTTTTTTTAGATTTGTTTTCTTCCAATTTAAGTTTATCTACTTGCATCTGTGTTCCGCGCGTTTATTTAGACTATTTAACTTTATTTTCTAAATAAATCTAGCTTTAAAATACTATACTCCTAACTCCATGACTTAGTTTAAAGCAAACCGACACTCCAATCATATAAAATAGAAATAAAATTATAAAATTCAGTAGTCTTGACATATTATTATTGGGTTATAAGAGCTTTCTATGTGTGAATTTAAATTCTGTCTACTTCAATCATTTGAAATGTAACTAAAAAGAGGCTTGTTGAATTGGAACAAGGTATTCTCTGATCCATGAAATAATAGATGGGGGCTACTTACAAAAGAAATTAAAGTGGTCTCTCCCCCACACTCTTTTATCTCAATTATGATAAATCTTTATACAAAAAAACGCCATACAATTTGTTAGATCAATTTTAATCAAAACACATGTGCATTCACACCATGTGCCATAATAAAGAAATATGGATGTGGAGCTAAATGGTTTGAGCAATTAATTGGATCATGTTCTATTTCTTTTTTTTAGACATTTGTCGTGGTCACATTTTTAATGTACCTGGTTAGTTATAACGTCGATATATATTTATGTCACTGTCAATTCTAGTACTCCCTACGAACTTGATTTAAGAATACGTACTAAGGAAGACTTAAATTTTCATGTCAAAAATATAAATGCTTAAATACACAAAAAAGAAAATTATGAAAAAAAAAACATATATGGATGGATTGTAAATACAGTACCAATTCTTATTCAATGCTATAACATGAAAGAACCATGTCGAATATCTAAGTGTTTGAACAAGTAAAAAAGGATAAACGGTTGTTGTTGAAAAAATATATTGTTATATTGATACCTTTCTATCAATATGCATTTAGTTTTATTTTATTATCAACAACTACCTTTTACCCACGTAATTAATTATTCTATTTTCTGTAACTTATGATAGAAAATACAAACGAATCATTATTTTGAAATGAACTTCACCTCATAAAATCTCTTCTAGAAAATATGGGCCTTTTTCATTTATTCTAATAAATGAAATAATTGGAGTAGCTAGTTTAGAGACGTTTACGTTGATACCATTTGTGATTTTATTCTAACCTAACACTATACATATATCATGTATGACGTTATATAATCTATTTCCATCAATTAGACTCATAATTATTCGAATAACGTATTCATGCCGTAAGTAAACCCACACCCAGAAAGTCCGTTTCACAATCAACTTCAATTCTAAAAATGCAAGGAACATTGAAATATTCAATTAAAGTACTTGATGTTTCTATCCGATTCTATTGTCTCAATCAATCTCTCATGCACTATAGTATCTTTTGATTTAGTAGTCATAAAAGCAAGACTATATTTCAAAGAAGAATTACCACCTTAAATTATAGTATTTGAACTCAACTATCGTATTTCCACACCAACAACAATTTATTCAAAAACCTAAATCTAACTAAACTGATTTTTGAGCATCAATCTTCTCCATAGGCACCTCCATTTTACCATCACTTGTATCATCACTAGTCTTGTACCTATACCACTTAGCACAAACCAAAAAATACACCAAATTCAAAAACTCCAACCCCGCAACAAGGTAGTAAAAATAGTCCAACCTCCCTTCATTCAAATCCTCCGCAAGCCAATTCCCGGACGCGCCAACACGGGTCGTGTTGTGCACGAGCGACACGAGAAAGCTCGTGAAGTAGCTCGATATAGCAAACCCGCAGAACAAAAAGGAGCCCGCGAAGCTCCTCATGTTCTCCGGGAACTGCTTGTAGAAGAGTTCAATCTGGCCTATCACCGCGAACGCCTCCGACACCCCGGTCAGCGCCAGCTGCGGCGTCAGCCAGTACCCTGACATGGCCGACACCGCGCCGCGCCGGGCCTCCACGCCCAGTGTGGGGCGCGTGAGGGCCACAGTCCTCCTGTGGGCCTCCACCGCGCCCGACAGCAGCATGGTCAGGGCCGCGAGGAATATTCCGAACCCGATCCTCTGCAGCATCGTGATCCCCTCTTGCTTCCCGGTCAGGCGGCGGAGGAGGGGGACGAGGAGGCGGTCCCAGACCGGGATCCAGATGGTGAGGCTGATCATGGTGAAGATGTTGTAGGTGGCGGCCGGGATTTTGAAGCTGCCGCGGCCTAGGCGGCGGTCGGTTTGGAGGGCTTGGAAGACTAGATATGTCTGAGTTTGGACTAAAACGACGTAGTATAACATGCCGGAGACCCAAATGGGGACCACTCTGATCACGCATTTGATCTCCTCCACTTGCTGTACACTGCAAAGATTCCACGGATCTGCTGCTGATCCATCTTCATTGATTTTGTCATTTTCTGTTATGATTGCTGCTTTATTCAACCACCTAATTTGATACATATAAAAGTAATTTCAAATTTTTGGGTTACCAACATCAAACAAACAAACTGTGCAGTCGACTATCCTAACAGAAATAAGATAAAATACCTGAATTGTTCGGTATAAGGGAGTCTGGAGTTGATGGAATCGGGATTGTGGTAAACGAAGAGAGAATTAAGTGGTTGCGACGGCAGCTGCAGCTTCCTCTTCTTAAAAGCGACCACCAGCGTCTGAACGACGCTGGTGATGGGGCTCCCCAGCGGGAGGATCATGACGTAGATCCTCGTACCGACGAAGAAGAAGGCGCACGAGAGGAACATGAGGAAGGCGGGGATGGCGAGGCCGATGGCCCAGCTGATGCTGGCCTGCACGTACACGATGACGGTGAGAGACACCATCATCGCGAACGTGAAGGTGAAGTAGTACCAGTTGAAGAAGCTGTTGATGCCCTGTTTGCCCGATTCCGTGTTCGGGTTGAACTGGTCCGCCCCGAACGCTAGGTTGCACGGCCGGATCCCACTCGCCCCGATGACAAGGAACACAAACGCCGTTAAAAGGAACGCCATCTGTCCCATCGAAGCCTCCACGCACGCGCCGCCGCTCCCGCATTTTGGCGGGTGCAGGCTCGGGAACGTCGCTGTCATTGTCAGGACCAGCATGCCCTGTCAATGGTAAATCACGGTAAATCTCAGTCTATAAAAAATAACTATAACTGATATTTTAATTGAAGTAAAATAAATAAATAAATGTACCAGGAAGGAGGAGATGGAGGCGAGGCCGAGGGTTTTGTAGCGGCCGAGGTAGGTGTCGGAGAGGAAGGCGCCGAGCAATGTGCCGAAGTTGCAGGTGCCGTTGAAGATGTTGATGACGTTGGTGGCGGTGATGGATTTCATGTTGAAGACGGTGGTGAGGTAGACTAGAAGATTTGAAGATGTCCCAATTGTTCCAAGCTTCTCAAATGTCTCGTTACCTACCAATAAACAACCATGAATTAATTTTCAAAAAATTCTTGATTCATAATTTGCAAGAGATTTTGTACCTATGACAAAAGGCATGGCTCTCACTCCTCTGTAGTTTGGTTCTTTTTTGGTTTTGGGGGCCTCAATTTTCTCAGGATTCTCCATTGTTGTGGTGAGAAAAGCTCAAATTTTGGATCTCTTTTGCAACTGGAGATGGAGATTATAAGTGTGAGGTTGTGTGTATATAAAGAGATTGGATGATTTGTGTCACGTAAAATATGTTCACACTTTCTATGTCTTCCTCTTTGATTGGAGGTCGTTTTTGGTAAATTTGAACATGTAGTGTGGAAATTATGTAGTAGTAAGGTTTAAGATAGAGATTGGTTGGCTATACATCATGTGTGTGTAATTCATATACACATAGTACTACATGCATAGGCTGCAATTTGTAGAGAACGACAAATTTAGTAGAGCACAGAGTTTGAACACATTTTATTTGACTCGTTTTTGTAGTTTTAGGGAATAATCAGTGCTAACGATAAATGTTTGGAGTTCTAAGTGATTAAATACTAGTAGTAGTATCTTGGTTATGTCAAAAAGTGGAAAAATCACTGTTCTTAATTACTCGCTCATTGCTAACTATGAAAACGCAACTCAGTTTGTAAATGATTCCCCTATAACTAATAAGTCGGGGTCGACTCATATGAGTAAGGATTAAGAAATTATTTATGGTCGACTTTCAATCGAATTACATTTTCTTAATTAATTCACGAGCAGATGTACCCAATAAAGTCTTCCAAAAAAATCACCTGGTATGTATTAATGTTAAAAAGTCAATTAACTATAAACGGGGTTAAATTTTAATTGAAGTACAATTTCTTAATTAATCCGCGAGCTTATGCGCCCCAAGATCTTTAAAGAGTTCCAAAAAATCACACAAAATTAATGTGACAGTCAATTAAAAATAAGTGGTGGTTTACTTTTAATTGAAGTACAATTTCTTAATTAATCCACGAGCTGGTGTTCGGCGGATACTTGCGAGTATTCCAAAAAGTCGCCCAAAATTAATGTGCAAAAGTCAATTTTTACCCGGATTAATATATTTTTAAAATATCAATTTTTAATTTTAAATTAATTAAATAAAATTAGAGTCAATAACAATATGAGTAATAAGAGCATCCGCACCGCTGACTCGATACTGGCTCGGTCTCGTCTTGACGAGACGAGCCAGCATCAAGACAGCGTTGCGAAGCTCGTCTCGTCTCAACGAGACGAGAGATCTTGTCTCGCGACGTGTACCGGCGAGACGACGCGCGTGCCCACGTGGCGCGCGCTGGAGCATGGAGTGACGCCCACTCGCCGGCCCGCGAGTGGGCGTCGGAATTATGACGTAATAATTTTTTTTTTATAATCACCTGATATATATAAATGATATTTTCAAAGTTCACGGACCTAAAATGATACTTTGGCAAAGTTCGTGGACCAAAAAAGATGTTCCCTATAAATAATAATATCTATTTTAAAAGAGTGTTTCTTTAAATACCCCCAAATTTCTCTTTATTTCCCTAAATACTTCCAAAACTTCTCTTTTATATATTGTATAGATTAATAAATTAATTGAAAAATGATGATAAAATTTACATTAAAAAAAATAAGATTAATTTTGATAGATAAATAAAAAAAAGAATTGGATTATTTTTGTGATTGATGAGAATAATTATTTTATACTCATATGGAGTATTTACTACTCACTCCGTCACGCTTAAGATGACACATTTTCCTTTTTAGTTTGTCCCAATTAAGATGACACATTTCCTTTCTTGGTATCTTTCTCTTTCCAATTAATACACTCAATCATTTTTTCCCACTCCTATTAAAATATACATATTTCTTAATCTCTCTACTTTAATACTTATATCCACTTTCTCTCTCTCATTAAACACTTTAACTAATAACTTATAAAATTCCGTGCCGGCTAAGCAATTTGTCATCTTAGCCAGGACGGAGGGAGTAATTAATTGTGGCTTTTTTTTTGGTGCATTACTATTCTCACGGTTCAAGAGCTGCCACGTGTCACTCTAAGGATAATACTCACTTCTTGTTCAAAGGATAAAATCATAAAATGATGAATCTCACTGCTTTGTTTGTGGCCTGCACCATGAAAATCCATTAAGATAAGTGATAATTCTAATGTATACCAATACAAAGAGATAGACATTGTAATAATTAGTTATAGACTTTGACTATCACAGTATTATCACTCTAGAAAAGTGTGCTGTGAGCCAGATTTGCATATATCCAATGCGAAATGAAGATGTGCACGAGTACTCAAACACCTCTATATTATTTGATTCATCTATGTTGATTAATGATCGCTTTATTATTTTATACATGGAACGATGTATATTACTCCTCTCACAATAAAAAATCACATTTTGCTATTTTTATTAGTTTCATAGGAGTTATCTTTCACAGAGTCACTTCATTCACATTTTATTATACGACCAATATATAAAAAGAAACTATATATCTTACTAACTTTTTCAACTCACTATTATTTACATTTCTTAAAACTCATACCCACTACAAATATGACTCATATTATGAAAAGGAGGGAGAATTAGAAATTGATCACTCACCCTCTTAAAGATATGAGTTTGCAATTCTATAACGATTACATTTGGAACGCAATCGACGTATCGAGATATTATGGACCTGACTCGAACTTGAGTCATCCTAGGCCTAGGGCTCGATCCTAACTGGAGCTCATCTAAGTCCGACCCACATCGGGAACGCAATCGACACATCGAGACAATACGGGCCCGATTCGAACTTGAGTCATCTTGGGCCCGGGGCCTGATATAAAGCCACCTAGGCTCTGTTACCATTTATTAAGATCGTCGACCGCATATATTCTGCTATTGTCCATGTTGAATCAAATTCGGATGGACTTATTTTTGAGTCACTTTCAAAAGACCTCATGAAGAAAAGGGTTATGCACACTTATAATCTATGGAAGTGTGATCCGTTGCTAACTTTTTTAAATTGCTAACTCTGTTATCTCATCAATGCAGTGTATTAAAAATGTCAACACAATGAAATAAACTTAGTTAATATTTTAATATATTGTGTTGATATTGATCTTTAAAATGTCAACACAGTATATTAAAATATCAATACAAATTTGTGTTGACATTTTAACGTGATTATATTGATATTTTTAGTACATTGCATTAATGAGTTAACAAGTTAACAATTAAAGAAAAAGTTAGAAATATGAAGCAATTTATAATCTACATATATCAAATATATACGCTATATTCACCAGGGGAGTGTTATATTGCTAACTCATAACTTAATTGCTAACTACAACTAAATAATAGTCAATAGATATTTAAATTAAAGGCTTAGATCATTAATCCCTAAATGTCAATACGATCAACGAAAAACGTCAATAAAGCCATAGGATTAATTCCAAAAAATATCAATAGGGGTATTAATGTCAATTAACTATATGTTTAGTTATAACTAACTTTTAAAAGAAATCTCAAAACTTTAAATTCATATAACATATATCAAATTACAACCCTATCATTTCAAACTTAATATTAGAAATATTTCAATGAATACCTGTATTATTAGAAATATTTCAATGAATACCTATATTATGTACAAAGAACCAAAATACGACCTTTTTTTTTTTTTTAAGTTTGAAGCTATAATATTAATTTTCGGAGATGATGTGTATTAATGAGATATATCCTAGATTGTCTCTATTTTTATGGAATATATAAAAATAAAAACAAAGAAAGAAAGAGTACATTAAACTCGAACCCATTACGAGATTAATTCAATTTGTCATTTGTACGCTTTGTAGTCCTGATAACAATGATTAACCACTTTTTATATGATTATATCAATTAATTATTGGATTTTTTCACATTAACTATACCATGGTCCAAGTCGCCGCCGAGCTGTCTATTGGTTGGACTTTGTGTGATCATAGACAACGCCATAGATATCACGTTTACCAATTTCACTAATTAATTAATTATTGGTTTGGGATATTGGCATGTAATATCACGAAACTTTCAAAAAGTTGGATTTTTCCCACGAACTTTAAAATTGGCAAATAATATCACGAACTTTACCCTAGTTTGTTTTTTCCCACGAATGAAAAAAATTCATGTTATATTAATAGATTGAAGAACAATTTTGTAGGGTGTGCTTCAAGAAAAACTATCTTCAAAGATTGAAAAACTTGAAGCTTTCAAAATTTTTGTCGAGAAAGTACGAAAACAAATTTGTATCATAATATTATTTGTGGGAATTTTTTCATTGGTGGGAAAAAACAAACCAGGGGTAAAGTTCGTGATATTATTTGCCAATTTTAAAGTTTGTGGGAAAAACCCAACTTTTTGAAAGTTTCGTGATATTACATACCAATATCACGAACCTCCACTAGCCCCTCCCACTAGGACCTCCACGCATGCCACGTCGCACTAGCCCTTCCCATTCCACCGCCACATCACTAGCCCTTCCCACTGCACTAGGACTTCCCACTAGGACTTCTCGCAATAAAATTAATAAATTCACAATTAAAATTAAAATTTACGAAATTAAAATTTCGACACGAGCCTTATTTATAGAGTTTTTTTTTTTTTTTAAAAATAAAAAATCGGTGGGACGTCCGACCCACGCCACAGTGGCGTCCGTCAAGTAGGACGTCGACGGGAGGGGCGAGGCCATCGCAGGGGCACACGGGACGGGCGTGGGCGGCCGTCCCGCCCACTATGGCGCCCGTCAGGTCGCCCGTCCGTGACTGGCGAATGGAAAAGGCGACGGTGGAGACACCCTGAGTGCTGTGTTTTCTTGCGCATTTTCTAAAATCCCAATTCATTGTTAAATCATGTTGATGTATCAAAAGTCATGAGATGAGATAACATTGTTTTAGGTGTAGCAATTATTTTTCGAATCACACTAATTAAAAATCATGTTGGTGTATTAAATACTATAATCACTTTTTTCCTTATCTTATTATGATACTTAGTTCTTTCTGGGCAGTAGTACAGTTCTTCACCATTTTTATTGTGTTTTTAGTTTTGCTGTTTAATTCTATTAATATAAATTACGTGTATATAATTATTATTAACGTAGTTAAAAACTTAATTCGAATTGGTGATAAAAGATGAAGGCGAATCTAGATACCTAACTGATATACGACAGATATACGGTGAAGTTAATAAACTATAATTGGCAATTTTTACTTAAACCTAAGCTACTACTTAACATTAAGATTGAGCTATTTTCCCTCTTTTTTTATGTTGGAGTTATTTTCACTAATCTAATTTGTCGTCCTACAATTTTCCAATTCAGAAGTACAAAATGGCTATATAGAATTAACTGTCTATACGTTCAGTC
The DNA here is from genome assembly GCF_023119035.1 of Salvia hispanica. Classification (NCBI taxonomy): domain Eukaryota; kingdom Viridiplantae; phylum Streptophyta; class Magnoliopsida; order Lamiales; family Lamiaceae; genus Salvia; species Salvia hispanica. Next base: position 4,149,437 of record NC_062969.1, on the reverse strand, counting down.
AAACGTGGCACTTTTAAATCAATTCTATTAAAATCTTATGATGGTTAATGTGGTGGTCCAATATCTCATCGTTTAAGCATAAGGTCAATGGTTCGATCTTTATTTATGTTAATAGATTAAATTATTTTAGCTACTACTCCCTCCGTCCCATAAAAGTTGAGTCGTATTCCTTTTTAGTCCGTCCCAACAAAGTTGAGTCATTTCCTTTTTTAACTAAAGACAAAACATCTAATCACTCTTATTTTATTCCATCATTTACTCTACTCTCTCTTATCTTTCCTACTTTTTTCATCTCTCCTATTTATTTAATATAAATTCTTAATCTCCGTGCTCAAAAGTTTTGTCTCAACTTTTAGGGGACGGAGGGAGTATTACTTAGTGCCACTGATTGTTGGGACAAGCGTTAGTTTTTTGGCTATCGATCAACATAAGAAATGTCTTAGAAAAAGAAAAACTTAGCACGTATGATATTCAACATCAATAGCAAATAGAGCGCGAGTTGATAATTCTAGACGTAGTTAATTGTAGTGTTACTAGTTCAAATCGGATCGTATTTCGCCTTCATAAGTTGTTTTTATTTGGATCAGTCATTCTCCTCCACTAGTCGGTACATATGGTAATTCTTGCTATGATAGTAACGTTGATAAGAAATTAAAGAAGATTGTTTTCGAATTTGTTACTTCTATGAGAGATACTCTTACCAATTATAGCACCAAGCCATCAAGTCATCAACACGTTTTTGAAAGTCCACCTATAAGCTAGATTCCATCTAGTTAAGATATCATATGCATATAATGATGACGCTCAATTAGCGAAATTCATATGTCAATATAAATATTCCCATCGTTCCAAAATACTCTCTTCGTCCCCGATTAAAAGTCACACTTTGATCGGGCACGAGTTTTAAGAAATGTAAAGAAAAGTTGGTTGAAAAAAATAGTGGAATGTGAAACCCATTTTTTTATATTGATTTTATAATAAAATGTGAGTAAATTGAGTTAGTGGAATGTGAGGCTTACTTACTTTTTATAGTAAATATAAAGTGTGACTCTTAATTGGGGACGGACCGAAAAGGAAAGTGTGACTCTGAATCGAGGACGGAGGGAGTAGTTGTGTCTAGGGGTGGCAAAATGGGTAGCGGGTAATGGGTAATTCCCATCTCGACCCGCTACCCGCCGAATATCGGGTACCCGCTACCCCACGATATCGGGAAACTGGTCGGGATCGGTTAGAATGTTTTAGAATTTTGCGGGTAGCGGATATACCCACTACCCGCGCGGATATACCCGTTAGTTCCGATAATACCCGTTATTATTAGTATTAGTCATATATCTGATGGGGTTTGGTGCCCCTTGCACAGCGGAAGACTTGTACAAAACAAATAAATCGAGACGTAGGATCTATTTGACCGATTATGCGATTAATCAATTCACATGTTAAACAGATAATTGCATGCTAGAACGCAAATAATTCATGCTTAGAAAATATAAACCCTAAACATGATTTCTACGGTTTAGGGTTATCGATTTGATTCACCAAAGAATCGACGATTGCTCGCGCCTTCTCCACGATGATCTTCAATATTAGACCACGGATCTTCTCTCTGGTTCCCGAACTGTATCTCGATATCGGGGTGGGCTGATCTTATCAAAATACTAGGACTTGAATAAAGAAGACGAAGAAATCCTTCTCCAATTAGGAGAGAAATTCGAACTCCTCTAGGTAGAGGGAGACGAAATTTTGCTATTGAAAAAAAAATTATGATTTCTGTCTCCTTTATTCTCCTGTTTATATTAAGTTCCTTTTGGACCCAGACAGGGATCTATGGAAGGTTTTGGATATGGGCTCCCCCAATTAGCTTTTTACTAATTAAATTGAACCCACAATTTAATACAAGCTTATATTGGAATATTACGAGCAGCCACTACAGAAGTAATATTGAACTCTCCCCATCCAAATCCGAAATTACAAGTAATTCGGGTTTCCACTTTGTTTATTATTTATTTCTCGCGCTTAAGATATAAATGTCCATTAATTAATGTTTCCGTCCCCTCCATCGTTTGTTCGCCGCACTCGCCCGGTTGGCCAAAAGCGGGTGCAACGGGCAGCGAGGGTATCTTTCCCCCTATCGCCTCAGGAGGTCCAGTCAGCACCCCCACCCGCGTACACCTTATTCTCGCGTCAAAAAACGCGGGAACAAATGTACAAGGTCTTCCAAAATTGGAGGGCCACAACTGACCCACGGAGAAGAGGTTTCTTCACTCGATGCTCGAGAGCATGCGAGGTCGATTTGGATGCCGCGAGGGCACAAATGGGGGGCTTAGACGCGGGCTCAGATGCCACCGATGTGGAGGTCCCGGGAGGCAGCGGCAACGGCGGCGAGGATGGCGGCGACGGCGATGAGGAGGGATGAAGAGTAGAGAGAGGCGGGCTCGTGTGTGGAAGCCCGATTTTTTTTTATTATGTACTTTTTTTTTTATCTATGTACCTTTTTTTATTTAAATGAAATGAATGAATTTTCCCGTATATGTCTCATAAATTTAATTCGGTAATTTATCGTAAATTTAATTCGGTAAATGTAGTTTTTTTTGAATTATTTTTATTGCGGCTAGCCTATTTGATTAAAATGATGATGTGGCAGGTAGATTTTTAGTGCTGATGACGTGGCAGGGAGAGAGAGTGGCCAGCCTATGGCTGACCTAAAGCCATTGTGGATGCTCTAAATATCATAAACATTGAGCGAATTCAATAATTTTTCGCAAACTTTGAAAGTGGCTTAAAAACTATATAAACTTTAAGATTGATGTCAACTTTTAACGGCGAGTCTTTCTTCAAATCCGATAGATCTACAAAGTGTATTTTATTCTATTAGATACATAAAATTCATCGCCGAATTCAAGAATTAGTGTGTCAAAATGACTATCGTTTTATGTATAACTCATACTAAGCCATGCAGATTTCACGGCTAGCCACATAGGATCAAAATTTGCTGAGATTTTCGATTATATTTAAGTTGGAGAATGTGCACAAAACTGTAATTCTTAAAACCACTTTCAAAATTATTGAAAAATATCAAATTTACCCAAATTTTATACTCCAATTTTTAAAAACTAACATATGGGCTCATCCGATCAACCCATATATGGGCGTTCGAATAGTTTATTTGCGGACTCAACTGTTTGGGCCTGTAATTAATATGCTCCCAACCATTTTGGATATGGAGTATAGCCCAATTACAAGGTTCATATTTTCCTATTTGGACCATCTCCTCTGTCTCTCAAACATGTCATATTTATTATACTCCACTAGTAAAGTTGAAATTATAAATTTATCATGTCTGGCTACAAAAAACAGTTTATTAGTGAACAATAAGAGTTCTAATACGCATTTCGTAAGGTATAACTATATGACTTTTTAAAATAGCCTTTTTAGAAAATAGTAGTAAAAAAAATCCATAAATAAATATGACTAATTTTATAAAGGAACCAAAATAAATAAAAAAAATTATAATTTTATTAATATCATTTTGGAATAAAAATATTATAATATAAATTACGTGTCATAATTATGGAAAAGCAATTATAACATGAAACTGAAATTAGATGCTGCAAGTTGTGCTATATCTTAATTATGTATAATCATACCTAATTAAAAATTACATAATGAAATTCGAACAAAAAAAATTAAAAGGGATCATACAAGTGAAGGGAGAAACATCGAAAAATGGGATCAAGAGTACCAAGTGCATATTAATAAAGTTAACCTAACGACATATTGGTTATTGTCTAAACTCTAAAGTAAAATATCTCAGATTAAGCTCATCTAAATTTTAAATTTATGTTCATAGTATAAAAAAGGTTTTGTATTAATATATGAAAAAATTATTGCACCGTCATTTATTCGATTCGGAAGTTGACTCAACTTTGCTATCAAGTTGTCAAGTGCGTCAAGTTGAATTTTGTCCCGCTATTAAAGCAACTCTACATAGGATAATAAAACAAACATAATAAAGTTGTATTGCATCCATGTTGGAATTACAAACACCATTAAATTTAAAAATCCAAGGCTAGAGGTTCATGTACTTAAAAAATAAGTAGTGCTGTGACCTCGCTAATCACATAACATAGACCTAATAATATTATACGTACAAAATATTAAATTATTCTATGTGGAGTATCATTTAATTATATTAACCACCTTTCTTTTCAGTTTATTTCTCTGCATTATAAATATTTATTTAATTTTATCACACTCAATAGTTCCATCTGTTATTCAAGAAAATGACCATACAGACATAATAAAATCATACTCTCCCCATTCATAATTACTGGCATAACCTTTTTTTTTGTTGGCTCGTGATTAATTAACATTTTTATTTTGACTATTTGGTAATGAATCACACATCTTATTAAATATTGTATTACAAAAATAAAAATATAATTCTAATTTTTTAAAATTGAATTAATGTATAAATGATGATGCGGCGCATGGAGTATTAAAAAAAGGTTGCATGAATAGAATAAAATAAAAAAAGAAAGAGGCGTCGCACTCGCACAGCGTTATCGTTATGTATGATTGATTACCCTTTGGACATCTCGAAGAGACCTCCATCACTCACATGCCTTTCAACCTCTCTCAGCGGTCTCTCTCTCAAAATCTCACACTAGCTACATATTTATTTGGGGAGTTTTAAAAAAATAATCTGTCCGGAATCAAGATCGACCAATGATGGCTGCCGCGCACCTCTGTAATCAGGTTTTAGCGCCGCAAACGCAGCTGCCATCCCTCCATTTATTTCCTCTCCGCCCCCCAAAATGTGATTTTAGATCTCTCACTCCTCTAAATTCCACAAAAAGGAGGTTTCACATTGCTTCATCCAGTAATGTCGGCGCTGCTCCCCTCTGGGAGAATTGGGCTCCCGAAAACACCTCCAAACCTCCTTCCCTCAGTGACATCATTTGGCCTTCTGCTGGTTAGCTCTCTCTCTCTTTTCTCTCTCTACCAGAATTCAGGAGACATGCAGATTTTGTTGAAGCATAATTGGTGTGAGTTGTTTAGGGGCTTTTGCTGCAATGGCGTTGTTGGGTAAGATTGATCAGATTTTGGCACCAAAAGGGGTTTCCATTACAATTGCGCCGCTCGGAGCCGTCTGCGCCGTTCTTTTCGCTACGCCAGCTTCTCCCGGAGCTAGGGTATATTCTTTTTCTTCAACCAAAAATTATGCTTTCATGATATCTAGGATGAGGCCTTCTAGTGTTTATAATTTATTCCAACCTTATTTCACTATTTTAATATCCAAAATGAAATTTATTTCTAGCCTCAATTTTGGGGTAACTTGACGAAAAAAGCATGGAGCAATTGTATATTACTTATATGTTTTAAATAGCCAAGTTGTGGAATCTGCTGAATTGGATGCAATAATGCAGCAAGACTTCCAAAAATAGTTATTTGGACACACTACACTCTACTTGATCATACACACTGGATTTTCCTTGTTTTTTAGTGTTTGCAAAATATGCAAAGCACAAACTCTTGTAGCTACAGGGGGAAAGGGGTGGCCTAATGTTATTCAAACCTATTCGTCATTTGTTTCCGTTTATTTGCTTCGTTGAGATCGATATCCATATGTTTCATCAGTAGGGTTTTGGTCATTTTGGCTCATTACCAAAATGAAGAAGGTGGACTCAAAGAACATAGATTAAGCATCACCATTATCTGCCTTCTATATGAACTTCCAATTATTATTTGTACTAGCAAGTATAAAAAAACAAGCAATTGAAGTGTGACATTTGCTTGGATTGCAGAAGTACAATATGTTTGTGGCGCAGATCGGGTGTGCAGCAATAGGGGCCTTGGCCTTTTCCATATTAGGCCCGGGCTGGCTAGCTAGGAGCACCGCCCTTGCTGCTGCCATGGCCTTCATGATCTTCACCCGCTCCGTCCATCCCCCAGGCAATCACATAAGCCTTATCTACAATTACAAACCATCCTCCGATCTTTGTTTAACAATTTATTTTTATCATGAAATGCAGCTGCAAGCCTGCCATTGCTCTTCATCGATGGAGCTAAGCTGCACCATTTGAATTTTTGGTACGCCTTGTTCCCTGGCGCTGCTGGATGCATTGTCCTATGTTTGATCGTAAGTCTCTCTTTCCGCTGAAACAATTCATTTCAATTCTTGATCATATTTGTTAATATGTTTAATCTTTAATGCAGCAAGAGATGGTGTGTTACTTGAAAGACAACTTGAAATTTTGAGTCGATTTTGCTCTCTCTCTCTCTACTATTGCAAGTTCTGGGAATTATTTGTGTTGGTTGTTCCCATACGAAAGAGGCGCAGAAGAAGATGATGTGCCTTCCACCGATCAAACCATGTGGAAAATGTACCATAAGATGAAGTTTGTGTGATTGATCTCTCTAGATGTAAATACTGTCATAATTCCAAAACCTATTTTTTTTCCTTATCGCAAATGCGATCAAGTGTATAACAAAAGTGTATTTGGGGGGGTTGGTTATGGCGGGAAATAAATTCAAAAGTTGTATTGAATCTACATATTGGGGAAGGAAGTGTTGTTTTGCTCTTAAATATTTAATTTGAAAATTTTCAATTAAGAGTAATTTATTATTCTATCAATATAGTATTTAGGAAAACAACTTCCTCACAATGTCACAACTAACATCAGAAGATAAATCCATATGCCTTGGTTCAATATAATGTTCAGAGTTTGGAAATTTGCTCATCCAGTTAAACATTGAGATTGAGATTGTGATTTTTATTTTTATTCTATTAATTAATATGCTTGGTACAATAGAATGAATTAGTCAATAAAATGAAAATGCAAAGAAAATGCATCTCCATTCTCATTCCCATTCCATTCCTATCATATGAGATGTTTGCACATCTTCCATTTACTCTATTGCCAGAGTTTTAGCATAAATACTTGTAACTATAAGCCAGAGTTTTTAGAATAAATAAATACTTGTAACTATAAGAATAAATCTATTCAAATAAAATACGTTTGTTTAAATATGATTACCATAATGACGACTAATATTTGGCCCAATACAAACAGGCCCAGATTTTATTATATGTCGGCAACTGCTAACACAAACCCTAGCTTACATTACATATCCCCGGAGTAGTCTCAAACTCCGCCTCTCTTCTCTAGTTCTCGCGCCTCTCGATTCTCGCCCAGTTTCACCAAAGATGGTAAATTTTCGCGTTCCTTGTTGATTCCTCTATCGGATTTCGATTGAATTTTCGCTTATTTGATGAAATTTCTGCTTATCGATAGGTTCTATCTAATGATGTGGATTTGCTAAACCCTCCGGCTGAGCTTGAGAAAAGGAAGCACAAGCTTAAGCGCCTCGTGCAATCCCCCAACTCTTTCTTCATGGTATGCGTTTTCGCTAATTTGAATTTTATAATGCTGTTTTATGTTATGTTTTTTTAATTGGATGTTTGTAATTTTTGTAGGATGTCAAGTGCCAGGGTTGCTTCAATATGTAAGTTGCTTTTCATCTCTTGGATTTTCTGAACACAGTATACATTGATTTTTCGAAATTGTGGATCAATTGTTGCTTGATTTGAATTGAATTGAATTGTTGAGTTGATTGATGCCTGTGTGAATTTATTTGCTTGTGAGAATGTGATTGATTGTTGTGGATGTGTATGAATGTGCAGAACCACTGTGTTCAGCCACTCCCAGACAGTTGTAGTGTGCGGCAATTGCCAGACTGTGCTGTGCCAACCTACTGGTGGTCGTGCCAGGCTTACCGAGGGCTGCTCCTTCCGGAAAAAGGGAGAATGAAGAACATATACTCCACCAAAGGATTTTTTGGTTGGTTTTTTAATTTTGATGTATTATGCTCTTTGAAGACGTGATGTGTTTCTCTATGTAGTAACCTTTTAATTTAATTAAATCTAGATTTGGATTATGTTTTATTATCATTCACCAACATTAATGTTTTGGTACTCTTTGCTTAGTTGATTGGATCAAGTTTTGAACTTTCTACTTTTTCCTGATTTGAAAGGTTTGCATTCACTTTAGATTATATAATTACACTTCATGCGGGATTTTGTTAGCTGCAGCTTCTAGTTCCAGTACGATCTTTTTGGCAAATTCTCTATGATTCAGTCATGATAAGAACTCTTTATTGCGGCATTTGCTATGCCCTTAGAAGGGTTGCTATTTTTTCGTGTCTACATCAAATTTCATACATTGGACTTTTTTTTTGTCATGCTGGAAATCTTGTGTTGGTCTTGCTGCATTCAACCACAGTTACATTGTTATGATGTCTGATTATGTACATTCTCAAATTTCATACATTGGACTTTTTTTTTGTCATGCTGGAAATCTTGTGTTGGTCTTGCTGCATTCAACCACAGTTACATTGTTATGATGTCTGATTATGTACATTCTCAAATTTCATACATTGGACTTTTTTTTTGTCATGCTGGAAATCTTGTGTTGGTCTTGCTGCATTCAACCACAGTTACATTGTTATGATGTCTGATTATGTACATTCTCATTAGGTCGGGTCCTATGTGATAATTATTTTATTTCCAAAGATACTCACTTGAATGAAGCAGCTAGGCTATGTCCTTGTTTGGGAGTATTTTTTAACAATTTTTTTGGTGTTTGTATTTGGGCATAGTTGTGTCCTACTGTGAGTTACACACCTGCATAAAGTTTTGTGAGTTAAGGGAGTGCACAATGCGATTGTGCTAGAAACCTCTTATATATACCCTGATCGTATGATGCTGTCTTTAGAATATCTATTTATTTATCCATTAAAAAAGGCAACACACTAATCCTAAAACCTAAGTTCGCCATAATATTGAAACTAATATTAATGCATAAATCCACTCTTGGCTAAAGTATCTGAGAAAATAAAATCTCATGAAATAAAGTGGAGTAACAAAGATGTTGCAACGGTGCAACTGTCTGATTTACAATACATCTCCTTATTTTATTGCATTATAATTTAAGACTAGCTCAAAACAGTTGAGCTCACAAGGAGACTATAAACATAGTTTTGCAAATTGCAAATATAGTAAAACGATTGAAATGAAAAACAAGTAATTGTAGTGAAAAACGTTACCCACGATGATCAATATTCACCAGAAGTTGAAGGCACGATCTTCAACGGGAAATTCATAGTAAAAGGAATTCAGAGGAAAGACATAATCAGGCTCTTCATGTAAGTTGTCTTCTCCAATCTGTGATGAATCTGAGTAGTCGCGATCAAAGGCATGAGACGAAACACCAGATTCTAACAGAGGAGAGTTAATCCCATCAGTCAACCTCGGACTGCCCGCATTACTCACTTCACTCTTCGATGAGCTCTGTTGTTCATTCTTGAAACCCAAGGCTGCCACATTGGACTCTTCATCGTCAGAAATCTTGCGCACATTGGCTTCTGTAGGCATCATCACTTCAGGGAGCCCTTTGCAGTCGAGTAATTGTAAGTTTACTTTCATTGCATCTCCACCAAGGTCGTTTTGTTTGAGGCGAAGAACCTGGTACAAGATAGTAAGATGACATGAGAAAATTCCAGAGTTCAGAGAAAATAAGAAGCAAATTTAAGTTTTTGCTTTAGCACCTCTGCCTTTAATTTATCGTTCTCCTTCAAAAGATTATCATAGTCGGTTTTCAGGGTCGTGTATCTTGCATGAAATGTTTCATAATCTGTTTCTAGCTGCTTTGTCTTCCATCGCGCCCTGCGATTTTGGAACCACACAGCAATCTGTCGAGGCTGCAACCCCAGCTCTTTAGCAAGCTGAATCTTCCTGTCCGGCTCAAGTTTATTGTCTGCCTCAAAACTCCTCTCGAGAAACTGGACTTGGTCGACAGTAAGGCGCCTCTTCTTTTCTTGCTGATTAAAATACTCATCCAAGTAATCCTCTCCAAACTCTTCTTGATCAAAAGGTGAGTAAACCATGTTTCTGGATCTCTTTGCACCATCAACAGCTCCGAAGTTGAGCATTGTATCCGAGCCTGAAGAAATACAAGAGCATTATAACAGATGGATTCTTTTAATTCATGTCTAAAGAGCAAAACCATACCAAACCAAATGATCATAATAAACATCAAACAAGCACAAATCCTTTAATCAAACAAAAAGAAAGGCATAACCTAGAAGACTTGATCAACAAAGAAGAATTACAGATAAGAACAAAATTCACAGAGTTGATCCATAATCTCACAAACCTAAGATGAATGAATTCAATTCATATAAGTAGAACTAGTTATGACTCGAGAATATAAATGAAGAGGACATATTATGAGTAAAAGTCAACGCAACAGAAATCTATATTTGGGGATTCTCATACCAAGAGAAGATTCTGCAGCAATTGAATGAAGAGACCGATCAAAGTTGCGTTTCTTCGGTTTAATCGGAGCATCCGCCGCGGAACCTGCCATATTATCCGGTATCTTCACAGTCAAATCAGTAGAGTTAGGGATTGGTAAAATTGGATGAGCAACTAAATGAGTAAAATATAGTCGAGTTTATGGCGGAAGAAGCTGGTTATGATGATCTCGGTGATGTGTGAAGTGTGGGAGCATCGGCTGCTGATCACGACTATCATCTCTGTAGCCGAGAATGGAGCATGGGAGGGTTTCAGTGTTGAGAAATTGAGAGGAAATTCAGCGATGGTAGAATGGAAAGAGGGGGAGATTCCTTTAATGGGAAATTTGCAGGGTTGAGAATTGAGATTCCAATACAGGATAGAGACGTATCAAATGCCAATTTTTATATTCTGTTGTTATCAAATTTGTCACTGTTTTTTTTTTTTTTGGGAATATTATATGGAGTAATAGGGTTGTTCAATCGTGCGGCACAAAAAAAGTTCTAGTATGAAAATAGCTTTCAATTTTCGAGTATCCAGTTATCCGATTCAGGTATTCGACCCTGCTAAATTGGATACTCAAAACACTTGATTCCATGGAAGACGAAGAGGCAAGTTCATTCATTGCATCGATCATATGAACATACATTTGCCGTATTTTGCATTTGATATGGTAAATTATAAAAATGTCACAACTTTTTGTTAGGCAATGGTTTCGTATTTGTGAAGTAATACGATTATACGAATACAAATATGTTGGATATTATTGCGTCACCGATCTATCATATACCATATGTCTATACGTATTTTACTGTACTTAGCAGATAAATATATTCTTTACCTAGAGTGCGTCTCTATTTTACTAAGTTGCATGAGTTGACTTTAACACATGAGGTATTGAAGAGTTCTCTGATGATAAATTTCTACCAATGCATTATTAAAGCTTTGTAAGAATTATAATAGGGAAGCACCTTGAAGCTTAAACTGATAAATAATTGAATGAAATGAAATGATAGTGGTTGTAAGTCGAGTCGAACAATCGATCATATTTGCAAGATATATATCATGATTCGTAATCACGGTTTAATGTACAACATCCAAATATCAAATGGCTTTCTTTCTATTGTACGTATAATAGCAACTCCAAGCCCAAGCTCATTTGACACTAGTAAACTATCGAGTTCTAAGAATTAAGAGTAAAAGAAGAAAGTAAAATAAGAATATATAAATGTTTTGAATTTTTTCAAAAAGAAAAATGACTTAACTTTAACGGGGAGAGTATTAGTATATAAAATTTATTTTTAAGTCAAATTTTACCATTACAGGTATAAAATAGTAAAAGAAATTATGTTAAGTCACAATATACAAATCTTAAAATCACTAGAATCAATCTCATCATGCTTTTTATCCGATAAAATTAAAAATATACAGTAGATGATAAGTTATTAAATTCTATGTTCAATAAATAAGAAATAGTATCTATGAACGTGTACGTCACAATTCATGAGAATAAACAAGTTGATAATTTCAGCAGAGTCCAAATATATAAATTATATTTTAATACCAATATTCAGAACGGTATGTATATAATCCTATAGAGAGAGAAATGGAAACTTGTTAACTCCTTATTATCAAGTGGTTGACGCAGAAATTTTAAACTAGAGTCCACACCACACAAGAAAAATGAAAATTACAACTACAAATCAATAGCTAAAAAAATAACTCAATCTTTGAATCAAATGATTCTATAAGCTATTCCTAGACCACTTGCATTAAAACTAGAATATAGAAATTTTCGGATACATATAATAAATAACTAGAGCTAAAATTGTTGGAGGTTCCAATAACTCCAAACTTATATGTAGGGTTGCCACTGGTTTTCGTTAATATGAGTTAAATGATTAATATGTCAGTATTTCGAACACAAAACCTATATGGATATATTGAGCGGTTCAAATGAGTTGATGTAAAAAATAAAATCAATCAAACATTATGCATTCGCCATATAATATTATGAATTCACCGTGGATAATGATGAATGTGGATTTAGATCACAAATCATTTAGCAAAATGGTTATGTGTATATATAGATTATAGTGTAGACCTAACCTCTACTACATAGGGAATGTTCATGTTTGGTTATCCAAAATAGAAATTTAATTCAAAGAAAAAAGAAGAGCCTCTTAATTAGAAAAAGAATAAAATTTTTTAAAATAAGAGATGTTCAGTTATCTGGGCTCAGACTAGGCTTTAATGATAAAAATAATGGGCTAGTATATCGCTCACATGACAAGCTGGCCCATTAACAAATTTATCAAATGACATTTATACCTTCACTGGTTTTGGATTTTGAATAAAAATGAAAATAAATTAAATAATTTGGGTGGATAAATATTCTCCTACAAATCACTTTCATAATGTACAAACGATACCCCAACAAATGGGGCGCAATCATACCCATATTTTATTCCTTTTCTTTTCATTTTAATAATATAAAGATAATTTACCAATCGTCGTTGTTCAAAATCCAGTGATGAGTAAATTTTGAGTTCTTATAAAAATAGCATACACATTATATAGAATCAATACTTTTACTAAGTTATGCACTTGATCACGAATATATGAAACTTTGTGGGATTTTGGTACTATGTTAAATGGTAGCAATGATTTAGTAACTTTTAATTTTTTTCAATGAATATAATATATTACAACTATATTTATACCCTTAGATGCCACCCTGATTGTGTGCGATTTAGATTACAATGCAAAGTGCCTCAAATTACTACACAATATAGAAATTTTAATAACGCGTAGTGACAGAAAAATTCTATTGCGTACATATAGAATTGTGATCCAGAACCATCCATAAATTTTAATTAAAAATTAATATTATTCGATTTTTTGGATCTAAAATTAGGATGTTGTTAGATTTCTCGTAAAATTTATTTAATTTAATATAAAAATTGATTTAAATTGAGAAAATTATATAGATTTAAAGTTTCCAAAACTCCAAATCACAACATTTAAGTTTTAAGCCATTATTACAAAAAAGTTAATATTTCTTCTCATTTTTATATTTTCAACAAATTTATAATGTTAGGTTCGACCTTGAAAACGACAACGCTATAACTAGCTCGCGCTGAATTTACTTATCAAGCCAGAAACACCATAACTCGCTCGCACGAACTCGGCTGACTAACCAACCACACACATTCTGCTCGTGGATCTAAATTTGTGCAAGCCCTCTTAATTTAATTTTTTAAAAAAAGGATAAATTTCATTGGTGGAACATATTAAGATGATGAACAATATAGTTTTGGGTTGTGATAGAGTGCAACAGTACGATCTTATCTTTGGTAATGAGTGGTCTTTTTATAGTTTGTACAAACTGATTTTTGACTAATGCTCAAAGGGGCCATAGGCTACTTCAATAAATTTTAAAACAAAAATGCTTTCGTGAGTACGTTGAAGAATTTTGCTTCACATATTTGATTAATTATACTCCCAATTTAAGTTTAGGGTTTGTGGGCCTAAGACTTGACAAATGTTGTCGGCCAGCCATATTAATTAAAACTACCTATCCGAGTTACATATCATTAAACTTTGTGGCAGGTTTCTCTCATTAGTACCCATGTTACAAATTGCAGTCGATTAATAATTTTGCTAACAATTTAGTAAGATATGCTAAATCTGTGATACCAAAGTTTAGTATAACCACTTGATCACTTGATCGCTCAAGTCATATTCATATACACCACTATCACATTGTCATTTTTCCTCAATTCATGCATCAGACCACAGCTCCTACGACCACATACATCATCACATACCTCTACTCATGCCACAATAATTCATTCAATTTTTAAATTATCATCTAATTTTATAGTACTATTTAGTTTTGATTTTGATTATACACAAAATTAAAATAACTTACTAAAAATGACATTAATAAAATATAAAAAGTTACATAATTAAAGAACCTAAAATTACAAAATTAAATTTCCTAAAACTTACATTAATTATATATGAAAAATTATATGGAGTAATTTAAATTTCTATTTTTTAATTAAAATAAATTAGTTTCAACATCAAAGTTATAAAAATAAACAATTTAAAATATAATTTACAAATTAAAAATACCTCATGACAAATCATGCATAAATTAATACTCCATATAAAATATTTTATAACCAGTAATAAATTTAACTTTAGGAATTTGGGGCTAGTCCTAATACTACTATATACACAACACAGGCGCAGCCATATGATATCAACCACATTCACATATGACATATCCAAAAATGAGTAGAAGCAAAAATAGGAATTGTTGTGGTGGATAATCCAAAACACCTAAAATGAACAGTACATGATTGTTGTTGTATTTGTCACTTGATCCTTGTTTAGTGGATGATTAAGAATACTTTTCTTGTTTTAAAGTGGATGGTAACTTAAGGTCCTTGATTATTTTGATTTCCAAGTGATCAAATATGTTAGGTGTGTAGCCCACATTCCTAATGATGTGAGATATACTATAATCTATCCATCTCTTTCACCTTTAAGGCCTCTAGATATACGCCTTATATTTATTAATCTTATCACATCCCCAACATTCTTCCAACTAAATCACAACTTCAAATGTTTTCTTAATCATTCTTATCATAATATCTTAGTAAGAGCACCCACATCCTTATCACAATGGTCATATAAAAATATCCATCCATTGTGGATATATTTCAATGTAACCCACCAATTTCTTGGGTTGTACTCTATCAGTGAATTGAAAAAGTTAATAGAAGGTGAGTCCTACTTTTTATATTAGTTTTATAATAAAATGTGATTTGAAATAAGTTAGTAAAAATATGAGATCTACTATAAAATATGGTAAAAATTGAAACGTGACAAATTTTGCGGGATGTGCAGAAATGGAAAAATGTAACAAACTTTCTGGAACGGAGGGAGTAATTCTTAGTATTCATGTCTTTTAGGTGGCTTTAGCATACACCACAATTATTTAAGTGGCTTTAGAAAAAGCATAGTGTTGTCCTATTTGGATAACCATATCAACTTCCACTAACAGTAAATTGTAATCACACATATATTCACATTGCAATCAAGTAGAAATCATGGTAATTTGTAAACGGGTTGATGAATGAAGAATCTATACCTACAAAAGTGTTTTTTATTCCTTCTCATACGTATCCTTACAAATATTGATTTTACTTATAATATCATGATTCAAATATAGTTTAGTAAGTCAAAAAAATTGATAAAAAAAAAGTTCAAAATTTTAAACTTTTTATGTGAGTCGCACTTTACTATCCTGCTAATGATCCTACTCCTATAAGCAATGTATGTTGATGAAAAAGCATAAATTTAAAGTGAAATAGCACTAGTCATGTATTGATGGCTGGGTCCTCCAAGCCTTAGTGGGGGTGGCACGTCCTGCCCCTGGACCAGCACGAACAACGCCCTGTGGCCGGTTCTCACAGTCAAGCACTCAGGCGAACAGGGATTGGAGATCTCAAGTGTGGGGCACCATTTTTGAACGCACAGAATTTGACACGAAACCTCGTCCCCAAAGCTGATCCATCAAAGTTGAACCATAACCATACATAATGGAAGAGATATCAGACACATTTATTTCATATGGATGTCCTAGAATCTCTTCCTCAGCCATTACAGAAGAAGCGTATCGTCTTCATCTACATAGAAACACCAGATGTTTTCTTAAGGTTAGTCCAATGGCTGTTCTGAAAACAGAAAGTGATCTCAAAATCTTTCAAACTAAGCAATCTGGAAAACAGTTTATGTTAAGCAAGTCCTTAAACAGAAATTAACTAAGCAGCTAATCAAGCATTTACTTGTTTAAATATGAAAGAGGCGGTCCAGCAAATCCGGCCCCATCACGAAATGGCCAATTGTACTTCAGAAAATGACTTCAAGAGTGCCCTCTGTCTGAAGCAAGAGGATTCCAGGGTACTGGGACCAGCATACTAGATCATTTCTTGTAGCTTAATTTTACCACTCTAAATGAAATTATTCAGAATAATTGGACACAAGACCAAGAGACAGAAGTTATTAGTAAAAACAGACATTTTTCTTCAGAAATTTCCAGAATACAAACTATTGAGAGGACAGGAGACAGGAATAGGTTTGATTATGACAAAGTTGGAATGCATCATTCTCTCACGAGCTTCCACTAAGATCGGTCATCCGAGTTTCCAGTAGAGCACATTGTGAAGTTGTGTCAGGTTATGTTATGAAAGAGGGGTTATCCTAACCTAACAACAATGTTGTCTCGATGATAAGACCTATAACTACCAGACCTACACAGTGGTCAATTCCGGCCAACCAAACTCAACTCGAACTTATACATTTTGTCATGGGTTAGTACTTAGTAGTTTATACAATGAAAAAGTAGTGACAGAAGCATCTGTGACAGAGATGTATAGCTAAAAGTATAGCGTAGACAAAATGTATGATGATTTAAAGCGTTAACTCTCAAGCTTTTAATTCCTATGGCACCAAAATTCAGATTGACAGGGACTATGTCTATACACAGTTTCAGTAGGGTTCACATAGATACTGCACCTTATGACCTTAAGATCATACTATTGATGATTTTTTTTTTCACATTTTGGCATTTTTTTGTATTTTTATCATAACAATTCATTGGAACATGGTGACTGAAAAATGGGATTCACTGAGCATATGTAAACATGTCTGCGCTCTGAAGCAAAGAGGGTGCTTGTTATTAAATGTCTCACATCAATACTGTCAGGCATGATTTCAAGGATATACAGACCATCTTTTTCTGTTTTTTAAAACCACAAAGTTTGTCAACCAAGTGGTTTTTCTTTGAATATTTAATAACTAAAAAAGCTCAAGACTTTAGGAGCCAATAAATTCCTCAGTTTAACCTTCTTTTCTGATAAATGCAGATCAATATGCATGATTATAAACTATACATTCTCATAATTTTCTTGTTATTTCAGAATAACACAGCCAGAGAGATAGATGATTTATGCAGATCATAATCATCAATCAACTATACAAAAATAGCTCAAAGGGCAAACATCAGATGTAACCTGAGTACAAAAAATCGGAAGATAAATTCTAATCATATTCAGGCATAAGTCTAGTTCGTTGGTAGTTACTCTGAATGCCTATTCATGATCCCCTAGCACATGAAATGAGTTAAACTTGTAGGAATTTTGCTATACATCTAAAAATAATAAGGAAAGACAATATATGTGCACATATATAGACAGTATAATTCTCCTAAACTCTCTAGAATTTAGCATGTCTAAGATCCCATTTTTCATAAATCTTTATGTATCATGAAAATTTTCCTTAGTTCATTCATACAACAGACTATTAACAAACTGCCAGCTTGTGCAGGATAACCAAGGCCCCACCATATAGAGGACTTTCTCACCTCAAATTTACTGGTGTTGATCAAGAACCTAACTGTATATATTCTGGTGGTATCTAATCTTCCTCACCAGAAAATTAAAGATCAATCCAATTTGCACATGTCATTATCATAATTACCTTTTAAATAAAAATAGAAGAGAGAGAAGCCATCACTAACAGAATTAAATGCCTACGATTCCACATCAAAGAGTAAAGTCGGCTAGATCGCAAGGCATGAAAAAGGCACGTGCATGAGTACGTATGGTCATATCAATGAGTTCCAGATTTTTCTAACCAGATTGCACAAGCCGAAAACTCCAGTATTTAAAGGCCACTCCTGCTTAAATGCTGTGTAAGGTGACACACTCTGATAAGGTTTCAGAAAACCACATCATAGCAGATACTGAGAAAAGAGATGGTATGGTCCAAGTATTAGAATATTAATGAATTTCATTTCATCGTTTCAACATTTTTCTTTCTTTATCTTTATCGTTACTTAGTAAGTAATTTTCAATTACCTTGCTGTAGGATAAGGAGAATGGATCAAACAGGTGGGAAGGCTATGCAAACTGGAGAAACGGACCAGCCATTAGAGGCCGTCAGGGTGGTGCACTTGCAGCTTCTTTTGTCCTTGGTTAGTTTGTCCCAAAATCTAGTAACTGTCTTAAAAATAGCATGTTAACTTAACTCCCTGTTCAATATTTTAGCGGTCGAAGTCCTGGAGAACCTAGCATATCTGGCCAATGCAAGCAACTTGGTTCTCTACCTGACAAAGTTCATGAACTTTTCTCCATCTGCCTCAGCAAATACAGTTACGACTTTCATGGGGACTGCTTTCCTCCTTGCTCTATCTGGTGGCTTCTTGTCTGACTCCTACTTCACTACCTACTCAATCTATCTAATAAGTGCAACAATAGAGCTTCTGGTAAGATTTCAAAACTCCTTTTTTTGCAAACATCCTGCTTGCTCAATACTGTCAAAACAAAGACAAAACTCAACAGGATCCTCTAAAGCACAAAACCTTTTACCCTACATCACAAAAGACAGAAATCAATAGTGTACTTATTTTTACAAACGTAGGTCCACCTACTAACAAACAATACCAATTTAAGAATAGGAGACAATGTACCAACTTCTAGAATTTGGAATAACTGTATTCACATATAACAGGTAGAAATAAATACATGCACTCATACCATACTTTACTTATATAGTGGCAAGAAAAAATATCAATTTATAGTGGAAATATAGGAACCATATGGACTACAATATAAAAATATTAATATGTAAACAGTAACACAAACTAATAATGCATGGACCACTAGCAAAATCTTCATAAATGACACCCAAGAACCAAGTCAAATAATTACTAACATTTATTTGCCTGATTTTTGTTAGCCAATCAGATTTCTGGATTTCAATGTTGTGTCCCACTGGAGAGTTAATTCGAATCTTGACAAGATTTCATTTTCAACTTCAACACCTATTATTACTTAATATTGACGATTTAAAGTAAAAAAACAGCCCAAGTATCTAAGAATATAAAATTAGATGTTATACTTGCTTTGATTTTCTAATAAGCAAAATATAGAGTTAGAACAATTATGGCAACATGACATCAGTCAACATGCATTCTGATAACAAGATACTTATGTGATTTCAGAGTATGAAACATGAGCAACACATTAACTGATAGTACAAGTGTATGCAACAGGGTTTAGTGATTCTCACTGTGCAAGCTCATATTCCGTCCCTGAAACCACCCATCTGCAAGTCATTCAACAGAAACGTCTCGTGTCAGGAAGTTGACGAGGGCAAGGCAGCACTTTTATATGTAGGCCTTTACTTGGTTGCACTGGGTGTTGGTGGAATTAAAGGCTCACTTCCTCCTCACGGAGCTGAGCAGTTTGATGAGCATACTGCAGAAGGAAGGAAACAGAGATCATCATTCTTCAATTACTATGTATTCTCCCTCTCCTGTGGAGCATTAGTTGCTGTAACATTTGTGGTGTGGATTGAAGATAACAAAGGCTGGCAGTGGGGTTATGGAATTGCCACTGCAGCCATATTGATCTCTATACCAGTTTTCCTCCTCGGATCAGCTAGATACAGGATAAAAATTCCCACAGGAAGTCCTATCACAACCATGATTAAGGTACAGTCCAAACCATTTCCAAGAATCTCCACAGGCTAGCAGTCAGTAACTGTTTTATTTTTCTCGGACAGGTTTTGCTAGCTGCAACGTACAAGTCATGGATTTCAAGGAAAACAAAGAATGCTATTGACAATGTGAGCAGAACTCCATCAAGTTCAGCAGAGGTGACAGAGGATGAAGAGCATGGAGCAGGAAAGGACGAAATTCAAACCGTCACAGAAGATCTCAGGTTCCTCAACCGAGCATTAGATGCCGCACCAGCCCAACCAAGACTTCACTGCACCACAAAACAGATAGAAGATGTTAAATCAGTCCTTAAGATCCTTCCCATATTCATGTCAACAATTATTCTTAACTGCTGCCTTGCTCAGCTTTCCACCTTTTCGGTCCAACAAGCAGCCACCATGAACACCAAAATTGGATCTTTAAAAGTCCCACCAGCTTCCTTGCCAGTATTCCCTGTACTCTTCATAATGATACTTACCCCACTCTACAACCATATCATAGTCCCCTTCTCCAGAAAGCTGACCAACACCGAGATGGGAATCACACATCTTCAACGAATTGGGACCGGCCTAGTCCTCTCTATCCTGGCCATGGCCGTAGCAGCACTGGTGGAGGTGAAAAGGAAGCAGGTGGCGACACGATCAGGCCTAATAAACTCAAAGGAGCCTCTACCAATCACATTCCTTTGGGTGTCTTGGCAATACGTATTCCTCGGGTCAGCTGATCTTTTCAGCTTGGCAGGCCTGATGGATTTCTTCTTCACAGAGGCCCCATTCAGCATGAGGTCATTAGCAACCTCCCTATCATGGGCCTCACTAGCAATGGGATATTATCTCAGCTCAGTGCTAGTGAATGTGATCAACTGCATCACAGGCGCCTTCCATCATACACCATGGCTCCATGGCAGCAATTTGAACCACTATCACTTGGAAAGATTCTACTGGTTCATGTGCATCCTAAGTGGCTTGAACTTCCTGCACTATCTATTTTGGGCACAGCGCTACAGCTACAGAACATCGGAGCCTTGCAATCATATGGAGATTCAAAATCAGCACCAGTCATCTGAGGCTTGAGACCATGATCTGAATCTAGCTACTAATAGAATTGAGAAACTAAACTATGCAATGATATATAAATATCAACATTGTTTTCATATGAGTATTGTATTTGTATTGAAAGCATAGCAAATTAATGTTACTACTATTTGTGTTAAAGCAGACATGGAGTATTTAATTGACGGATTCTAGACAAGGACGAAACATCAAAACTGCTAATTGGTCCTTATCAGCTAGAACGACATAAACCTGAATATCTAGCAGTCTAGCTTAAGCCTTAATTCCACACATTCTGGATGGCAGGAATCACATAGTAGTAAATTAATTGGCAAAATATTGTATACAAATAGATGAATTATCTATATAAGAAGGGGATGTAGCTCAGATGGTAGAGCGCTCGCTTAGCATGCGAGAGGTACGGGGATCGATACCCCGCATCTCCATTTTATTACTTTTCATAACAATTTTGCAGTTTTTTCTACAGAATTCTGTTTGGTTTCTACAGAATTCTGTTTGGTTTTAAGCTTTACTTATTGTTGGATCTATGCTGTAATATTGCTTTTTGGTGTAGATATGAAAATGCATTTAAAAAAATATTTTCAAGTTTTAGTGATACTTATTTGAATCGAAAATGTGTCCTAAATCAAGAAAAAATTGGGTGACTAGCAGCCCGGTGTGTTTTCTAAATAGGAGGAAAATGTGGATTATATTACCCGATGCTCTTAGCGAATATTGAGGTCTACCTAATTAGCAAAGGTGTAGTTCAATTATCGTGACTAAATGATTATCCATTTAGAATTAAATTATAAGATTCTTTTAGTTAGAATGGATTACAATAACTAATTATCATAACATTAACGTATATGATTAAGTTATGGAATTTAATTATTTAGATAAAATATAATAAATATTCAATCATGATATCTTGCAAACAGTATAGTCCTAAAAAGTAGTGGTAAGATAATTGTTGACGACAAACAAAATAACTCTAAATTAATTAGTGCCCAATATATTTCACTAAAGAACTTTATTGATTCATTCACCCCAACATATTATATGACCAAAATAAAACCTTGAATAATATCAACCGTCAAACAAAGCGTAATAGAAAGCTATACTAATATACATAAAAAAGAACAAAACAATCCCAATTAATCAGCCTCTTGCAACCCTTCCACAAGAAGTGACCCCACAAACAACCCCACACCCCCAACCGCCAGCAGCCCTCCAATGAGGGCCTGCACCGCCACCAGCGCCGTCGAGTCATCCGGGATCACGACAACGACGAGCACAGCCGCCACCAAGAGGGGCAGGGCGGCGGAGGCCAATGCGGCTGGCGAAGTGTCCACGGCCTTCTCAAGCAGACTGAGCAGGCCGAGGTCCTCCGCTTTCGAGAGAAGGCCGAGCTTCTCTATGGATGATAGAGTCACGCCGAATTCCTCGGCTTTGGAGAGTAAGCCGGCTTTTTCGACGTTGCTCAGCACCTTCCGCTTCTCCAGCTTCTTGAACACGTCCACTTCTACCTCTTCGCGGCCCTCATAGAATAGTCCCGCACCGAACCACTCCTTTTTCCAATTCGAATCGTACTTATTCACCTGCAAATTCATTACAATATCAAGATTAAATTAACCCGAAATTCTTCTTCTTTTATTAACGCAACACTATCCTATGATAACAAATAAATACTCGTTCTAGTCTCTTTCTAAGTGACATGTTTTTCCTGTTTTGAATGTTTGACTCTAATTGACAAGTATATTTACTCCAACATCAATATCTTTACATCGAATCTTACTTATTCACCTATAAAAATAAATAAAATGTCGAGATTAAATTAACCATGGATAATTCTTATTCTTATAGTACTGGAGTAATTAGTTTTAAACGTTTTTCCTGTTTTAAATGTTTGACTCTAATCGACAGTATTTTTACTTCAACATCAATATTTTACTTCTAATCTTACTTATTCACCTATAAAAATGAATAAAATAGCGAGATTAAATTGACCATGGATTATTCTTATTTTTATAAGTACTTATTAGTTTTAATAACTAATGTGCAAGCGATTAAAATCAGTATTTAATTAGAACACTCAACTTTGCACATAGCATGAGACTTTAACAAGATAAATCCATACTGATGAAAAAATACATCTAATCATTTTGAATCTTAACAATGCAACTACGAAAATATAGTACAATTATAATTAATTACTATCATCTAGCATTGAATTGAATCGTGAAATTCAATATCATAAAACAAACTAATTATATATAATTATAATCTTAAGATACAATCTTGCAAACCGAACAATTAGGAAAATGATATTACGAAAAATACCTTCTTTTGTGGTGCCATGGCTAGGAAACGAGGGGCATAATTGGAAGGAAAAAGACGAGGACGGGAATTGGAGGGAAATAGACCATTTCCGGCCACTTTCGTTGCTGCTGCCATTAGCCGGATTTTGCCAACCGGCGGAGTGATTTGGCGTTAGGGATTGTTTGATAGTTTTCAAGCTAGCAAAATGTAATTCGATATTTGGGGGAGGAAATCTAGAGGTCCACCAATCAGGGCGCTGCTTATCCAAACTGGATTAATTGAGTGGATGTTATATTTACCTTTATCCACTGAATAAATGATTGGATTTGGGTCAGATTAAATCACTTGAGATTTGGGCCAACTCCCTAACTTATTTGGGCTGTGAAAATAACCTAAACTATGGGTCTAATAAACTTTATCCCATATAATTAATTTATGAAGATAATTAAATAGTTAATCTCTCGATTAATTATTTCCTTAACGAATGAGTCTTCAGATTCCTTAATAACTCCGCTATCGGATTAATATAGTGCTATTATATTTTGTTTCTAGAATTTTCCATGGTATGTAGATGAGAATTTATTATATAATAAAATTAATTGGGCCATCTTCTTATTATGAATTAGCTACTTTATAGTTTATGTGCAATGGTAATAATCATTCGTAATTTTATACCGCTCATGTAATGCTAGTAAATTTTATTTATGGTTATGCTTTTCATCTGTGATTTTCGCATATACGTTTGGTTATGATGCAATGTATAGTTGTCTGAAAAAATGGAGACACTGAAATGAATGAAAAATTGAAAATGAACATCATTCTTATACACATGCGATCCAATAATTTTATGTACACATAAAAATTTAAGTTCTAGCATGAAAGCTGTACAAGTATTTTACTAGGAACGAAGCTTAAGAATCATAAGCACCGTGATCACAGTCAAAGCAATCAATGCTGCTATATATAATGCAATTTTCATCATGGCGGACTTGTCTCCTCTAACAATTTTCAAATAATCTTTCCGAGGCTTAGTACTTCCTTGAGCCGGGACCTCTGGCTTTTCGACATTGCTGTTCCTGTCGTTGTTGTCGTATTGGTGAATTGAAGCATTATCACGCGGCTTCGGATTGATCTTATGCTCTTTGGGCATGGTGATTGCATGTTGTTGTTGGCCCTTCACTTTTGGTATAGTAACGCAATAAATTTGGTTATCTTCGAACAATCCCATGGCATCGTCCAGCTTAGCATCACTTGGAATCTCATACGTCTCCTCAAAGCTCACGTACTTGTGCTCAGTCACTTGTTTGTTGCCACGCACCACTAGATGACCGTACTTATCCATGTGTATGGTGATGTCGTTTGCCTCGAACCCTTCAAATTATATAGATTTAAGAACAAAATTGGACATGAAAAAAGGTAAATAATGTTGGACAACCATGATCATCATGTGTAGCTAGCAACAAATTAAAACCATGTATTATTATTACCGGGGAGTGTTAAGCGTAAGTAATGGAAATCATGATCCTGCTTCCATCCATGAGGTGGAGTTATCTCTGTAAAAATCATGCTCAAATCTCTCTTGCCCAAACCTCTCTCTGTCCTTGCCATTGCTAATCTCTCTCTCAATTTCTCTCTATGTGGTTTGTGTAATGATGTTGAGACAAAAGATGAAACAAGATATACATATAGAATATGCTGTTTGTAGTTTGGCTTGGAAGTTAGTTAATGAGGATTCTATCTAACTAAATTAGTACATTGCTTGAGCTTGGAAGAGAGAATAGCCAAAGGGAAGAGATGTGGTTCTTTTCTTTGTAAAAGTGACCTTTTCAAGCCGTTTCGAATCTTCACATTTTTAATTCACACAAAATAATGAGTTTTAATGTCATTTATAAAGAATGACATCATTTGTAGTTATATAATTAAATAGTTATAGTTATAATATTAATAAGCATGATTATTAAGTGTATATATCTTGGCGTCCAAATGACATAATTGGGTAAATAAAGTTTGTTATAATATTACTTTATGATATAAATGTCTTCATATGCCGGCCAAATTTTTTGTCATGAGTATTAAAAAATTTAGTGACAATATATAACATGTCGATTTGTCACGGTAAAAATTCATGAATAATATTTGTCACAGTAATAATTTAATACATTTGACCATCCTCCACATTTCTCTCCCAAGTCATTCACTAATCTTTCCCACTTTTCCCTCTTGACTTCTCATTCTCATTATCCATTTCTTCCACAAATATTGGTTGATTCAACATTTTAGTTGGGATGCACTATTGCAGAGATATCATACCTATCTCACACTTCAAACACCACCATTGCACACCACATATGCTTAACTTCTTTTTAATTATGTGGGTTTTATATTTCGCATGATGTTGCTAAAACTTCCCATAGATTATGTAGGTCAAATAACTTAGTAGGAAAAAACAAAAAACAAAAAAAAAGAAAGAAAAAACAGTAGGAAAAGAATAAAATATTTATCCATTCATCTCAAGAATGGATCCTCTTAGGTTTATGTTGGTTTTCTTGATTTCTCTTGTGGCCTTGGTCACCACAAAGGCAAACAATACTGAAACAGACGACATCGTGTGGCGAGAACGTGCATTACAAGCGAGGCAAGCTAATCAACAGGCGTATGAACCAAATCCTCACATTGTCCTAAATCATTTAAACTCACATGTTCACAAGTAAGTTTATTTAATTATGTCTTTATATGCTAAACTTTTCAAACATAATAGTAACATTCCATTTCGGGCTAATTAATTTGTGAAGGGCATTTAAAGGATACAACTCGACAAGAAGAGGTCTAGGTAAGCGCCCTAGTGGGCCATGCGAGGCCACAAACCCTATCGACCAATGTTGGAGGTGTGACCCACACTGGGAAAAAAACCGCAAGAAGCTAGCCGATTGTGTCCTAGGGTTCGGGCGCCACACCACGGGGGGCAAGGCGGGAAAGATCTACATGGTGACGGACCCCTCAGACAACGACCTAGTCAACCCTAAGCCGGGAACCCTAAGGCACGCGGTGATCCAGACAGAGCCACTCTGGATCATATTCGCGCGCCACATGGTGATCCGGCTCTCTCAGGAGCTGATCTTCACATGCAACAAGACCATCGATGGGCGTGGGGCCCAGATCCACATCGCCAAGGGCGCCGGATTCATGATCCAGTACGTGAGCAACGTGATCATACACAACATCAAGATCTACGACATCAAAGTTGGCAGCGGAGGCCTCGTGCGAGACTCCATCACTCACTACGGGCAGCGTGGGCAGAGCGACGGCGATGCTGTCTCCGTCTTCGGATCTAGCAACATTTGGCTTGACCACTTGTCCCTATCTAGTTGCTATGATGGCCTAATCGATGTGGTCAAAGGGTCGACGGCTGTCACCATCTCAAATTGCCATTTAACTCGCCATAATGATGTATGTAATGTGATTTCAAAACAAAGTCGGGGTTGGGGTATTTTATGTCGGTGTAAAGAGAGAACTGAAACCACTATATAAATCTAATAGGTCACTCCTCTTATCACTAATTAGTTTTACCGTGAAAATTATCTATCGAGGTTTTAGGATGGAACCTTATGGATTTCTATCAGGGACAAGACAAATAATACTAATCGAATATATGCAGGTTTTGCTATTTGGAGCAAGCGATAGCTACTCGGATGACAAGATAATGCAAGTAACAGTGGCGTTTAACCATTTTGGGAAAGGTTTGATTCAAAGAATGCCGCGAGTGAGGTATGGGTATGCACACATTGTGAACAACGACTACACACATTGGGAAATGTACGCGATCGGAGGAAGCCAAGGCCCCACCTTACTTAGCCAGGGCAACCGCTTCATTGCCTCAGATAACAGGAATGCCAAAGAGGTATTTATCAGTAAATTCCGTTTATTTTGTAATGAATGATGATTATGATGTTGTTTGTCATAATGTAGGTGACTAAGAGAGAGTACACGACAGAGAGTGTGTGGAAGAATTGGGTGTGGAAATCAGAGGGAGATGTGTTGCAAAATGGCGCGTTTTTTATCCAATCGGGAGATCCTCATCATAAGTTTGTACATGGCCCCGAGTATATTCCTCCTAAACCGGGCCAATTTGCAAGCACGTTGGTGCGACACTCTGGCCATTTGAAATGTATTCCCGATCTACCTTGTTAACAATGCACATGTATCTATCGTCACTTGGACTTTATTAGAACTGATGATCAAGAGAAATCAATTCTACTACTTGAAAAAACAGATGTTAGTTAGTTGATGTAAATACTCTGCACTTCTAGTGTAAAATTGGTGGAACTTGTAAATTTTCTCGCAATAGTGATTCATTGTATTAGTGTAACTTTATTATTTTTAACAAGTAAATTCTCTGTCCACTATTAATTTGTCTCATTTCACTAATTCAATTTCTTTATATTTTATTGTATAAAACTAATATGTACGAATTAGACGATTATATTTCACTAGTTTTTCTATCCATATTTTTTATATTTCTTAAAATTTGAAGTATTAAAGAGTAGCATATGTAATCGTAGAGAGATGAAGCATGTCCATCGTGACAGAATTAATTCTATATTAATGGATTTGGTCGAGTCAGAAAAAGTGATGAATGGAAGAGATGATTTGTAACAAACACGTGATCCTGGAAGTGAACCAAGGAAATCATTAATTCTTACAAATAATCAACCTTATTCCATAATGAAACACATTTAAATATTTAATTATGAGAAAAGTAAATTTTGTTTATCGAATCCGCAAGTGTATTTTTGTAACAAAATACTCATATATGCGAAATTATTCTGGAAGTGATATAGGAGAATTATTAATTCTTACAGATAATCAGTATTATCCCATGTTTAATCATATTTAATTGTTAAAAAAAGAAGTGAAAACAAATATCCCAAGATTAATCTCGCCAGTGAAAAAGTGGGACACCAATCCCCAAATGAAGTCATACTAAACGCAATACCAATATAAAGATTCGATTTTTCCTCTTTCCCTTCCATTTCTCCACTCGAGCTCCATCCCTGCTCTCTGCCAAGACTTCACTCAAAAAGGTAAGCGCATACCCTTTTCTGAATTTAATGAATCAATTGCTAATTAGATCTTTTATTCTAGAAATGCGTCGAGATTTTGATTTTGATTTTGATGGGGAAACCCTTGAATTCGTGTTGCCCGTTCAATTGCTCCCCTTTTTTAAGCCGTTGGATCTTCATATTTGTGGCTGATTAACCCTAATCAGCCTATGTGGAAAATATAGGTGGATTATTACCTGTTGTTGGTAGGAATTATTATTGATGTGAGGAGCTGGGATTTTGGTGCCCTATTTGTTCTAATCTTATTCTATACACTAAGTTGCCTAATTAAATGTCGATATTCCTTGTCTTTGGTTTCTGTTCTGATGAATTATTGCAATGGTGTGCTCAATTCATGTTTATGATCGAGTCAATTTTGGATTATGAACTGCTACAGCTTAGGGATGTCTAAAAAAGGATTGCTTTTGAGGTTGTGTTACTTGCTAAGTTGGTTTGATTGTTTGTATCTCCTGCCCTTTGGGTTGGTAAATATATCTCAGTGCTTCTGCAGGCAATAATATGTCGACTCCATCTCGAAAGAGACTGATGAGGGACTTCAAGAGATTGCAGCATGACCCACCTGCCGGTATCAGTGGGGCACCGCAAGACAACAACATTATGCTCTGGAATGCTGTTATATTTGGGTTAGTTCGTTGTCTACATCTAGTCAAGCAGGGTTTCACTTCTAAAGGATTGTGTTACTTCAATGTTTCTTTATAACTTAGTACTCTACAATTAAGCTGGTGATTATTTTGTTTATCTTTGTAGTTCATAAAGTTTGGTTAGTTACGCTAATTGTGGTGTGTTTGTTGTGTGGATTGCAGCCCGGATGATACACCGTGGGACGGAGGTCAGTATATATGCTGGAACTTAACTGTACATCTTTATTTGCATGGTCCACTTGTGTATTTCTGCCTTTTCATGTGTATCCCTAAATCCCCATGTGCTATAAACGAGCATGTTTGCTCTCTGAGGTCTTGGAATGTTATGGTCTGTCTTGTGCCTTTTAATGGAGTATTATAGACGCATCCGGATTAAGATGAGTAGTTGCAATAGATAGTGCAGAAAAATGCGCAGCTTTATAGATCTCATTATTAAGATCATTTGCCTTTATTAGACATGAATGATATATGACCTGATTCTTCGGGCCCTAAGTTCACCAAACAATGAATTCATGCTAACTTAAAGTTTTGCTAGATACCTCATTTAGTGGTGTCATATCTTTGAGGTTGTCGAAATATCAAAACATCCACCTTGTTTATTTATGAACTAGTTTTCTTGCAATGCAGAGATGATGACAGTAATGGGGTCCATCTTGCGGGATCTTGTAGATAGAGCTAGATAACCCATTGTAGAAAAGTATTTGCTTTTATCATCACTGTTAATGCATATTTCTTAATATATTAAAGAATATTTTTGTTGTCCAATAAGTTTGCATGCTTTATTATGCTTGTGCTTGCATGCTACTCATTATTCATGATATTTGGGTGGCGTAAATTCATTGGCCGTGCTTTGAATTTGGCAGGTACGTTCAAGTTGACCCTTCAGTTCACAGAAGATTATCCAAACAAGCCACCAACAGTTCGATTTGTTTCTAGAATGTTCCACCCAAATAGTATGTCAACTGCATGAGGGTTCAATAATGCCATATATTTGTTTATTATGTGCTTAAATTTGTCCGTTTGCTTTAGTTTATGCGGATGGAAGCATATGTTTGGACATTCTTCAAAATCAGTGGAGCCCTATTTATGATGTTGCAGCTATACTAACTTCAATCCAGGTAAATATGCTGCTATGTGTTACTTTGAACATTTTATAATGCTAGCTAAAATATCTGATGTCCTGAATAATATCCTGTTGCTTGTATTCTTAATGAAATGAATTTTTTTATGCTTCTGCCTTCTGGTTATACTCAGGAAACAAATGTCTACCAATCGGGGTTAGATAAATGGTTAATAATATTTCAGATACTTGTATGTAAACATATCTGCTACCAGGGGCAGAGCCACCTTATAAGAATGTGGGGCAAATGCCCCTCCTCAAATATGTTTGCATGTACTAATTTATTGTCCAATTTTGTAAAAATATTTGAATTTCCTTGTATTTGCCCCTTCTCAAATGCTCAAAATTTCCTCACATATAATTTTGCCCCCTTTCATCTATAACCTGGCTCCGCCCCTGTCTGCTACGGCCATCATTATCCGAGAAAGATGCTTTTGAGTTGAACATGCTAATGGAAGTTGTTATGCATCAGTTATAGATAATTTTTCTTTTGACGTCATGGTTTGGCATCTTAACATCAGTACATTGCTTCAATTTTTGTTTACTCTGTCGCATTTGTATATGCAAGCACCTATCTTTCTGTCTCTCACTCTCACACACGCGCACACAGAATGTGATAATGGTTCATGCTAAATACTGGATCCCCGTAACTCCTCTTGACGATCTGCTGGGCTGCATTTGATTAAGCAGCCACATAAGTAGTCCCTTTCTGCTTATCTAAAGAAAATCGTCCACGTAAAAAGATTGATTGATTCCTCTTTTTAAGACGCATGATTAGGTTGCTGTATTCTGATGTCTGCAACCAACCGCAACTTGTGATTGTTTAAAGTTGTAGTATGGCTTTTGGAGATCTATTGCTATAATAAAGCCTTATTTTCATTTTCCACATACATGAAAGACCTGCTTGGTTTCATATATTTGAATGAATAACGATGATGTATCTGTCTCAATAGAAAAGGTTGACATCCATTTTTAATTATGCAGTCTTTGCTGTGTGACCCCAATCCGAATTCCCCTGCAAATTCTGAAGCTGCTCGGATGTTCAGCGAGAATAAGAGAGAATACAATCGCAGAGTGAGGGAAATCGTGGAGCAGAGCTGGACGGCTGATTAAAATCGAGGATCAGTGTTTGGAGGCGTAAGTTTACTTATGGTATGTATTGGGATATTTGTCTGTTTGAATTGGATCAAGTTATTTAGCTTATAAATCATGCCAAGACTGCTGCATTATATCGTGTAAATTTGTGACTGGGAATTGTAATGAATGTATTACTCGGACATCGATCTTATTTTGCAACTCTTTCGGTCCTCATTATATCATTGAGAACACTGATGAGCCACCAAAACCCGATGCCCAACAACGTTACGATATGTTGAATGGTGTTGATAATGATAATGAGTTGTGGCCTTGTTATAAGAAGAATTCACAATTGGCATGTGGTTCTCCTAATGACGTTGAAGGCATAAATTTCACTTCATGTGAATAGCATTTTGCACTATATAGGTAAAAATACCAAATTTAACAGCGCTGGGCAGTCTAAATGGATTGTTTATTTGGCGTGTTCTAATTACAAAAATTAGAATAAAAAATATTATTATTTAATTGCAAAAATTACAAGAATTCACAAGATTTAGATTGTTTATTCTTTGTATAGCAATAGCTTTTTTCTTCTAAAGCTAGAATTTTGGTTTAGCAGTCTGTATTTAGTTTGAAGTTTCATGTTCCTATGAGTCTGATTGCAATTATAAATAGCTAGTAGGAGTACTAATTTAAAGGTTAGGATGGAAGATCTGCAATAATAGTACTACTAACAAAAAATAACATGAATTATTAATACTGCTAGTAACGAAATTTGCCTATTTGAGGTCCGATCTACTTCTCGGGGCCTACGTTGAGAAAGTAAAAAATAAATGCAAATGTTTTCTCTGTAATTAGATTGTGACATCAACGTTTCATCATGATTTATGGGAATTGATGAGGTTTTTATGAACCAAATTTAGAGAACGTTGCCTGCCAAAATTTTCGTGCTTCCGTAAGCGAAAATTCTACACAAATGATAAAGCATGGCCATAACTTTCAATTTTGTTAGCATGCATATTAATTAATTAATTTTAGATTTTAATTTTTTTTTTTAAAATAGCATGTCAATAAAACTTCAAACAAGAAAATAAAAATTAAAGGTGGAATTTATTATAACAGAATAGTGATAGATAGAAGAATACAATTTCCCATTTAATTAGGCGGTAAGGCAGATTGTCAAAGTTAGTACAGTAGTATATATGATTAATTTGGTTGATAAATGATAATGATGAGGTGGTTTGAGATCTGATGCAAGATTATTAACTTATCAATCCATACTTCAAACTCAACTTTGGAAGTTATTTATTTAGTTATATGACTATATCAATAGTAGTTAATATTCACATAGTATAATACTCCCTCCGTCCATGAAAATTCGTCCCGGTTTGACCGGGCACGAGTTTTAAGAAATGTAATGGAAAGTGAGTTGAAAAAGTTAGTGGATTGTGAGTCCTACTTTTATATATTAGTTTTATAATAAAATGTGAGTAGGAATGAGTTAGTGGAATATGAGGTCCACTACCAAAAATGGTAAAAGTGAAATGGGACAAATTTGGACAAATTTTGGAGGACGGACGGAAATGGAAAACTGGAACAAATTTTCGTGGACGGAGGGAGTACATGCGATCAGCTAGCTAGCTACCACGCTTCTAGTAGTCTAGGCGCTTCTAGTAGTCTATTTCTTATTTTATTTCTCCATTGCACGGTACATGAATAATTTTATGCAATGTTAAAATATAAAGGTAAATAATAATAATAAGAAGAAGATGATCTGAAATTTAATTTTATTACATTAAATCCTCGTCTACGTAGCATGAAACAACTCTAGAAACAAATTACAGGAGATGATTGGCGGAGAAAATAGCAATTAAAATTCAAAGTCGAAAAAATATGGAATATTAAAACTAGCTAGTGCATTAGTAAGCTTCTAATAAGATCAGCTTGAGTTGTGTCTGCGTTTTCAAGCAATTCGGACAACCTCTCACTCAACTCATCAACTTCTCTGTGCAAGCTTCTAATGTAGTTGCATGTCTCCTGCAACACTTTGGTCGCCGACTTCTGCAAAATACCACAAAAATTAAATTCATATGAAATTATTAAAGCATATATATATAGTTGCAGTTTGGTATAGATTGAAAGTATCATGATATTTTAAAAGTAGTAGTTATATTTTATTTTTCCTTGCACATGCATTGAGCTTGGTCTGACATCTAATATTATAAAGAAGACATAAACAAATGGCAGGGTGGGAACTTTTCATGTTCAAGAATATTATGGCACAATATTTTTAATTTATTTATACTAGCATCACACAGTTCCAAGGTTATCTTCAACACCATGAAAACTTAAAACTTTGGGGCTTGTGATGATTTTGAAATTAATTACATCAATATTAATCTTATAGGTTGCAAGCCAAAAATTAATTCAATTGATTGTAATTACTTATGTAAAGAAAAAAGTGTACCTTGTCAGAGCGTCTATTGTGCATCTCGGGAAGAAGTTGCTGAAGCCTGGAGACGAGATCGTTGATTTGATCTTCTGTGATCCTTGAAGATCCAGATCTTGATCTTCGGCTCGACATTTTATGTATACGTGAGATTAATGTGAAATGTGAGAGGATAAATTAATTAGACGAAACTAAGGCTGTATATATAGTATGGTGAGAAGTGAATAGAGTTGAGCTAGTAGTGGAAAGGAAGAGAGGATAAATTAGTAGGAAAGTAGTGTAAAAACACAGTACTAAGTTTGTAGTTGAGTAGAAAGAAACAGTTGGTGTCTGGGAGTGAAGAAGACAATTGCATGAGAGGTCTTGCCTTTAAATAGGGTTTCCAATTTGTTTATATTTTTTACTACATGTTAATCAGCTGTATATAGCATCTCCATCCGGATTAATTTAATGAGATGAAAAACTGAGCTGAAATATATCATCTCATTAAAAATCTTATCGTTTCATTATTTTTATAACATCGCATCATATGATCTAGTTTTGGCTATGCAAAATATCTCAATTTTTTCATGTCATTAATTTTATAAAAGTGAAATTGATGAGTGTACATTTTCTAAAAAAAAATAATACTACACCTAATAGTAGGTAAAGACTCAAATAGACAATTTGTTTTTATTTGTTCACTAGAGGACTAAGATTATACTCAGTACTAAGGTATATATGATTATATTCTGTGTCCCATATAAATACTAAATATAGTACTGTAAAATATATTCAGGCACGGTAAAAATCTTTTGGAAAAATGAATGGAAACAAATAAATGGAGTAGTAGAAAGAAGAGAAATAATTGAAAGTTAAGTTGGAGACAATCTCCGCAAGATAATATTGCTGCAATTGTCTCCGCTATTCGTGCTTACATATTGCTGCAATTGTCTCCAAAATACAACACTTCAGGGTCTAGCTCGATATTCTGACGAATCTGCTTCGTACTCGAGCCTGAATATGTGGTTCTTCGACTTATCTAATATGTTCATGTATGTTTTGTATATTCGATTGGATCGAATTTAACAATTTCCGCAATTTATAAATGCCTATTTATAGGTTGCGGGTGGTTGTTCACTAAGTGTGGTTTGTACGAAGTGCAAATTGTGCTTATGAACTCGCTTGTAACATGCTTGGACTCGGGTGGTAACGAATCTATATACTTGATACCCGAGGCTGAGTATGTAGTTCTACGACAAATTTGAATTTAACTAATTCTGGAAATTTGATTC